>NC_060155.1:21378053-21502004 GCF_021292245.1 Micropterus dolomieu
GGGGGGGGGGGGGGGGGGGGGGGGGGTTAATAGAAGCTCTAACTAAAATTACCACTTTATCAGTAAAATAAGATACAAACAATTGACAATCATCAACACAATGTAAGGCTGGATTTATCAGCAGATCCATAGTCCAAGTGTTGATGTGTAGAAATTAGTTCAGAAAAATAGAGTGTCCTAGCATCCTTAACCATGTTATTGTAGTTTAAAATAAATCCTTCATAATGAGGTAATAGACTTGGAGATTGGATTTTTTCCATCTGCTTTCTGCTTTTCTGCATTCCCTTTTACAGCTGCAAATGTTGTCGTTTATTCAGGGCTGCTTTCTTGCTGTAGACTTAGGCCTAACCTTGAGAGGTGCAATAATGTTTAATGAGGACAAGCAAATCTGATTGACCTGGTCAGCCAGGTTGTTGGTGTGGGAATCAGACAGGTGTTGGCTTTGACTCTGAAACAATATCCAAAACTTTGAAACGCTTTGTTCATTAAGGATGTGAGAACACGAGGAGCTTGATGAGACAGTTTGCGTAAATGGTGATTCACAGTTACAAAATATACATTTGTGGTTGGATACTGTCATATCCAGTAATTCCAGGATATGCTAACACCCAGGGTAAAAACCAAGTCCAATGTAGGACCACAGTTATGTGTTTGCCCACACACATGTTGTAAAAAGTTAAAATAATTAATAATAATTTAAAAAATCAATTGCGTGAACATTGGTTTGGTCAACAAGAAGTTCTGCTACAATTCCTCCAAGCAGTTTTGGGGGCCGATAAATGATAGCAAATATGATTGATTGCAGGCCACCAAGTTTAAAAGTGAGAACTTCAAAGCAGGCAAATTTATCACACCATACATGATGATAGATGTAATGATAGATATTGCTGTGTGGTAAAA
The DNA here is from genome assembly GCF_021292245.1 of Micropterus dolomieu. Classification (NCBI taxonomy): domain Eukaryota; kingdom Metazoa; phylum Chordata; class Actinopteri; order Centrarchiformes; family Centrarchidae; genus Micropterus; species Micropterus dolomieu. The sequence goes on from NC_060155.1 coordinate 21,378,954, forward strand.
GCATGACTGTGAAATGCAGTGGCTATACAGTGCATGCAGTGCAAAAAGACACAACTTAGTGGTATTAAACACAGCAAAACAGATGGTTTCTAAGTGGTGCCAAGTGGATAATGAACTGAAAAAGTGCTTTCTGAAAAAGGTGCACTTGTGTGAGGCCGAGGGCATGCAGGACTTTTTGGATGAGGATTTGTCTATAGAGGGAAACAATGAGTCACCTCTGCTGGTTGCTGTGAAAACACTGCGGGAAGACGCCAACAAGAATGCAAGGTGAAAGCAATTGTAACGTTGTTTTGTTAAAGAAATATACATTTGTCTCCAGCTGGCGGTTGTTATTCATCCAGTCGTCAATCAAGCGGTAAATTACAATTGTTTGTCCCCGCTGTGCTGCAGGAACGACTTCCTGAAAGAGATCCGAATCATGTCTCGTCTGAGGGATCCCAACATTGTCCGTCTGCTGGCGGTGTGTGTGGACACAGACCCACTGTGTATGATCACTGAGTACATGGAAAATGGAGACCTGAACCAGTTCCTCTGCAATCTCAGACTGAAAGAAGCTGCTGATGAAGACAAGACAGAACAGGTGCAAAAAGAGGGGAAGAGCATGGTCAGGTAGGCACATATCTTCATAGCAGATTAAATTGTAATTACTGAATAAGAACACTATACTGTACTTATGACTTATCATTCTTTGTGGTCTCCTCTGCTCCTTGGCCACAGTAAACTAATTGGCATGGCTGTGCAGATTGCATCCGGTATGAAGTATTTGTCCTCTCTCAACTTTGTCCACCGTGATCTGGCGACCCGCAACTGCCTGGTCGGTAAGAACTACACCATAAAGATCGCTGATTTTGGCATGAGTCGGAATCTGTATAGGGGAGACTACTACAGAATCCAGGGCCGGGCTGTGCTGCCCATTCGCTGGATGTCCTGGGAGAGCATCCTACTGGTGAGTGCTGTGCGGAGCTGAGGGCATGTGTGATGTTTGCCAATTAAAACACAAGTACCCTGTTTAGTCCAGCTGTGTTTTTAAGTCTTGCATTTGGATTTGAGTCATCTGTTCTCTCAGGGTAAATTCACCATGGCCAGTGATGTGTGGGCATTCGGTGTGACTCTGTGGGAGATTCTGACTCTGTGTAAGGAACAGCCTTACTCCCAGCTCTCTGATGAGCAGGTCATTGAAAACACAGGCGAGTTCTTCAGGGACCAGAGCAAGCAGGTGAGCATCACACAGGCTTAGGCTACAATCAGTTTGTGCTCATTTGTCCTCTATCTTTAGCTCAAAGTGTCAAACTTGCTTTCATGTTTTCAAATAAAAATACTACTCACAGCCCCTTCAACATTAATCCTACATTAATATTTTGTCTCATGTTCCCAGGTGTACCTGCCAAAGCCACCCTGTTGTCCTGAAAGAGTCTACAACGATCTCATGCTGAGCTGCTGGAGGAGGAACGCCAAGCAGAGGCCGAGCTTTCAGGATATACACGCTCAGCTGTTGGAGAGCCTGCCGTAGCAGATGGAACAGATGATTTCCCTCTGCCATGCACTTTTGTTCCCATTTATTTAGAATTCATTTGGAGTCAGAAACAGCCTATTAAATGTTTTCCATTTGCTTGTCAAGATGGTGCTGTAAATAACAAGATACAAGCAGAGGGTATACACTTGAACAGAGCCTTATATTTTAGATATCATGCAACGTAGCACTATTCACACGGTGTATTCACACCTCTGTGTATTTATTCATGTCTTTGTATTTCCTATGCTGTCTATTTATAGAGTACTCAACAGTAATTATAGGTTTTGAAACAGAATTGTGGAATTATTTTTTTTTTCATTTCTTTTCCATGCATACATCTTCTATTGCACATTTATGTCAATACAGCTATGTGACCTTTTAGGATGTTTATATATTTTTCATTTTACATTTTATGATGAAGAGATCACATGACTGTTGTCTGGATGAGAGGTGTTTTTTTTTTTACTCTGCAGCAGTTCACTGACATGTTTTATAAACATGCTTCTGTCCCTTTGCAGAAATAAATTACCTGTAGCCTATATTGTTTAATAGTTACACTTTTTTAATAGCTGTCAAACCAAAGATATACATGTAAATAAAGAATAAAATGAACATTCACAACTGTTTGTCATTTTCTTTACGGATTAGAGTTGTAAAATACGCACACAAATATCCTCAGCTACACTTTCAATGCCTGCGCTCTTTCATCGTTTTGGGCCTCTTCGCCTCCCGTAGTGGCAGCTGATTGGCCAGCTGTTTGCTGACATCCAATCACACCACGTATCCGCCCGTGTGTATAGGCTGCTGTTTTCTCACCGATATGGGACGATGGGCTGTACGTCCCCGGTAAAGTTGAATTCATAACTGATTTGAGACTTTGTTCTGGTCCCGTTTTTCATCCCTCCGTACACACATGGAGAAAGTTGTCGTTGTAACCGGCGCGAACAGGTGAGTCCGTAGAAACGGTGTTTTAACTATGAATAGTCACTAGGTGTTGTTACAAAGTGATACCTCTCACTTACATTAGCTGTACACACTGAAAATGTGTGTCAGTGTGTTAACTTGGCTGCAGAAACACTGGCTTCACGGAGGGAGAGTGTCGCTCCCGTAGAGAGATTAACTGCGTCTGTGATAAACTGGCTGTAATGCTTCCAAGCTGTAACGTCAGTAAATTATGTTTACCATTTGAATTTTCTTTTCCCCTAATGTTCTTGCATGTGCATCAGACATATACACACAATCAGAAAATAACAGGTCCACATATTAGCTTCTGGCTGATATATTGGTATTGGTGTATTTCAATTTATAAGTAATGACAACAGAGTAGATAGTTATTTTAGAAAGTATCACTTAACGTGCCGTTACATGTTTTTTCCACCAGAGAGCAGTGACAAGTTTATTTTTCAACTGTAAAATGTCTTGCTCAGTAGGTAGCATTGTAACAGTGTTGTAAAAAATTGAAGGATCCCAATTAAAACAGTAATTGTCAAAAAAAAAACGATTAATGAAACTTTCAAATAATGGCTACTGGCCTGCTGACTTCAGCTATTCTAAATATTCCTTTAAATGTCAGTGCTTTGTAGTTTAAAACAAATAGTGTTCCTTTTTTTCAGGATGTATCAGCCATGTAAAACCCAAGTGTTTGAGTTTTCCCTTTATTGCAAATGTTACAAACAAGAATAAACACAAGGTAGGAAACAATGGAAGATTACCATCAACAGTAAGAGAAACAGAAAATACAACTATCTTCCAAAAATACTTAACAAAAAAAATCCTATGAATAATGACTCAGCACCTACACATTTTACATTTAACACACTAGTCTGTGATATTAGACCAAAATGATGTGACTTACACAGAGTAATATAGGTTCTCATTATCCACTTGCATTCTCAATAACTAATGTTTCCAATCTGCCTTTATTATTTCTTATCCAATTGTTACTCCAAGATCTTCGTTTATGTTTTAAAGTGCATGTACGTTAATCTGTGTGATCACACAGTTCCTTAGGGGAGTCTCTTTACATGCTTGTGTTTATCTGTCACATTTAGCGGCATTGGCCTGGCCCTGTGTGACAGGCTGCTTACTGAAGACAGCCAGCTTCGGCTGTGTCTGGCCTGCAGAAACATGCAGCGGGCCGAGTCTGCCCGCTCCGTCCTCCTGACCTCCCACACGGATGCCCATGTAGACTTACTGCAGCTCGATGTGGGCTCTGTGCCTTCAGTGCTCGCTGCTGCTCAGGAGGTCAAGGCCAGGTACTGATAACAATATACAGCGTCATCATAACATTGATGATACACTGTTTTTACAGCTCTGTGTTCTCTTCACTCTGTGGTTTCTACCATTAACTATGAATGTGGAACTGATTTGTGCTTTTCCACAGGTACAGCAGAATTGACTGTCTGTATCTAAATGCAGGAATTATGCCCAATCCACAAGTGGATGTCAAAGCTTTTTTCAGGGGTCTGTTCTCCAGGTAAAACTACAAACTACACCAGTTCCCAACTTGTTTTGCTTGGCTTTGATTTGTGTCTTTATATTGTTTCATTCATATTGGCTTAATGCCTGATGGCTGTATACCAGTACAACTTGTCCATGCTATTATGAAATAGTGTGCCTTCTCACTACAGGAATGTCATCAACATGTTTGCGACGGCAGAGGGTATCTTAACTCAACAGGACCGCCTCAACTCAGATGGTCTGCAGGAGGTTTTTGCCACCAACCTCTTCGGCCATTTTCTCCTGGTACACCACACACATATGATATCTAGAAGATGATAACAAATCCCTCAGTTTGATATTGTATATATAGTCCTCAGTATTACATGTTGTTGCATACTACAACATAGTGTAGAAGGATATGCATGTGGTATGGCTGCAGATGCATGTATTTAGTACATATGCTTCTGCATCTAAACAGATTTGTTCAAAATAAACCTGTTAGGGATGGATTAAACCTCTCTGTATAAGTTATAAATTATAAAAGAAAGAATTATTATGATATAGTATATTTTATGGAAAAAAAACATCTCAGAAACTGAGATGTCTGTTTTTGTCTGAGGCAGAGAATTGATTACCTTTATTATTCAATACGGTGATGACACCTAATAACAACTAGAGCCATTAAAGCGATAGCTACCTCTGTAGAAACATAATGGCTCAAAAAAAGGCTGACAAATTTCCTATCTTTAGGTTTATATTGCCATATCATATCTTAAAAACAATCAAAATATTTGAGTTAATTTACTTTAAATATTTTATAAATAGTTTTATATGAACACTTTCGCCCACCCTTTCCGTTGTTATTTGAAGCAGAAAGTTAACTATGTGATTGCTAAACACTATGGTGTATATGTGACACAGTTACAAGTTTTGCAATGATAGTTTTTTATTGAATAAATATATTCTTGCTAACAGTAGAATATTGTAGCACTTCAAACTGAGAAACAACCCTTTATTTTTCACAAAACAGGATATAGAACATAAAGAGGCAGCTGTTATGATCTATAATATCTTACAAAGCTTAATTAGATGGGCAACTTCATGAGGCAGTGTAGATTAAATGTTTTGTCACATCTGTGAGATTGTGTCGCAATCCCCTTCATCATTACCCATGTGTTTCACCTGTGACAGTTCTCTGTCATGTGAACCTGATGTCCTTGTCTCTGTGGATCTAGATCAGGGAGCTGGAGCCTCTGCTGTGTCCCGCAGGTCACACGTCCAGGATAGTGTGGACCTCCTCCAGTAACGCCCGCCGCTCTGCCTTCAGTATCGAGGACATGCAGCACAAAAATGGGACGGAGCCCTACAGCTCCTCCAAGTACGCATCAGACCTGCTCAGCCTGGCGCTCAACAGACACAAGAACAGCCAGGTTTGTCTGGCCCTCAGTCTGCAGATAACTCGCACAGTAGCGACTTTATTTTCTTTCAATGACGTCTGTTCACACTCCAAAATTCTTTGCAGAATCTCACAAGGTCATGGGAGGGGAGAGCAGTAAGCAGTCTCATGAGGGTTTGTCAAATGAAGGGTGTAGGGTAATTCCAAACCAGTTAGTGGGGAGTGCAAGTGTGAAAAAATAGTTGTATGTTGTGCTCATAAAATGTATTCCACATTTTTCATTTTCACTGTGGTTTCATGTTGGGTTTGGACAAGATCAGCATATTTAACAGGTAAAATCAAAAAGGAAAATATATATTTCATATCATATATTTAGTTATCATTTAATCATTAGCCTATATGATAATACATGTATGTATAATGCTGTATTCAGCCTGCATACAATCCCATCTGTGACCAATTTACACTGCGTAAAAAAGCTCACACCACTCCTGCAGTATTATCAACTTCTCTACTGTCCATCTGTATGCTCATTCTGTAAAAAGAAGAAAAAAAACCTTAAGAATTAAGATCACGTCTAATTATTTGAAAGTAACAGATGCTGACATCAAGAGTAACTTATTATATACAGATACAGTTTAAGAACCATACGATATGGAAAGAAAAAGAGAAAAAAATCAGCACCGCTTTATATATTGCAAAATGTGTCCCCCTTGTAATGATAATTGCTAGAAAACTACATTTATTTGAGGATAGGTTGAAAAACATCTCATACATCCTTTATACACTGGTTCTCAAACCTTTTCCTTCTCTCTGTGACAGGGGCTCTTCTCCTCTGTAATATGTCCCGGACTGGTGATGACTAATCTGACCTATGGTATCCTCCCCTCCTTCTTCTGGACTCTCATCATGCCCATCATGTGGCTGGTGAGGGTAGATTGATTATTTATTCCACTCGTCTCTGTTAAACATTGGATTGGAAGTTGCATATAAACTGTCTCAAGTTATTGTGACATGTTTCCTGTTTGTACTGAACAGATTAGGATCTTCACCAACACATTCACACTTACACCACACAACGGAGCAGAGGCACTGGTATGTTGTGAACCTGTTGTATTGTCTGTATGGAAATATCACATCTCTATGATGAATGCGCTATAAACATGAAGTCCCTGCTCTGGCTTTTCACAGCATTGGGTGTTTCTTCAAAAGCCAGAATCTCTGGACCCAAGAGCAAAGTATCACAGTTTAACATCAGGCCTTGGAACAAACTACACTCAGCCTCGACAGGTGAGCAACCAGAGACCAAGTCTGTTCTACGTGAACCTCAGATTACCTGAATTTTAGTAGCGCAGAAATTAAAATATCCATAAGAGAAACTAGGACCAATTAAGATTTATTTTATACACTAAACTGAATTGTGATTGATGTGCTGCTTAAGATGCTTTATTTACAAGTAATGAATTCACATTTTCTGTGTTTACTTTGTATTGTTTTTCAGATGGACATTGATGAAGGAATGTCTGAGGTCCTCTATTCAAAACTTCTCGAACTTGAGAAAGTAGTCAGAAGGAAACTGAGTGAGAGAAATGCTGACAAGGAAGCTCATGGACAGTGTGTCAGTGAGATAGAGTAGACGTGAGTCTTTTAAACAGGAAGATTTTACTCTCAGGAAATGGACCATGTGCAGTTTGTGAAACGAGAAGGCTTTATTCAGGCTGCAGGCAAATCAGATCTTTTTGCAAGAGTTATTTGCAAGTGATCTGATTGGATTTGTGTGTTCACATGCTGATAGTTGTCACCAACCTATCTGCACGGGCAGTCTGAAAAAGGCCTAACGGAGCTCTTCTTTTTTTCATTCTTGCCAGTTGTACCATTGAATCTTGTGTCTTTGAGTTAGTGTGCCTTTTTCATATATGAATACATTCATATTAGAAATGAAAGGCTGGTCATCCACAAACCTTCCCAAAGATTTATTGGGACGATAATCATGTTCATTGCTACATTTTTGCAATATTAAATCTCAACCTTTCTAATCTTCTTTTATACAGTCTATGATCTCAATTACCTTTTTTTGGTTTGTTTTTTTACATTTTTATAAAACAATAATGTCATCAAGTGAATGCAAGATCAGTAACCAGCTGGAGTCTCATCCGTTGCTTCATCCTTGTAATGTACACCACTGCCTGCCTGTGTGTCTTCACCTGATAGCTGTATCATGTATCTTCTACAACAGGCTTATTACCTACTTACTAACTTTCCGCTCACTGAGTACAAACACAACTGTCAGCTGTCTTCTACCACAAATTGTACATTTCGATGCAATAGCGGAAATGAGTGGCCTTTTTCAATAAAGTAAAAAACTGCTGAGGTCTTAAATAAACCAAACAAATTGTATGAATAAATCAGCAAATTCACAAGGGTGATGTCTGAGACAGTATAGTGTAATTCACTGATTTCCTCTCAATAAAGAGTAACATTGAACTGCTTCAAGGCAATATCCTCCACAGAGAGGTTTACTTACTAAACTGGACAGTTGAATTGGTTTTTCAGTCTGTTTTTTAATTATTTTTACAAAAGGGATTTCACATGAAAGTTAACTTAAGTCTGTATATCTGCCTGCTTCCACATATTATCTAAGTCTCTGCTCTTGTGGGAATGCCTCACTGCAGCAAATGTAAAAACAAGCTTGAACAGAGAGTCAAACAAACAGATTAGCCCCGAATTAGATTTCCATCTTTCTGCACAGAGGTTTTGTAACACTTACAATAAACTTTTTCTGTCGTGCCGCCCTTCACAGGCCAAAAATAGTTCAAGCACCCACCAAATGTAAACAAATTAAATTCTTATCAATATTTTATTTCCCAACATAAGTCTTGTTCATTCAACATCATCCAGTCCATATTCCCCCCTTGTCATCTATGCCCCCCTGCAGTGGCTCTATGCCCTCACCCAGCTTGAGAACCACTGCATTACACTTACATGTGAGTGAGTGTGCAGGCTTACAGCCATAACTTTTCTTCATTTTCATTACTGTATACTTTCATTTGGTTTGCATATGTGCATGTTTCATTTCAGTTTTGTGTGATTATGGCTCTCCTCTTTAAATAATGCATCAGTCTCTTTATCTGAACATTAAAAGAGCATTATAGGCCTTTAATTGATTTGAATTATATAAACCTTTTAAAGCCACCTCACCCAGTCCTTTGTCTCTATTAAAGATAGTCAATTAGACACTTTTTATCCTGTATTAGTCTAAATTACATTTATCTCAGTTTCTCTTTCAGTAAAAAGACAGTCTGCATACCATAAGGAAATACCTTATGGTTTTGAAGACTCCTCGACAATTACAGACATAATGCAAAAAATAATAACAAATTAATAATACATTTGTGCCAAACTGAATACATTTGTGTTCTGTCTTGTGCTCATTTACTGGAGAGAGAAAAAATTGACTCCAAAACTGTGGTTTATCTCCATAAATTCTTTATTATTAGTCCTTTATGTTCAAGGAACACATCTTTGTACTCACCAGTGTAAATATAATGACACAATATCTAAATTATCCTTATTGTCTAAGAATCCCTTTTTAAAGCCAATTAACTGAACCTTAAGCAGAGTCAGGCTCTGCTTAAGGTTCATAGGGTTTCATTCGTGACAGGCAGCCTGAATGGATCTTTAACCAGTGTGACAGCTTTCTTTTCTCAGTGCTCTGTAGAGCTGCCTTTACAGAGGATAGACTTGTCAGATGTGACCACCAGCTGTTATTCAGCATGCCCCTGCTGGCCCCAAACACACCATTTGATGCTTTTTATAAACAGATAAATCCCACTTAATCTTCTAATATGCGTGTCTGTTGCATCAGCATAAAGCAGTGGTCGGCAATAGGCGGCCCGTGGGCCAGAACCAGCCCGTCGGCAATAATATCTGGCCCATGGCCAGATTGCTTTGATAGCAAATAATAAATAAATTGCTGGCGCTGATCTCAGTCATGACAGCAACAGTTACTCACATAATCACTTCCTCTTAAGTGATTTTGCCTCTAAAATAAAAGCGCAAGAACGTCTTTTACAATGCTTTATGTCGAGTTTATTAAGAGCTTTTACTTTGAAAAGTTCGGAAGGACATTCGAAAGAGTCTGTCTTGCTTGACACACCTCTAAAAAAGCCGTCAGTAAACGATTGGATTCTCCTGTATTTTCTCAGGGAAATGAAAATAAGTGTCCACAGGTTTAAGAATGCGGATCAAACGCCGGAACGCGCACACACTAGAACACATGCTTTATGTGAGCATGTGCAAATGTGTCCTTTTATTCACTTTGTTTAACAAGGGAGAAAAAAAAATATCCGCAATAAGATGGAATCAATCTGACAACCAACCTATCAGGAGTCCCCCACAGTACCGACTGAGCTAAACGTACACATGACTTTGTTCTGGCCTGTCACATAACGGCTTGAAAAAAATTTGGCCCGATGCCAGACTTATTTGCCGACTTACACAAGGTGACACTGAGTTTTTCCTAGCAATAATAATTTAACGTCGATGTAGATCTAACGAAATACAGATAATGGTGTTTGATTTTTGAATTATATCAATACTTCTGTGGCCAAAACAATGGAATATGTATTTAATAGTAACATGCATGCATATTTTTCTCCCATTATCTTACTACAGTTGTGCTTTTGTGTTTTTGCAAAGAGAACCTGATGTTCTGCAGCCACATAGGTCGCCTCTCTAATGTGAGACTATTGAAAGCTTCCCTTGCACGTGACGTCCTCTCAGAAATTAAAACCCGGATTATTCTAAAAGAGGACATGAAAGCACATCGTTACATAATGTAAATAAAAACATTGTAGCCACACAGCGCCCAGATTGGTGCACGCTGCACGATGTCCCGGATGGTGCTCGCACCGGAAGAGAAGGGGCAGCTCTCCCAGCCATCTTGTGGCAGCATCCAGCGAATTGTTCGCATCAAGCCTCGTAGAATCGGAGGTGAATCCCGCTGAAGGGGCGCCATCATGCCCGGACACCTGCAAGAAGGTTTCGGCTGCGTCGTAACCAACCGGTTCGACCAGTTATTGGACGATGAGTCCGACCCGTTCGAGATCCTGAAAGCTGCGGAAAACAAAAAGAAGGAAGGGGCCGCTGCTGGGTCCACCAAGACCGCGGCTCAAGCCGCCAAGCAGCCGAAGAAGGAGTCACAGAAGGACAGAAAGAACCCGCTGCTGGACAAGAAGGAGGAGTCACAGGCTCCGGTCCCCCTAAAGAAAGAAGGTAAATATTTTCACGTGCTTTCTCGCTTACGTGCAGTGCATGTTTCTTTTCATCTTTTCATCTTTTCATCAACTGTCATGTGCAGCTCCTGCTAGCTACGTTAGCTGCTGCTGGTGTGAGCACGGCGTGAGGTCAGCCTCTCAGACTGAGATGCTGCCAAGGAGAGACGTCTGTGTCCGTAAATGGGAAGCTCAGGTGTATCCACCTGCAGAGTCGTTTGCACACTGGCCAGCCTGTGTCGCAGAAATGTTTTCCTCTAGCATCCGACAGGAAGGTGTAGTGTTGCGTTACAGTGTGGAGGATGCTTTATACACGGTCAACGCAGCTCTGTCAGCAGCTGCAGGCTTTGCAAAGCAAATGCGCAAGATTTTCACATGCGTGCTGAGAGAACTAGACAGTCGGCTCTTTGTGTGGATTGATGATATCTCTCCGGAGCCAATACTTTTTTGAAGCGTTTTCAGTCATCTAAAATTGAGTTGACAAACAGCAGCACAGAGTTAATGAAAAGGGCGGCCCACAGTTACCCAGTGCTGTTGATAGAGGCGGTAGTACTGTAAGTGCAACATGCTGTTAAAGCTGGTGAGGGGAGAGGAGGCCACATCAGGACCTTAAATAGTTACATTGCATGACAGCAGGTTCCTGCATGTCAGTGGTTTAACAACAAGTGTTGTCTAAGGGCCACAAACTACTACATCAAGATATGATTACAACAGAAATTACTGTCTTCTGGAGGTTTGACTCCCTTTGCGTATGCTCTTGTGATTTTCAGGTATCAGGCGGGTGGGCCGAAGACCAGACCAGCAGGGCCAGCCAGGTTCCCAGCATCAGGGTGGGCAGGGTGAAGGGCGACCCGGGGACAAGAGGCCGGACCGGAGACCTCCCCGCGAGCGCCGCTTTGAGAAGCCCGCCGAGGACAAGCCTGAGGGAGTTGGCGAGTTCTCTGCAGACAAGTGAGTAGCTGTGATGAAGTACGAAGAGCATATTTAAAAATGGTGATAAGCTCGGGCCTTAACATTATTGTTGTGGGTGTATGCATGTCAATGTCTCAGCAACAGCCATCTGTAAATCTGTTTTTGAAACTGGGCTGCTCTCTTTGACATTTATGGTAAAACCACTGACATTTAGAGAAGATATTCACTTTTAACTTGAGCATGTAAAATGCTGATCAAGGTCTAGAAATGTTTTAAATGCACTCTCTGTCTGTGTCCAACAGGCCTTCTGGAGACAGGCCCCCGAGAGGGCGTGGTGGCAGCCGGGGTGGGCGCGGTGGTGGAAGAGGACGGGGCATGGGCCGGGGAGACGGCTTTGACTCCCGTGGGAAACGAGACTTTGACAGACACAGCGGCAACGACAAATCGTGAGTCAGTCCTGAACTGAGATCTTAGCAGACAAGTGAATCCATAAATAGAAATGACTGCGTACCAAAGCATCCCATTCTTGAATCTGTGTTATTTATTATTTTATCTTGAGCTGCCAAGACCAGGTGGCAATGTGAACATTTGTGTTAATTTGACCTACTGGCAGTTAAACTCTTCAGTTATCCTTACTGTTGAACAACAGTCAGACCTAAATGGCATCTCAAAGTATTTCTTAATGACGCCTCAGATTAGGATCAGCTGTACTGCACCGCCAAGTTATGTACACTAAGCTTCTTTTGGCTCCAGACTTGAGGTCAAGGGTTGCTGTTGGTTTCAAAATTACTGTTCATTGTTGGCTGTGAGTATTTTTAAACCGTCTGTGTGTGTGTGTGTTGTCCTTTGTTTTTTCCAGCAATCAGAAAATTGAGGAGAAGCGCAGTGGCAGTGGCTCCAACAACTGGGGCAATGTGAAGGATGAAACGAGGTGAGTGTTCAAGAGCAGACACATGGCCTGTTAATCAGAGCGTTACTGTCTGCAGGATAGAGATGCAAATCTTTTAGTATTAAAAGAAGTAAGTGCACCTGTTTTAATTAAACATTTTACGTATTGGTGGTTACTCATTAGGTGAAATAAATGCAAGCTTGGAAAGTTACCCCTAAGAGAGAGTTTCAGCTGGAGGCGGTGAATCAGTATTGACAAGGTGTCTGTTGTTCCCAGTGAGGCTGAACAGACTGCTGCTCCTGAGACGACCCCAGAGGGGGAGGAAAATGCACCTGCCAGCTCTGAGAACAAGTGAGTATCCATTTCCTGCCAGATGTTCAGGTTTTCAGGCGAGGTGAATGTTCTTTAAAGGAATCTTGTCTGTTTAACGACTCCAGAAAACATAGTTTGAAGCATCAGAGCTGTATGTCATCACACTGGTTGTTGCCCCGTGTCACAAACAGTATCTCTGCATGTGCATTTTCGTCACAAAGCTTCAGTGTAAATGGGATCAACATTGTCGCTGACCTTTTGGCCTCAGGATTAGGGAGTATGTATAGAGCTAAGAGGATTGGCAGTTTGAGGTTCAATGTCCTACATTGGGGGGGGTGTGTGTGTGTGTGTGTGTGTGTGTGTGTGCGCGCGCTGGCTTTCCAGGGAGAATGAGGTTGAAGAAGTTAAAAACGAAGGCCCCAAAGAGATGACCCTGGACGAGTGGAAGGCCATGCAGGACAAGGAGCGCACCAAGGTGGAGTTCAACATCCGTAAGCCCAACGAGGGAGCCGACAGCCAGTGGAAGAAAGGATACGTGCTGCACAAGTCCAAGAGTGAAGATGTGAGTATGGTGATCTGTTATCTTTTTGGAGAACAAAGCTTTTCCCGGCTGCAGATCAGCCGTTAAGTTTAAATGCTTTTCACTTCACCCACTGCAGCCGTCTACACCAGCACTGTACAGGCTCATGTTTCGTTCCGTCACACATACGTTACGGAGACCTGAAGCGTTCGTTTAGTCTTCACGTTTTGTTTGTTTTGTTTTTTTACCGTTATACCTTGATTTATATATATATATATATATATATATTAGTTTAACCCGGCAAAAAGGGGGAGAGAGAGAGAGAGAGAGAGAGAGAGAGAATTGCTTTTTTACATGATTCAACATTTCCCTCTCACACACACATGAAAACACACTCAGCTGTCCACTACTTGCCCCAGATGTCTGCGATATTGCAACAAAGTTTAAGTTTCAATAGCCTGCTCAAAAGACAATTTCTCAAGGTGAGACGCAATTCCATCCTTTATGGTAGGTATAATATTAAAGTGTTATTACTTTACGCACTGCTTGCTGCCGGCACACATGAGCAAGCATTTTATAAGTTACCAAAGTCAATCTACAGACGCTGGACAGTTTGTAGTGGCTGCACAATAAACGGCAACATGCAAAAATAAATAGTTCTAATAATTCTAGCCTTTGATGTATGTTTCTTAACAACCGTCATAGCCCACCGGCAGCCAAATTGTAGTCAAATTGTAGCGTATCTGTTAGCCTACTTTCTTTTTGCCACACTTGGTAACTGTTTTATAAAAGCAATAGCTCACTTCAGGCCGTGATATACGCTTATTATATCACAGTTAAAGGGATACTATGCGATTCTGCAGAGAGTTTGTTGATAAACAAACTCATGAATGCGCATTGCCGTGGTAACCAGTCCTACTCTGCTGAAATATAGCAGAATCCACAGAGTCTGCTGTCGGAGAGCAAGTTAGCCTCAATAAGAGGGCATGTTTTAGCAGTACTGTAGAAGGTGTGTCAACAAGCCTGACAATATTTTAATATATATTGAAGCAAAATACTTTTCTAAGCCTAAATCCAAACGGAGTCTTGGTTATTTATCGGTGGGATTATCGAGAGAACCTTCAATAGTTAAAATTAGTGAACACACATCATCAAAACGAACAACATGTGTAAGGACACAAACGCAGCATCCAAAACACAACAGAATAAAAAAACTAGAGAGTTATTTGAAATAGTTTAACAAAAATACAGTGACTGATAAGAGCTGGGAAGCACAGGAGCAACTGTTTATCTCCAGGGCCGAAGTCAGTGCTAACTTTGGGGCTAACCTCTTCATTCTTTATTCAACAGTTATCAGCAATACAAAGGAGTTCCTCTTTAGTCCCGAGAAGCTGCGGTCTTTATTCACCGGCCACTGTAACTTCTACAAGCCTTACTGCTGACCCGTTTCCTTCTATTCACCGGGGCACTGTTCACACACGCGCTCCGTCTATTTCTCCTCTACCACACACATACTGACCGCTGCGGCTAAGCTAACAAAGCTAACCAGCTGGGATCATCACAAACATGACAACAGACAGACAAGACTGTAATACTGAACCTGTCATTTATGTGGAACAGCAAAGCTAACATTAACCTACTCACCTGTCCAGCAGAAACAGAGCAACCTCAGCACTGATTTTCATTCCTTTCTAATCTCTTAGATTTATCCAGCACTGAAACCCCTCACAGATGTTAACACAGGTTTTCCCCTCGCCTGGTCATATAACTTGTCTCACAATTCCTCAGACCTTTTCCTTTGTGGCTGTTTCTCAGTCATCTTCACAGCTAGAGTCCCGTAATAAGTCCAGCATGTTCGAACATACCGCTGTTTGTTTACATTCTGTCTCCGACTGCTTTGAGCGCGCCACCGCCCCCTTTGTTTGTGCTTAATTTACAGGCCCAGGGGCTGTGTAGGAAAACCGGATTTATTTCCGAGCACACGAAGAGAGCTTCCTACCCATGAGGAAATATTCGCAGAATTTAACAAAGTGTATTGGATAAGAATCGCAAAGTACCCCTTTAAGGGCGTTGTTCGGCCCGACGTGAAGCAGACAGCAGGAAATATACACTTCAACACGGAAGACTGTTTTTCTCTGTTTCCGTGGGAAGATTTGGTCTCAGTAAGGGAACCATTACACCCCTATGTGGTGTTGCAGACCATTGTCTTACAGCTTCCGTGTGTGAAGCTAGGCTGAGATCTGGTGATTGTGAAGGCCAGAGCATTTTATTCACATCATTTTCGAACTCACCAAACCAGTCAGTGAGCCCTGGTGCACAGAAGCATCTGCATTTGAAATGTTTTTCTTCCCTTTTATTCATGTTGTTCCTTTAATTTGTCCCCTGTCTGTAGAGTTGGCAAACATAAGAAATTTAAGCACAGAAAAAGGTTTGATTAAGGCTGCAACAAACAATTATTTCTATTATAGATATAGTCTGCTTTATTATTATTTTCTCCGCAAATGTTTTTGTAAAATTCCAAAAGAAATGGTCATCACAGTTCCTCAGAGACCAAGGTGACATCTTTAAAATGCCTTGTTTTTCCCAACATGAAGTCTAAATCCAATAATACCCCATGTTGCACTCATACAGAGCAGAGAAAAGTAGCAAATCCTCAAATTTAAGAAGCTGGAACCAGCAGATGTTTGACTGAAACAATCGATCTTTTATCAAAATAGTTATATTAGTTAGCAGATTAATTTTCTGTTGATTGAGTCATCGATAAATTAACCAGCTCTGGTTTTAATTGTGTATTTGGAGGTTGCTAATTCAGAAGCTTTCGAGTGTAACAGGACCAGTCTGGTCTCCACACGTGTGTTACTGCAGTACTGCAGACGATGGGCTGCTGCCTTTTCAAACATTGTTCCATAGCTGACCACCTGCCTTGCTGTTTTTGTTCTTTTTCATAATTGATGTGTTCAAATAGAAAATTCTCACACCTAGTATGGTGTCTTCTTTGTAGCGTGCTTGGTTTCGGATGCACATCCTTGTGTGCCTCGCCAGCTGATCTGACATTATATTAATGAAAAACCTTCTCCTGTCTTTAAATTTCAGAGGCCTGTTGGTGCTTTGATTGATGCCCCAGAGACGGAAGCAGACCCTCCAACTCTCTTCCATAAGGTGCCTGCAGCTCTCACACTGGTCTTTCATCCACACAGTCCATGAAAACATTCAGTGTTAATAATCTGTCTAAAACCACCTGTTACACACTAGAGGAAAATTGGGCTGATTTTGGGTCCCATTCGCCTGTCCGGACAATCATGTGTGCGTTCTCAATCTGAGGCTGGTCAGAATGGATTATTGGCCCAAATGATCCTGGAGTGTGAGAGGTTTACAGACATAATCTTAAGGTCACTGACCGGATCAGAGGCACTCTGATTTCGAATCATAAATGTCATACATGTTTGATATTTACGAAATATCAAAAACGTGCAACAGCCAATGAGAGGGAGCTGACCGGGATGTGTCACCAATGTCTTAAGCGAACTTATATTTGCTCGCTCTATAAAATTTATAAACCATGCTGATTCCCTCTCCTTAGCCATGCATTTATCTGTTCATCCACAGTTTATTCTCTTTTTTTTGTTTTTTTTTGTGCACACAGCCGACGACGACAGCCAGCCTCCATGCTTGTTAAGTTTGATCACGCGATTTTCTGTGAGATCCCAAGTCCTCGTAATCGCCACTCTGAAATCATTTAGTACAAACTCCCAAGTGTGTATGGGCCTGCGTTTTGATTGAATTGTCTGGTGTATGCATGCTTAAGGTTAAAATATAAATATTCGCTTAACTCTGACGTTATGTCTGTGGTATCGCACATTTTTAAAAATTGTTTAAGATTTGAAAATCCTCTAGTGTGCACCAGGCATGAGAAAATAGTGAGTGGTTTAATACCTTCAAATATTGAAAATGGTTTATTCATTTTTATTTTGGGTGGCTCCACAGGAAATGAAGAAAGTGTCGGAGCTAAGCAACACTAAAAGAAACACAAAGAACACGCATGTTCACTCACTTCATTACTGGTTTAAAAACAAACCTCTCCATACCGAGTTAACGTCTAACATACTTTCATCTGTTTTTATCAGCAGGCCAACGCTGACGAGTCCAGTGACCACCACTTCCGCAAACCAGCCAACGACATCACATCTCAGCTGGAGATCAACTTTGGAGATCTGGGCCGCCCCGGCCGCGGGCGCGGGGGAGCTCGTGGAGGCAGGGGAGGCCGCGGTGGCGGAGGCAGCAGGCCGGCACGCGGGGGAGGACGGTCCGAAAAGGTAACAATAAGAGCTGTCGTCGCTGCCAACAACAACAAAGGTTTAGTGTCCCTCACAAAAGATTTAGCTCACTGAACAGACTGTAAAACCACTGACTAGGAAAACGTGCTGTGGAAGGCCCTGAAATAACACATGATGCAGAGCTCACAGACAGAACTCATGTCAGTGGTGAGGTGGACTTGTTGTGTGAACTAGTGAAAAAGTCAAAATTCTTTGAAAAAGAGACAAAATTTAGCAGGTTTTTATCTAACGAAATATTCTGC
Organism: Micropterus dolomieu; assembly: GCF_021292245.1. Classification (NCBI taxonomy): domain Eukaryota; kingdom Metazoa; phylum Chordata; class Actinopteri; order Centrarchiformes; family Centrarchidae; genus Micropterus; species Micropterus dolomieu. Next base: position 21,396,787 of record NC_060155.1, read on the forward strand.
TTAAATCCGTATTTGTCAGCCAAAAAAAAACATTTGCTCTCCCACTTGCCACACTCAAAGGCACACAGCTGTATTAAGGGGGCAGCATAAACAAAAAAAGTCTATTTTGGCTCAAGCAGTTTGTGAAAATTGTTACCTGGGTTAAAGCCCCTGTCCCTTGCACAATAAGTGAGTGTTGGTCACACTGAACTTCTGCACCCGACTTTTCAGATTTTGAGATTAGCCCGCTGCCTAAATTAATTTATGTTGATGAAGCTGTCGAGTTATATTCATTAAAGAAAGCCCTACAAAACTTTACTGTAAGTATGAATGAACAATATTAAACTGAAGCAATGAAATTTCATACTGATTTTCTTTCATCATTAATTATAACAAATATGAATCTTTTAATTGTGTGGTCTAGAAAACATAGTGAAGAATGCCTCTCACATTAATCTACAGCCCAAGTTGATTTCAGCTCTACTTAAATGAGATATTTACTGATTTTTAAATAATCATTTTGGACTGTATTTTATTTAGGCAAAGTTCTTTTTCTCCTTTTTTTTATGTTTTCACAACAAGAAATGAAAAGGCTGCTTTTTTTGGAAAACAGCATTCCAGAAAATAAGTAATTAGTAAGTAGTCAATAGTTATGTATATCAATGTAATATTGAAGTATTATCGGCATACATTTAAATGCAGGATCAGTACTAATATATAAAAATATTCACCAGCTAGTGGCTTACTTTGTCTTTCTGCCAGACGGTGAATTTTTGATTGAGATTTTTTACTAAAAACAACATTACGAGAGCTTTAAATGTGAACCAAAACATTAAAGATGCGGGCTGGAAAATCAAAACGAGCCAAAAGATGCTGAACTCTCCTCTGAGCTGAGGGGAAGTGTAGATTGACTCAGAATCATATGGGGCTCATGACCATTAAGTGTCAGCTTTATATATCGAGAGAGAGAGAGATAAAAAAGAGCAAGATCTTTATACCAGCTTTAATTGAAGCATTCTTACCCTTGTACTGGTTTTTGTGTCTTTGTTCCCCCAGGCTAGTGGAGTGTCAGTTCCCAACGTGGATGATCCTGAGGCTTTCCCAGCTCTGGCCTAAATGCTCCTTTTCCACCACCAGCCCACCCATCAGCCCTTCCGGGCCCCTCCTCTACGAGGCTTGCATGCGTACCACATCTTCGAGTATATAAGAAAACAGAGAAGAAGAGAAAAAAAAAAAAGATTTTAAATGACAAAAAAAGACTGTCATCCCTATACCACTCACACCACCAGAGGACTAAAATTTTACCTGTTTTAAAGGACAACATAAGACAAAAAAAAGGCGGGAAAAGGACCTCTTGTTACACTGAAGTTTTGTATTTAGGAACATGAAAGCAGGGATGTTTTCATACTTTTATTTTTCTTTTTTTCAGAGATTATGCATACTTCATTGATATATATATTTTTTTTGTGCTGCTTGGATTTCTGCATTTCTGCGATTAGGTTGAAGTGTGTGTGTATGTCTTTCCCCTGAAGCTTTTGCGCGGTTTTCCTCATGACTTCAGCTCAGTATTATGGGGTCATCTTAGAAAAGGCGTTCTAATGGAGTTTTTCTTCCTTGTAATACACACTGATGTGGTAGCACTACACTACATAGGAAACTTGTTGTAGATGTCTGAAGTATGGCTTAATATGCATTTTAAAGTGTAATTACTCTGATCCTGAGAACCCATCCCTTTGCGAGGCACAAATTGAGGATGGGGAACCAGGCAAAGTGACTTCTTACTAAAGCTTGGTATTTTTCTGCTTGTTGTGCAGTGAAAGTAAATGCCTCTATTCCTTTTTTTTGATAGCTTGCCTTTTTTTTGGTGGACCAGTGGTTAGTAATGCTTTGTATCCCCTGATCCAGATGTGCTACCTGTGTTTTCAGGGTGTCCCAGGGCCCAATGTATATCTTTAGGCTGGTCCTCATAGGTCATACAGACTGTACTACTTGTAACTTGAGGACCACTAAGCAAATATTGTATTTTTTTTTTTCTTAAGGGTGTATGTGGGAGTGTGTGTGCAGCAAAATGTGAGGTTGAATGTGTGAATTTGACAGCTAGTTACTTAGAATTTAAGTATTCATCTGCTATGAACTTGCCATTCTTGAACACACACTGCAAGTTTTTGTGTCTTTTGAGAAGTGATTGTTGAAATCTAGGTGAGTATGATAGACAGACCATGGACATATCTTTGCTCATAGAGTTACCTGTAATGTCTTTCAGATCTCAAAGCACTTGGTTTTATCAGCACCAGTCCTCTGAAGATTGTTTTGCCCCTTCTGTAAATCATATTTGCTGTTTTTGTTAATTTTTATTGTCAGTGCAGCAGCACCAATGCATAATTTGTCTGAAAGAAATGTCTGCTGTCATTGTGGAACAATCATGAGCTACAGAATGTAATGTAAGCTAATTGTGCTTTCAGCCACCTGTGTCAGCATTTCCAGTGAGTATTTTCTTTTAATGAAGTGGGTATATTTCACATTGGGGAAGGGTGGGGTGTGGGGTTTATGAACACATGGACTGAATTTAAAGCTTCACATGCTGTGCTCGGACTTTCTGGTGATGCACTGATACAGATGGCTGGAGCAGTTTCTTGTAGGACTGTTGAGCCACATGACGGTGAAACTTTCTCTGCAAACATCCCTGTTCTAATAAATTGCTTTAGAGGTGTTACATGTATTCTGCCAGTGGCTGTTGGGTTGTTTAAAATCAAAACTGTGATTTTAAAGTTGTAAACAAATGTGCTGTGGACTCTTCTTTGCATGTAGCATTATGAAGCTGTGGTGCAGAAGGGTTTGATTTGCACTTAGTTGCCAGTTTATTAGGTACAACTAGCTAAAACTAGTCCCTGCAATAAATCCTACCTTTCACAAAGGCAGTAGTTTGAGGTACCTTTTCAATTGAATCGATAAGTGTTTCTTATATTTAGGCAAATTTAGATAAAACTGGCTGGATAGAATTAATTTAACTCAGAAGCATCAAAAACTATATTTTCCATAATAACCATTTAATTGAGTCTGCGACTTGAGAGTTCAAACAAACATCTAGCTAGCTGTACCTAATAAAGTAGCAACTGTGAATATTAAACCAACTGACACGAGGGTAGTTAAATTCGTTTAAGTTTTTTCGCTTGTATTGTGTATTTCCTGCAAATGTAACTTTGCATTTTTGGCTACAGTTTCATAAGTCGTACACATTTTTATTTCAGTGGTGAAATGTTAGAGCACACACGCCTTTAAATAGAAGTAAAACAACTCAAAAATGGTAACGGTTCTCAACTCAATGCTTTTTATGTAAAGTACAATTAAAATAGACGTTACATGGTATTTCGAGACGTTGTCAGTCTCAGTTTATGAGGTTACCCTTTGATAACTTAGAAAGCTAAATACAAAGTGCTAAATCTTCCTGATTGATCAAAGTGTGTAGCTGAATCAAGATGTTTCACGTATTTACATTTCCGTTGTCGCTTCGATTGGGTAATTATACGCATGTGCAGAAGGACTCGTAGGCTTCCGTTTGAACTCAATCGGCACTCATTGCGTAAATAATGGCAGAGCTCCACAGACGTCGACAGGAGATCGGCGACAGAACCTTGTCACCTGAGGGATCCTCATCCAGAACCGAGAGCGCCGCATCCGGTGACAGCTCCACGGTATTTGTGAAACTGTTGGCTGCGGGATTTTACGGAGTCAGTTCATTTCTCATCGTTGTTGTCAACAAAAGCGTCCTCACCAGCTACAGGTAAAGGTACAAAGTACAAGCAACAGTGGAAGCTTCTTTTCGGACACTTGACCCATGGCAGTTTCAACCACGTGGATGTGGAGTAGGGAGGAGACAAACTGGGACCAGTTTTAAAATTGTCTTCTTCATAATGTTTGGGACAGGAAGAGTGTGTGAACACTTTGAGCAGATCCATAGCCAGCATTTGACCATTTTTGACTGACCACCAACCAAACTAGGCTATGTACATTTTTGTCTCCATTCAGTGATCTGAGTTGCAGCAGCCTTACTTGGTCTGGTATGACCAGTAGCTCATAGTGGCTAATGTTAGCAAACTTTAGATAGATAATGCTGTGTAATTAACTGAGTGATTTCACTGAATTCTCTACTTTTGCTGCTGTTAAATTCAGTTTTACAATTTACTATTATGTCATATTTATTCTTTAAAAGAATGACCCTTGTCAGTGTTATATAGTATAATAATAGGATTATTGTTACTAGACAACAATGTGTAAGCAGCTTTTTAATGTTCTAGGTGTTAGTAGTAGAGCTCATTTTAAGTTGGCCGATTTATATAATGTTAGATAGTTTAATTTACAGTATAACAATGCATCAATTTTTATATGCGTATTGTAGCTTTTAAAAGTGTAACCTTTTAAAGTAGCTGGTAGCTTTAATACTTAGATAAATGTAGTGTAGCACAATAATTGCCCCTCAAATATAGTTTTATTTTTACAGAAGTATAAAGTAGCATCTACGAGAGTGCTGAAGTAAAGTACAAGTACCTCAGTCAAAATTGTACTGATGTACAGTAATTTAGAAAATAAACATAGTCAGTTAACATCACTGTTTTTTCCAATATTTTCTAGTGCAAAATATGCAATGCTAGTGCAGAAAATCCTTTTTTTTGTCAAATTTGGTCTAAAACTGTCGGGATTAGCCCTAAAAAACAACTTATGTAAATGACTGGTGAATCGCTACATTTACATGTGTATATGTAATTGCAGAAAGTAAACTTTTCCTCATGTGATAAAATCCCTCAAACTAGCATAAATATTTCTGAGAGATTTGGAAGTGAACCAGAGGTTGACCTACAAATAGGAAGCAGCATTAATGAAATTTTACAGAGTATTTGCATTATTGAGTCACTTTCCTCACTTGCATTACATCAATGTCTTACAGATTTCCATCGTCAACATGTGTCGGAATCGGCCAGGTGAGATTGTCTTGAGTCACAGATACTTCCTGTTCACTTAAACAGAGAGCTGATAAACTGAGTCTCTCCTTGCTTCAATAACTCTGCAGATGCTGGCTACAATTGTAGTTCTGAGGATTGGGAAGCTGTTGGGCGTTATCTCGTTTCCAGATATGGATCTGAGTATACCACGCAAGGTGAGACTGTGAAGTACTTTCTCTCGCTTGGACTCAAACACATGATAGTAAGAAGACCCTCATATTAAAGATCAAACCTGCTGCTTTTAATATTTCATGTCTTTGTGTGTCTTTCCAGATGTTTCCACTGCCTCTGCTGTATGTTGGCAATCAAATATCAGGGCTTTTTGGGACACAACGACTCAAGTAAGAGCTTGTTATCTATTAATTATTATATGAAATAAAACAGCAAATTAAACCATGTTTTCCCTTTTTTCCCTAGTTTACCTATGTTTACAGTTTTGAGAAGGTTCAGTATTTGTCTTACCATGGTGTTTGAGGGACTCTTGCTTAAGTAAGTTGAGCTTCACGTTTCCCCAGCACCATTCAACAAGAATGTTCTTGCACCTGTGAATGATGATTTTAATAACTGCAATCCCATTTCCTCTTTTCACAGAAAGACGTTCTCTACACCGGTTAAGCTCACAGTGTTTACTATGATCTTTGGTGCTTTTATTGCTGCCAGGTGAGATGGCCACATACAAGTGTAGCTGTACGCCGACATTATCCAGGCGGCATGTGTGTGAATGCCGTCACGTGTTTTGACGTGTTTTGTGTTTTGCAGTGATGATTTAGCCTTTGACCTTGAAGGATACATATTCATAATGCTGAACAATGTTCTGACAGCAGCCAGCGGGGCGTACGTGAAGCAGAAACTTGATTCCAAGGTGCTAGTACTCGTGCTACCTCTGTGTGTGTGCTGCTTCTTTGCTGCATTGTTTCTTAAAGGGCTGTATTGAACACTGTTGTTCCCATAGGAGCTGGGCAAATATGGGCTCCTCTACTACAATGCTTTAATCATGGTTTTTCCTACTGTGGCATACGCTTGGTTCTCAGGGGATTTGCATACGGTAAGTTTGTTTTGGTGTTTATAACGTAGTGTCCGACAACTAGTGTTAGTGCTGATAATCTCGTGTGCGTGTGTGTGTGTTTGTTTGTGTGTGTGTGTGTGTGTGTGTGTGTGTGTGTGTGTGTGTGTGTGTTTGTGTTTGAGTACAGGGGTTGGAGTATAATGGATGGTCTGATCCACTGTTTGTTGTGCAGTTTGTGCTCTCCTGTGTCATGGGGTAAATTCTAGATCCATCGCTTGTTAATAGATAATATCCCACATTGCTGCTGTTGTCTAATCCTTCTTCAATGTGTGCTACAGCTTTATTTTAATGTACTCCATCATGCTGTGCACGCAGCACAACTCAGCGCTTACCACTTCCATCGTGGGCTGTATTAAGGCAAGTCATGTCATGCCAGTCCCGCTCTCTGTTGGTCCGAGAAGAGTTGTGAATGCAGGTGTGTTCAGTGAGTCTGTCTGTGATTCCTGCAGAATATCCTTGTGACCTACATCGGAATGGCGTTTGGTGGAGACTACATATTCACCTGGACTAACTTCATAGGTCTGAACATCAGGTAAGACAGACACCCTTTCAATAGGCGTGTCGTGGAGCTGGCTTTTTGTTTGTCTTTGAACCGATTATGTTATCCTTTGTTTCCCACAGCATTGCTGGGAGCCTGGTGTACTCACATATCATTTTCACACAGGAGCAAACAAGTAAGGATAATTCAAATAATGTGAATCAAAACCTCTTTAAAAAATTTTTTTATCAGATTTTGTCTCCCAGGTTACCCAGTGTTTCTTTATAAGTGTGGAATAAGTTGTAATATGTGTACAGATTGAACATACTACAGGTTTCTGAAATGTTTTGCATCAAATTTAACAGAAAAGGCATAAACCACGTCGACAACCAGTCACGACCCGTCACTGAAGAACTGCGCACATCCAGGCCTCATTTCATACGGTCTGTGAACCGTATGTGGAGACATCGATTTTAAAACATGCTGTTGAAATGTTTTATAAACATTTATTAAGTATTTTCTGTATTTTGTCAGCACATTTTGTCTGTAATCACAAAAAGGACTTTTCTGAGACACAATTATAATTTTTTATGTAAATAATTTTAGTGCCTTAACTTTTTATAATTATATTTCACTGATTAAATATAAACATGTAGGCATTTAATATTCAAGAAATCAATAAAATTAAAGGACAGATTTGGATTTGTTTTATTGTATTTTAACACAGTACTCACATGCCATATTGAGTTATTGTTCCCTTTTCTCCGTGGAGGCTTTTAATTGATCCTTTCTTGACCCGAATACTCTGTTATAAAAGGACCCAGTTTCCATTCTGGGCAAAAACTACTTTCTAAAGTTCAGCTGAAATAAGTCTTCGCTGAAAGTGCCCATCTTCCACACTTACACATTTTGTTTCTGGGACAAAACACTGTTAAAAAAAAATGCTAAAGGCAAATACACCCACGTGATTTGTCTAGCTCAGGACTGCTGAAGCTTCATATTATCTTCAGTTGAACAAATAATGCATTTTTGCACAGAACAAAAACTACGGGTTTTGTCCCATTTCTTACAGTGTCACTAAAGTAGTAAGAGGCTACTTGAAGGCCATGATGGAGAAGATCTCAACCACCTGTTAAGTCTTTTAACATAAGGCATGTCTTTGAGGCTAATTGTGAAATGTTGCATTTCTGCTATATTCAAGTGTGCAGTTTGAAAATTCACAATACGACAACTCAGACTCATTAATACATTTATTAAATATAGCCAATGTTATTCCATTCATAGCCAGATTTGGAATACACTTAATTTTTATTCATGTTGTCATTTACAGAGAAAAAAAATCATTTTCAACAAAAGGAAAGGAAAGACTACATGGATCAACATTATCTGAGACAAACTTATCTTAATTTGTGAATGTTTAGTTCAAAGCTGGAGTATAACGCAAAACACAGCTACTGTACTAAAACAAATGACCGTCTTCAAGGTCACACCCCAATGGCAACCTGGCCTGTTTAACTGCTGGAAACCCACTGCTCTGAAGCCACTGAGTAAAGTAAATATTGATTAAAACTGAGCACTTTCAGTCAGCGCAAGTTTTTAAATCAAAGACAAGCAGAACACTCAACCACAATGTGGTGCTGTTTTTATGGACAAAATATGAGGCTCTCTGCTACAAACACTGAGCCGATTGAGCACGGTCACACAGGAATGGTAAGTACTGCCAAACAGAGGGAAAAGAGGAATGGCTACTTTTTTTTTTTTTATTACATCCATCTCAGAAATTTCTCAACAAAAAGCATGGCCTACAAGGAAGACGAGAAAATACAGAGATGAACAGACAGTTGTAAAAAATGTACCAGCTGCTCAAGGTAAGAAATCTATACAAAGTTTACATTAAAAATCACGGACATTCTGTCTAGTAAAAACAAAAGCGTTGAGCAAAGCACTGACCATGAAAATCCAAAAATACAGCGATCTTCTACATGATGAGTTATATAATACAGGACATCACTGATGTCAGCTGCTTTACACAAACAAACCAGTGGGGGGACTAACCCATTGGTTTATTTATCATAATCAAACAAACAGATGGATGACAAAAGTCAGAGTGGGTTCAGAAGAGGAGTGAAAGTGTATTTCTGCTGGGTTTCAACACCACTCCTTATTAATAAAGATGACAAACATACAATCAAAGTGCAACGAAAGAGGGCCAGCGACAGCACCAGCCTTGCTCATCTTGTGTTTGCCTGCTTTGCCTCTTTTTATGAACTTGAGCACACAATCGTTTACAATATGTCCCGTTTCATCAAATGTTCAAACAGCTTGAACGGCAACTACCCATCATAGTTTTCTTTTGGTAAAAAATATAAATATCTCTTGTGTAAAAAAATATCACAGGTGATTTATTTTCTTTGAGTACAAATAGAAAAAGGAATTTCTTGGCAAAATTTTGTCAGTCAGTCTCCAGAAAGAGAATAAAGACGATGGGTAGAAGATGTTTTGTAGGACACGATGGAGCTGCGGTACTTTGGGACAAGCTTTGCCGGTGGTCAGTACATGGATGTGTCAGAGGGACGGGGAGACGGGGCAGCCACTACCCCTCCTGGAGGACCAGCTGCAGTTTGGCTGGCTTTGTTCTTTGAGTGACCCTTGACCTTTTTAAAGAGTCTTTGCTCTCAGGAGACATTGCGCTCACAGGCCATGAGGGGCTCATCTTAATCATCCTCTTCACCCCATACCTCTGCCCACAAGAGGGGAAGTAGGAAAGATGTTTCACCCCAATTCAGTGTCTAGTAGCTAACATCACTGAGATCTAGATCCTTCAGTTCTCCTGTGTTCTGGATGGCTCCACCTCACTTTGGCCCAGCGGCTCTGCCTCCGTCCTGCATCTCTTCGCCGGCCTTTCATGTGATATTGCCGTGTCTCTGTGGTCCAGCGGAGGCTCCAGAGAACCATTTTGGTCGTGGCTGGGCGCACCGGGTTGGCTGCAGCCATTGGAGTTGTGGTCGGAAATGGGAGGAGGAGCTTCCACTAACGGATGAGAAGGCCCGTTGGACTGAACCGACTCAGGTTTGACTTGATTCACTGGGGGCAGCAGAGCACCATCCACTGGATGGCTTGAGTTGTGGCTTGCAATACCTGCCAAAGAACGATGAAAAGTGATTAAAGCATTGGATGACCTAAATAACTGGAATAGTATCTAGCCATGCAGATGCTTTTGGATTGATTGACCAAGTTGAGGTATTGGTCCCTTATATTTCTGCTTTCATCTGAATATAATGGAGGTGTGGTGTTGAACAATGTGGGATATCCACAGTAATAAGGACACAATTCATGCAAACAGTTATTGTTGCTGACATGTTTAAATGTAATTTGTCAATGCTTGTTTTCCAATTCCATTTCCAAAGTAATGGGGTAGATGCAAAAAACACAGATCACACCTCACGCACATCTTAAAACCTGGGCAAAAGATTAACTAAACTAAAGCAGACAGCTAAAACACAGATCACACCTCACGCACATCTTAAAACCTGGGCAAAAGATTAAATAAACTAAAGCAGCAGCTCACCGTTCTGACTGCTGCCGTCTTCCCTCTCCGAGTGGCTGGCGCTGCTGCTGGACGTGGTGGGAGGAGGTGACGCCGCCCTGCTAGACGTCGCGCTCTCCGTCTCATCCAGTAATCTGTCCATGTAGTCTCTGATAGACACAGCAGCACACAAGCCGTTACACACACCTTGTGGTTTTAAATACTAGCAAAGTGCATGTAGTAAATCATTTTATTCTAACCTAACAGTAATTGCAGGTGAGTCCTATATCAGTAATACTGTACACTAAATGTTAGCATTTCATACAAGCTTCTTGTTGCAAAACAAGTAGTCAATCTAAACACTCTGCTGTGAAACTGTGTGGTGCTGTGATTGTTGAGGTGGTTATCAGCAGTAATGTCGGTTACATCCAGGAGGTGATGCATACAGCAACATTATCTGTCAAGCCAAATTTCCTTTGGCTGGACTAACACAAGGTCCTGTCTGTAATGTTCGATCCTGGCAGTACACCCATAAATTACAGTAAGAGACAAAATTAATATAGTTTTTACTAATTTAACATAAGATGCACATACATCAGTTTAGAAGTGCCTACCCAGTGCTCAGGCTTGCCTGTGAACAGCACATTAGACTTCTCATGTTTCCTTAGGCACAATGTATTTTGTCTTGTCTTTTAACAAAATGGGGACTTGAAAATAAAGCTAGTAAATTGTGTTTTACCATTACCATGGCACTAAGTAGAAAGTAACAGACACCACATTTCAGGTTTGTTTGTTTTCAGAGACCTAACTCCACATGTGATAGATCATCTCAGATTCTACACAGGACAGACTCCAGCAATGAACTGAAGTAAAAGCACTCCAGTACTAAGGCTGGGTGACATGGCCAAAAATGTTATCCCGTTAAAAAAATTTCACATCATATCATTCGATATTGATAATTATGCCGATAAATAACTATTTCTTTCGAGTTTGAAGGCTGATTTTTGGTCCAGTGTGAAAGTTGAATAAACCAGATGGTTAACTGTGGTTTTAAACCATTCTTTATGGTCAGAACATGACAAACACTTGATGCCGAACAATGGCTCACTTCCCAAACCTGAGCTACAACATTCTAAACTGTGATAAAATCTTTTCAAAAAAATATGCATAATTAAAATGAAATAGAATACTTTTTTCAGACAATTTTCCTCAACAAAATAAATATTTTAATAGAATAATTAATTCATTTGTGATTAAAATTAATTTACAAAAAGCTTTTATTGAACATTTGTTATATTGTTATTGAGGAAAAATATATCACATTAATTATCATTATTACTGTTTTATTGCCCAGCCCTACCCAGTACCACTAAAAGTCACGCATGAATGAACCTACCACATTACGCTCATGTATTGTCAATATAAATCCACTCAAATGCCATCTGCACAAAGTGTAATGCATAATATTTGTCTGCCAAAAGAACCCACCTTTAGCTGGCTTACTCTCACAAAAAAAAACAATAAAAAACACTGAGAATCTGTTTTCATTATTAAGTGTGGATTTGAATCACTAAGCATCTATTGGAATATTACAAACAACAAACACAAGCAAACCTCAACGGGATTACATTTATTGTCTACATTAGCCATGTCATTCACAACTGTATATTTAAATTGATACTTTTTTTTTTTAAACTTACGTGACACCAGGGTGAAGGTTGTATTTCCTTTTCCCAAGTCTGGTTTGCTGTGCAAAGAAATCATAACGCTCAGACTTCTTCCACATGTAATAAAAGGCCACACATTCTCCTACAGACCTAGTTCTCACCTGAAAGATTTAATTCAGCAGACATGAAATGACCATTATTACCATCATCTGAAGAGATAGATTCAGTACAATTCCAAATAAGAGACAAATCAAATTATAGCTTGGGTCTGTGACAATGGTCATTCGATCTAACACTTTAACACTGTGAAAACTAATTTGATTTGTCTCAAAATGCAACACGGTTGAAATGTAGCCGATTCCAACCCTGAGCATCCAAACAGCCACATAACAGCAAACACATCAACATACATTTTAAGTCATTGTCATGATTGTCAAAATTATTTTAATCTTATCAATATATGGTCATGACATAGTGATTAGAAATGGTTAATTAATGTTGCTTTTAAACACTGAGTCTTACCTTGTTGGCCTGTATTAAATGAAAGTCTTTCCCGTAAGCTTTTAGTCCTTGTTCAAAATTTCTACATTCCTCTTCAGTCCAGACAGATAGCTCCTCTGTTACGGAGAGAATATGTGTTAAATCTCGTAGCTGCAAAATCTTCTTAAAAACAAAAAATGATGATCCAAGTGCAGAACGCCCTATTAACCCAAGAACGCTGTATTAGAGAAAAGTGATGGTAAATATGTGAAGGGCACTGTGGCTTGATTGTTTACGTACCTCTGGCTGCTTTTACATTAAACCTTAGTCTTCTTAAAGCTTCCTCTGTGTCAAAGTCACATTTCACCAGTTCATACAATGCCTACAAGGAAAGAAATATTGAAACAAGTTAACATATGAAAAGCTATAAACATAATTGATCAAATGTGAGTCGATTTAAAGCATAATGCTGCCGTCATTCAACATTTTTCTTATTGTCATCAAGCTCATGAAAAGCCAAATAAGGTTTTAGTCTCTCAACACTTTCCGACTTCCCTGTTTCATTAAGGCCCAAGCCCATTCCTTCCTAGTCATGATGCAAATTTCTAAAAGTGGCTCAAAAATATATAGTTTCATTTTGTAAAAGGCTTAATATTTCACTGGAACTGTTCACTGTCCTCTTAAGCCAACATTACTCAAACAACAGTAAACTGTGCATTTCAGACACAGAGTGATCAAGATTTAGTGACTCAAAATAAACTACAGTGACAACTGACCATGTTTGACATGGCAACAATGATGGTCTATGGTATCAAGAAATACCCCATATTAGGCTTTGGTACACAGAAAATAGTAGAATCAGTTTACTATTGATTTTGTTTCTTTCATGGGCTCGGCTCACAATAAGAAACATATAGAATTTGGCCAGTTTCATCCTCCAGTACAAGCTACAGATAAATTGCTGTCACCTGCTCATTGTCTTTGATATGGGATCCCTCTGGGATTGCATCCACTCCCTTCTCCTCTCCCGTCCGCCTTGATGCCTCTGTCAAGAACTCCACCACTTTGCCTTCAGGAAGACACTCGGGGTTCCACAACAACTGGTCATCATTTTCATAAACTACAGGACAAGTTCATAGAAACAGGCAATGTGATGTCAACCATGTCAACTTTACCATCTTTAGTTCTTTTGAACCTAGAAAAGGGGACACAGTGTTACAGCTTAAATATGCAGATGGTGACAGACAACCGCTTACCTTTTTCATTGTCTTTATATTTGCACAGGCCAACAGGAGTTTCTGCCTGGTACATGGAACCCACCATGATTTCCTGTTGGAAAAAAAAACACAGTTTAGATTGGATGACAATTGCTTCATAATGTATTACAAATAGGACACCTGCTTGCGCCATACAAAACAGACAGAGGTCCACTTGTGACTGTTTTCTTTATACCATGAAAACAAGATGTAATTTGATCAAGTGGATTAACAAAGTTCTTACATACCTTTTTCCAGTCTTCAGATGGAACATAGTCCTCATCTTCATCTGACTCCTCCTCGGCATCATTGTTACCTGAGACACAATATGATATACATTTAACCGGCTAAATAACACAAGATAATTTTTTAATATATATTTTTAATATAGACATCAACACATAAAATGTAGTTGCAACTAGGAATGAATCGGTTCCAGGTTTAATGATAAACCACAGTAAAATTCCAGATGGTTAGTATTACCGTTTCAAATATGAATGATCATTAAAACCATGTTTGATCACCACGCTTAAAAACTCACCTTTAATACTGTCCAGCGTCAACTAAAGTTAGTAAGTCATATTTTGAGAAGAGTGCTGAGGGAAACTTGATGAAAGAAAATCACTTTATAGTGAATGCGGGGTAAGTTATGTGTGTGCACCTCAGAATGAAGGAACATGTCAATGTTTGTCTGTCTGTCTATCTTGCTAATAGCTTGTAGCTTGGTAAAATGGTTTCAGTGTGTGTATGAGTACTTTTTTAACATTTTCAGAACATTTTAACAATACCGCAATGCTAACCATGATAATTGGTGTCAATATAATTGTGATGTGAAACTTTCATACCATTTAATTTCTAGTTGCAACAAGCAAAGAACAAGAAAAAAGTGAGATAAGATGGCACATACTTTCAAAGTACTTGAGTTTCTGGGGGCGAATAAGTTCTGCTGTGCCAAGGGACCTGACAGAACGTGTGCGACCATCAGAGGTTACCTGGGCCTCATCCCCCTGTGCTGATGAGTTCTTAACACCCTCACCCTGAAAACATACAAACATACACAAAAAGGTTGCAAACAATGCTGAAATTACAAAAAACATTCAACACATAAAATATAAGTTTATGAAAACCAAAAGAAACCAACATACCTCATTTCTTTTCAACTCGCCAGTGCTTCTGCTGCTTTCATCATTGTCTAGGTCGTCTTCCTCATCCTCCTCATCATCATCCTCTTCTTCCTCTGGTTCTTCTTCCTCTTCCTCATCCTCATCTGCTGGTGAACCGCCCCCATAACCATACAGATTCAGCAGCTCATGAATCGGCATCTCTCCTTCCTGTTGAAAGATAGTGACATTGTTAACAAATCAACTGAACTTCCACAATTTGATCCTAAAGAAATCATTTTGGTCTAAATGTAAAGAATGAAATGCAAAACTCAGGAATGGAACCTGCCACTTTTACCAAACTGATTGATAAGACTGTTAAACCGCCGAGCTACACAGCAATTTTTTTTTACCAGACAGGCTGACAAAACCAAATAGGAGCTCAAAGCATGAAAACTCACCCGTGCAAGATCTTCAATCTCGTTGGTGTTGGTCTCATCTGATGTCTCCAACATTTCCTCCTCCTCCAGGGTGCGTTCATCATCAAAGTCATGGACAAGCATGTCTGCTGATGGGTCGAAATCATGGTCATCGGAACCTGCTGAACCTCCTAGTAAAGTAACCCCAAATATGTAAGCAATATTGCACATTTAGACAGAAAATATGACTGAATGAAACACTTACTTATCCAGCCAAAGCCCAAACACAATTTCTTTGTTTGAATATATAATTCAGATATATTCAGGTATTTATAAAATCTTCTATCCCAGTATATGTAATTTTATATTGATAATATCAGTATATACATATATATAAGCATATTGCAATTTTCAATTAAACCTCTTACAGATAAAATAGCCAGATGGAAATATCTATTTTGGCCAAAAATCAAAGTACTTACTCACACTGAAACAAAAATCCTTTACATCTAACATTATCATAAAGGAATCATACCCGCATGCCCACAATGGCCTAATACAGCCAGAGACATTAAACGGACTAATACCAGGGTATAAACACTATGGCAAAATCTCTGATGGTAGACAAATGTATATTGTGTATTTTATATATTGTATTACATTTTATTTTATATTATATATATTTACACATAGGTCAATGAGACTTTTATAACTTACATCTGTTCATTTCATATCTATATATTTTTAAATCTAAGTGTGTCAACTGTATGTTTATGTCTATGTCTAGCACCTAATAACCATAACAAATTATACAATGTGTGTACAATACTACTTGACAATAAAGGCCCTTCTTCTTCTGATTGTAATCTTATTACCCCAACCCTAGCCTGAATAAACATATTGTAGACATATTCACATAGGTTTGACTAAAAAAATAATAATAAATAATGATTAAAAACATGTTTTACCAGTGTTCACAAACATACCTAGTGTAACCAAACCATCATAAAACATTTAACATATGGTAAATACTTCACAACATACTTTGATTAAACTGGTCTTTAAGTATAATCAATTAATTTGGGAATTAAGGCCGGCTACAACCCTGTGTTATGGACTTTGGTGCAGATCTAAATTGTTCCTTTAGGTATTAAATATATTATATAAGTTTGATTATAGATTTCAAACCTATGGCACCACTCAAACAACAACAGAACAGCTCCAACTTTATGTACCTGGGCTCGAATTCCCGAGGGAGGGCTGCAAAACGGAAAGAGAGACATAAATAAAGTTAAAGAACAGCTTCAGAGGCAAATATCCCATGAGATGTAACGTTACAATTAAAAACGATTCGCCGCTGTACATAATATAAATATAACTTAACATAGTCAAGTTACTTTGGCAGTAGGTCATGAACGGGAGTTCAGGAAAAGCGCGCCCGACCCTGTGCCCTAAAACCTGACTGCAGTTTTACAAGGAAAGAAACAAAAGACTGTCACTACTTCCTGAGGGAAAATACAGGCAGCATCACAACACTATCAATCTCATAGCTGCAGTGGTGTTTACCGCCTGCATTAAACCACATTTAGCTACAACAGCCGAGTGCTCACTAGATTAACTTATTCAACTGGCTAACTTACATTTCAAATTACAAGCTAGTTCTCCTTCATCTATTTAGCTAACGCGTCCAAGTAAAGCTTGTTATCAACAGCCTGCAAATACTGATAACAAAAAACTAATAACACGTAAAATATCTCCAAGCACCAAACTACCGCTATGTGTCTCACAAAACACGTTAATATGGATAGTTAAGTATTCTTAAACAATACCGCGAAGTACCATCGCTAACGCCGCAGCTACCTTCCGTAGGAGCTAGCGCGGCTAATGTTAGCTAAATCCGAAGTTTACTAAACATGTTTGTGTCAAGAAACGGCTATTATCTAGCAACGCAAACGGCGGGTTTTTAATTTCGTGTTTTAAAGCTACAACGCGCAAACGATGTACACGTTCGACTGAACTAACTGTCTTCCGGTGTACATTTATTTTTTCCCCCTAATATTTATTTCACTTTCTTACCTCCGCCATGTTTGCTATCCTGCAGGGTCACGTCAGGGGTCAGCAGTAGTTCCCGGATGTGGAGACCCGCCCACCTGCAGTATAAAGAACATTTGCCTCGAGGGGATGTTGCAGTTATATTGTAATGTTATGGTGAATATCACATCCATTGTAGTATGTGGAGATATTCCTAGCCCTCCTTTTTATGGTTCATAAACGATTTAAAAAAAATCCTCGCAAGAAAAAGATATATCCAGGCAACTACTGTTTGATAAATCTCCCCCCTGTATGAAATGAGGCTTTCTTTTTTCTCTTCTTTACCCTTTTTACTTGACTATTTTTGTCTGTTTATTGTTTTTTGTTTGTTTTTTGTTGTTCGGTGTTGTTTGTAAGTACTCTTTCTTTCATTTGCACAGACAGTGTATTGTACCCATTTTTTATATTTTTTCGTCCCCTACAAGAGTTTTGTATGTATCTTGTCAATAAAAAAACATGTAATGTTATGTGATAATATTATAATAATATGCCATTATAAAACATATATAAGTTTTAAAACAGTAGTTATACCCCGTATTTTGGAATGATTCAATACATCTAAATCAATTCAATTCAATGCATTGATATGTTCTAAAAAGAAAAAACAGTTTGCTAGGAATAGGTAGGCCTATGTGTGAAATGTGTTAGACTTAAACTAGGTATTAGTTAAAATGGCACTCATGTTAATCACTCTCTTTAGACACTTATATTTAGAATTTATAAGAATAGAGTTCCAAAAACAAAAACAGAGCATAGGCGTATGCTGTTTCAGGCTTTCAGTTTTATTCTCCCATCATAATATTGATCCATTTACTGGAAAAAATCTAGGGGACACAAAAAAGAACAGAGCCATATGCTTTTTCAGGCTTTCAGTTTTAGTCTCCCATCAGTGGCATTTATAATATTGATCCATTGACCATTTACTGGAAAAACTAGAAGGCGCATCCTGAAAAGATATCTCTCAAACATTATCTAATCTAACCAAAGATGTCAAGTTCATAACAATACAGATTTCCAATAAGACTTTATATTCACTTAAAATACCACAGTCAAAGTATTAAAATGGTCTGTTGTGTATACTGTGACTTCACATGTCCAGGCAGCAATGCTGATTACATAGGCAAAACTCAATGCAGCTTTATATCCAGATTAAGGGAAATTGATCGAACATGTTCAGAGTATATACTGGGACATCTTACGTTTTCTTTAATTCCATGCCATAAGCACATCTTTATCTAACATTAAAGATGGCTCAGGTCAATTGAAGTGTCCTAGTAAGCTATGCCAGAGAGTCAGCATGTACAATCCCAGAACTCTGAAACTGGCAAAACTAAATGGAATACTGCCATAATCAATATTTTTAATTACACCTTTACAACTCCTACAAAAGCCCAAAAGCGAGGTCCCTAGTGGTCACAGGGATGAGACAAGTTCATTTTACGATGTTACAAGTGTTTAAAGTGACTCAGACTGACTGAAAAGACCTGTCTCTTGTTCAAAATACTATATTTAAATTAAAACTGTGATCAGCTGGACTTTTGTACAGCAGTGTGGACTCTTCTTGAAGAGGGATACATTTCTAATACACACTATATTTTGGTGTTTAGCATCATCACCCCCACCCACCCGGTAATGACTATTTCAACTCTATTCCGTGACACAGTTCAATTTGACAGCAAGTGTACCGGTTAATGCAACGGACTCTTCTTGGAATCACTGATTTATGTTCATGATAGTGGGCACACACTCCACTATGTTGCTATGTAGAGAGCCATCACTTCAGTTTGATGTAGGGTAGAGATATCTGAAGCGATCCATTATGCAACACTTTACTTAATCCATGGCAATAAAAAACCCTGCAGTTCGGAAATAAAAGACCATTTCTTTCTCTTTAACATTTACGAAAATGTAGTCAATCAAGAACCTGAGAAGACTTGGTGGAGTGTGTGACATCACCGGAGACGCTGTATAAAAGGGTTGATCAGGACAGATGTTTTCTGAGAAGAAACAACATGAGATCCTTACTCATGCTTGCGACGCTGCTGTGCATGCTGTGTGTAGCACAGGTTCAGACACAGGAAAACACGCTGAGGCTGTGCGGCCGGGCATTTCTGCGGGCAGTGGTGTACACCTGTGGAGGATCAAGGTGGAGAAGACTGATGGGAGAAGAGCAGACTTTGCAAGATGGTGAGTAGACAGTCACTTGAACTTATCTTTGTAGCTTTGGGGTTAATTTCACGAGAACAATTACAGAATAGCAGCCTTGACTTCTGGTAAACAAAGGGTCGTATCTTTTGGCAGGTAGCAGGGAGCCAAAACTGAAGACGACAGATGTGCCAGCAATTGACCGTCATTGGCGGGACCAAAACCAGGCACTACTATCAGTGTGCTGTGAACAAGGCTGTCGAAGGAGCGACCTCTCCATGCTTTGCTAGAGGGGAACATCCAAAGGGGCTCATCATCCATCTGCCACAATCATTCTTAGTTAAAACAACAAGTTTAAAACATCTTCAGAAGATTGTTGTTGATGTGATTTCATTTTCCATGCTAGCAAAAATAAAAAAACACCATGAATTTTGGTTACAAATTCTTGTTTTATCATTTTATACATGGCAAAATATACAACACAGATAAAAAAAACTCTTCAACAGCAGTAATCTTTTCATAACTGTGAGAAATGTATGACTAGTGAGCCTTGTGTTCTTATCAGAGTATTCAATGTCTACATGAGTCACTCAAAGTAAACAGCGTAGACAGTTGCCACACCAAACAGAGAGCTGTTTTTGAAGGAGTAAGAGGCGAAGGTGTCATTAGATGCATCCCATAGACATCGGCTGCTGATTTGCATGCTCTGCCCGGTGAGTTGTCCGATGTGCACAAGGACGACAATCTTATATCGGGGAATCATGAGGTCCTTCACACGTGCTCTTATCACCTGATAGGGGAATACAAAGAATGAAACTAATAGGACAGAATATTCAAAAGATGTTGCATGAATTAACTTTTCAGTTTAATTTACCTCACAAATTGTTTTGGTCATTTTTTGAGACCACTCTACTTCATATTTCTCCTCTTGGAGATAACTGGTAAGTACATCCTTCAGTATGTCGGTGACAGCAGGAACAGGGAAGCGTTTGTAAGGTCCTGTGGTCCAAAAACAAAGACAAATAAGTTGTTCCCCTTATGCAATTGCTTTGGTTAGTGAAAAATAGTGTGACGCATTCATTTGAAATTGAAAAGCAAAGCACATCAATCGAAAAGCTATGATGGATTAAAATCAATTAATATTGCATTAATATTCTTGTCTTGTTCAGCTTTCACCACTCAAGAACCAGTAGCATGCACTAAGCTTTTGTAGTCTGACGCTAAACAAATGTCATTATTTAAGTGCCCTTGTGTAAGGTTGTAGTAAGGCTGAAGTACTGACATTAATCAAATCAAAATAAATAAAATGATTCTCAGTCATCCAGGTCACAGTTATCCAAGGTATCCTGCAAGTATATTCAACAAAGGCCAACTTGAATAAATTGTACAATTTTTTTTCTAAATCTTTTAAAGAATCCAACTTAAATCAGTGCTGTATTAAACTACAGTACATCTGTAGTTGGTGATTGTTATTCAGGCGAATGTTACTGTACCCATTTGATAGGTGTTCTCCATTGTTACGGGCATCCGAGCGTTGTCATCATGGTGTCCTAGTTCATCCACACACGAAACAGTACTTATAGAGCTGTAAGACATGAACACAGTGTAGAAATTGTCAGTAAAATGGCCCTGCTATGAACATAGTGTGGTTGACTGACCTCCAAATAAGTAATAATTTAAGAAGAGCTGACTTGAACTTCTCATCCAAACATATGGTATTAGGTATGCTTTCTGAATATCAGTCATAACCTTTGCCAGTTAGGTATGATTAATAAAGATGAAAAGACAATAATGACTAAAGGTGGCCCATATTATTACATAGAGTACTCACTCCTTAACGTTAGTCCTGCCAGTTGTTTCCTTGCCTCTGACTCCCTCTGAGGGAGCCTTGCCTGTCCTCTTCTCTCTTCTTTGAGTTTTGTCTTTAAGTAGATCCGACATGACAGCTTCCCCTTCCTTTAGATTGTCTTTACAGGAGGATAACACAAATACATAGACTGTAGAAAAGTCAAAGTCAAGGGCAAATTGTACATCAGACCCATTGCAAGACTGGTATCCCTTCCTCAAATGGCCGACCCCGAACCTGCTTAGACTGGTAATGGTTGATTATCAAATGTGTTACCACATTTGAGGGGCAGCTGTAGAAAATCCTCCTTCCTTCCCTTTTAGCTGTTCAATCGTCTGTCAGTCGATTATTTAAGTGGAAATTGGTAAAGAACAATAAACTGTATGGCTCTTATCTCTGGTCTTCATACTTCTACAGGTGTGCCAATGCAGAGGCTCTATCTTATATAAATTATCCAGCTAACGTTAAGTTACCACAAAATCAGGACTTCTACATAGACGTTAGCTCAATTAATATCCAGTTAAACATATATACACAATAATACAGTAGCTAACCCCAACACTACACCGTGTATCAAATACATAACGTTAATAAAAAAAGTTAAAAGTTAAAACAAACATTGCTACGCTAGATTTCCTGGGTAACGTTGACGTTAGGTTAACAACACCACAGGTAACTTTTACGCTAGCTGTTTGGACTTGCCCACGATTATTTTGGTTAACTATGTACAAGTGTGTAGTATTACAGATAAAGTCGCGTTATATGGGTACAGAAACATGACTGAGGGAAACACATTTTTACCGATTTCAGGACCTCTTGGACCGAGAAGAAGAGAGTGGCCCCGCAGAACTTGGTGTTGTCAAGGCGACCATAAACCATCAGTCAGTGGGAGGTTTCCTGCTGGCATGAACCTGTTTACACAGTCAACTACACTGCTTCATACCTGTCAACACTCTCGTTTATCCCATATTTTACCATTCTTTCCCGGTGTCATCCCGTTTAAATATTTTCCCGTATTTTATACCTTTCTAAAAAAATAAATATTTGCTACGCTCCCCTCCGGTAAAGCAGGTGGCAGTAGCAGAACATCAGCTGTAACAGTGACGGGAAGAAGAAGAAGAAGAAGAAGAAGAAGAAGAGCAGCGTGAGTGGTGCAGGGTGGATGGTGCATTGCTCTACAGAGTATTTTACCCGCATATTGCCCTAAAAATAGATACGTGCGAACCAAAATAATAGGATATGCGAGTTAAGACGGCAACCTATAGTAATTCTTATAAAAATTGACAAGATAGTACTTAACATTATAATAAAAGAAGAATAAAAAGAATAAAACTAATCCACAAAAACGAAACTGGATTTAATATAGTGGCCTAGTGTTAAAGTGTATATGAAATTATAATGAATATAGTAACTATAAGTAATATATTAACATTAGCCTAATCTAAATGGTCTATACTATGAAATTAACAACAATACTTTTGTTAAATGTTAGAAACTTAATATAGCCCATATGAACGTTTCAAAAAGTGTTTGCCATTTGATGCATATTCTTCTTTGTGTTTATGGCATTTTGAATGCAGTGTTTCATTTTGTAAGAGATAGGCATTTTGCATTTTGTGGGTGTAGTTTTGGGAATTTTGTGTAAAGTTTTGAAAAGTAGACATTTTTTTGAAAATGTGTGTAAACAGTTGTAATAAACTGTAAATAAACTACATCTGCAGATGAAGACCTTGAGATGTGGTTGTAAGCTCCTGAAAGAGCTATTAAGTGGACTTAAATTGAGATAATTCTACACAGCAGTTGATGACATGATCTTCATCAGCATGGAGTTGGTCCAGCTGTCATGAAATGACATGTTCAGATTAATTTAGCTTAACTATTTACAAGGTCAAGAATGAACTTTGAACCTCAGCTTTTAAGCCAACATGGGCATGTATTACCCTGAAGAAATTGGCTAAATGGACCTTGTGGTGAGATTGTTTCCTCAGCTAGATTAATAATATTTTGTTCCCATACCCTATGGGAACAAAATACACCAACGGAAATCAGGCTGAGTGACTCACTTTTACAGGAAAAGTCATTTTACAATCTGACTGATATCTCTAAAGTATACTTTTATATCTTTCAACAAATGAGAGGGAGATAAATATCTCATAGTTCCTCTTCTTTATTACCAAGTAAAACAGGTATTACATTATATTGATTTTTTCATATATTTACTTTCAAAATCTTTGGATGGGAAATTTACATGAAATGTTTGCATATTCTGTGTCTAATGGAGAGAAAGGAAAAAGTTGTAGAAAAAAAGAAACCTACAGAAACCCTCCAATATTGGAGGACATCGTGTATGCTCAGAAATAAGGCAAAGAAAAACACAAGCATTATTAACAGAAATGAAAGAAAGGTTTCTTTCTTTTTCTTTGAAAGAACTAAATAAATAAAAATAAACTAAATGAAATATTACAACTAGGCCCAAACTGTGAGTCAACACATTAAAACATTCTAAAAAATGTGATGTTCAAACACAGCATCAGTGTGTACATGTGACATGAAGCCATGAATCGTTTTATTAATGAACTTTAAGGTATGTTTTGTGTGCAAGTCAAACACAGGATAATGTCAAACACCTATATCAGATGCATGGAATGGGAATATCAATGAATACATGCCAAATTTATTGACAATGGGTTTCTGAAGGTGCAACAACAGCAAAACAGAGATAGGAGGTTTAAGTGAAGGCAAAAAGTCTCCTCTCAAAGCACAATTATACAATAACGCACGTATCATAACCTCATTGAAATGGATAAATTGGTATTGCATTGATAAGACTGGTGACGGACAAATGCAGATTTCATGCGGCACCGTTTGGAGTCATTCAGTAACACTTTTTTTTTTAATACAAGAAACCCACATGTAAAACAATAAATGAAGAGTGGCGGTGTCGTTACATAGAACCTAATGCATTATGAGTGCTGACATCAATAAACCAAGAGACAATCACAGACACATCCATATGCCCAGAGAAATATTTGAAACATAGCTTTTTATGTACACTTTTTACACTTATGTTTTTAAATATTGCTATTAGAAAATGATAAAACATTTATTCAACATGGTGGAAAAGGAAGAAAAATAAAACAGGGATATGAATAGTGCCATCTTCTTTGATAGACATTTCTTTTCATTAATCTGTCATGTCCCCGATAATACTTGTCAAGACCTCTATCAAAGATCATGGTCAAAGGAATTGGCCAGCTTTTTAAGCAGCATCAAAGGCAACTTCTACAATCGTTGGCCCAGGTCCCCTTTCTCCTGAAACTTAAAGCTCCTTTTCACCACCGTATGGCACTCATACCTGGCTCTGTGTGTGTCTTACATCTTAAAGCCCTTTCAAACATAATTTCTGTAACATTAACAGAATAAATTAACTGAACTGTTCCACTGAAAGTAGCAGCTTCTGTCAGTCACACTAGTATCGCCTTACTGTTACAAAATTTGACCATTCACACACCACCACAAATACCACTAAAATCCTGTGATGTGGAGAATTTAATGTATCTCAGCATTGCACGTGCCCATAGTGGTAATGTAATGATTTTGTTCTTCAGCAGGTCAAAGTGCCGTAACTGATTTACTGACAGTTTCAACTCTCTGTCCACATAACCCGTTAACGGCAAAATGCCATCAATGTAGTAGTGAGGGCTGTACATGTAAAAGTATAGTATTACATATAAGTGCTTCAATCCTGATTGTGGGACGGGACATTTCTTTGAAAATGAACTTGTTTAGCTTGCAGACTAGCTGTCTTGGTTGATAGCTAGCTAACGTCTGATATGCGGTAGCTAACTGAGCTAGTTGCGAATCCGAATTGAAGCACAAATTTAATTCCATATAAAAAGCACCTTCAGATTAAGAGTGCTGATGTTAGTCCAGCGCTGCGGGTCATTTGGAACTGTGAACTGACCAGTCACCTTTAATCACAAGACTGATAGAATGGGCTGTGACATTTCAAAGGCTGTCCACACAGAAAAATAAATTCTGCTTAGACAACCATAAAGATTGGTCACACATGGTGGGGGGAAAAATCTGATTTGAGGTGGCAGTGTAAATCAGATATTACCATGTAACCTATAACTTACAGGAATAAAGCTGCAAAGCAATCCTATACTACACTTTTTCCATTCTTTTCCACCTTGTTTAAGATTGATTTAATATTATATAATCTATTCACATTATCTTTTACAGTGCATCTGCAATGACAACCAGTTAGACAAAGGAAACGGCAATGAATAAGGCTGGATCACTGTATGAATCCACAGTTATGTTAACAAGAACAAAGAATCAGAGTTTCCCTATATTTTACTCCATGTAAGCTCATAGCTGTTCCAAAGACACAAAATGAATGGTTTGTATTTACTTGCATAAACTCAGCAGCAGTCAGTCTGCTGAATATGATGAAGTCAAATATCCTCTGTGTTTGTTATGTATTCTGTTAAATCTCAACCACTGATTCTAATGAGTGCTAAAGATAAAGTGTCAAATGGACTAAACATGGGATGGATCCATAGTCTTCACAGTCAAAAGCCATTGATTCTTTTGGTTCCGTTCACAAACAGGTCCACTAATTATCTGCCAAATACTTCCCTGTGAAGCAGAACAAAACATGTCAGAGCAGAGTTCAGCCTTGAGATTCTGTGTGCAATTAGATGACCAAATCAAAGAGTAATTTGTTTCAAAATGAAGACAGTCAGCCTCCATAAGCTCACACAAACTGACCTGCAGCAAATCTCTTCTTGATCAATGATAGCCGGTAGCCGGTCCCGACCAGCTGGATGTCGCATCCTGACAGAGTGCTCCCCTCACTGGTGAACTGGACTGTCAGCTGTGTTGGTCTACAGGGACCTTCTGTCATCTGGAACCGGCCCAGAAGAGCCCCTACCCCTGTAGGACACAGATACAGTATTGATAGTTAAAGACTGTCAGTACCAATAAACTTCTAGCCTCATGGCAAAAAAGTTGTCTATAACTTAGATCTCAGTATTAAAGTCCAGTGATGGACGGTAGTGTGTGCTAAACAAGAGGATTTTGTAAGGACATGACAAAAATAAACACTTACCTCCATTTTCAGATCTATGAGAGAGACTGGGGATTTTCCACTGAATTGTCTGCTGCTCTGGATTCCTTTAATGGGAAAATAATTCCATATTAAAGAGGACATGTTGTTGTCTGATATGCATTAAGCCACAGGAAATAAATTAGGCTCAAGTCCATGTCTACACAAATACAGAAAAACTTGATTATCTAAATGTTCTCTGTGCAGACTGAAGCTCAAAAATAATTTAAACACACTCATATCTCTATTACTGGTCAAGCACTGGCCATTGAGCCAGCAGCTATATACAGTTTCCAACATATAAACCAAGACTCTGACTACAATCTAGACAGCTACTAGTACACAGGAGGTAAAAAGGGACCCAACATAAGATAACGAAACTTACAACATAGCATCTAAACATCCCACTATTTTTGTGGAGGGGTAGGAAATGGTGCTTGGTTGGCCTTCACACATCTACATGAGCCCCTACAGCTGGCCCTTAATGCACCAAATCCTTACCAGGTTGCAGGGGGCATCATGGCCTGGAGTTTGGCCATGCCTCCATCTACAGGAACCAGGAAGTTGATGTTGTGTAGTGGCATTGGGGCGGCCATGGCCTCGGTGTTGTATTTGTAGTCTATTCTAAGGTCTGTGTTGGTGGCATCGCCTCGCCAACTCACTGCCAGGTTCAGAGGAGTAGACTGGATCCCCGCTGCTGACACCTGAGACACACAGAAACACAAACCTGTGAGATATATGAATGGATAAAGTCTATTGTTAGATGGACAGATACTAGATACACAGAGAAACAGATATTTGATACCTGATATTTGATCATGTCCACGTTGTAGTATGTCGCCTGAGGCTTCTGTTCAGCCACTTTTTTCAGATGGCTCATCAAGTTAGGCATATTCACCCAGAACTCCTTGGTGTCTACACTGTCCGTTGTGGAATCACTGAGGGATAAGAGGTACTCATAAGGTACTCCATGAACTGTGTGAGCACCATAATTAGATATTTATATTATGTGTGTGCCTGAAATGTTATTCATACCAGCACAGCAGCTGTGGATTGGGGAGGACCTGCTCCAGTCGGCTGTAATTGCTGATGCTAAAGGTGAGGATGGGTTGAGTTGGGTGGCTGGAAAAATGTCTGGTTATGCCTGCAGGGAAGGACAGCACCATTTCCCCTGTGATCTTCACAGCACATCTGGGACAGAGGGGGACAACGTGTCAGAGACCAAAAAATATACATTCTAAGAATCCCTTTAGTATAGAATACTTGTCATTGCATTTGTATTGGTCACATTGTCCAAAACATTGAAATGGGGGCCTACTTGCTGGGGTCCGCGCCTTTGAAGTAGGCGTTGATGGTTTCTGTGAAGGCAGCTGCCACTGGCAGAGTGTCCTGAGGTCCCATGGTGAGCGGACTGGGTCCTCTGGAGCACCCTGTTAAAAACGCAAACACAAAAGACACCTTTAAAATCTACCCTTAGATTAGGGTAGCTAGATCTATTCTCTTGTGTCATTCCCTATATGCTCAGATGTTCAGCTATGGTTTTATACGCAGATGATAGGGGAGTATAAACACACAAAAGCAAACAGACAAAATCAAAACTCAACAATCCATCTAGAAACCAGATTCTAGGTGAGTGAGCAGGACATGGGATGGGATGGGCAGCAATATTCTGGCTCAGTGAACATGAGCATGGACAGGACAGCAGTGAAATGAGGGCAGATGCGATCAGTCCATGCACTAGTGGGACTAGCGTTCTGGCTCGACTCACCTTCAAAAGCTAAATAAAACCTGCCGTGGTCAAACCATACCAGAGGCTGTGAGGCCTCTGAATGAGCAGAGACATGAGGAGGAGAGAATCATGGAGAGGGACAAGACTGTGAGGCAAGGACATGATGACGAGCGACAGAAAACATGGACACAGACTGAGATGTAAGGGTTAAGGAAAAATAAGACAAGCAAGAGGACTTGCTGGTAGTGTACCTGCGGTGGACGTGTTAAGGTCCCTTCCTAAGGTTGGAGTAGATGCTGCACTCTGCAAGGTAATGGAGGAGATAGAGGAAGAGCTCTCTGCCCGGGCCAGGGGGGCCAGAGGTGGGGGGCTGCCTGAAACCGGCGGACTGAAGGGCCGAGACTGGAGACAGTACATAACAACACAGACTTTGATTACAGTGAACAACACAGCAACAAAAGGAAGACAAATGCTTTCTTTTATCACGGAACATACAAAATTATTAATCAGTGTCAGGCATAAAAGGAGAGAAAAGCGAACAGAGTCAGAGAAATGAAAGGCGGTTCACATGTACCAGATCTGTGATTGGTTTCCCGGGAGGCAGCTTCGGTCGTGAGGACGGTCGAGGAGGAGGAGGCGGAGGGACTGGACTGCCTCGAGACTGAGGTGTGGCAGGACGGGCTGGAGACGAGGGGCCTGCGGCACATACCAGTGTCTGTGGTTAGCACTGCCTTCAGATCACAGTGAGAAAGATTTTCATTCAGCAACATCTCCAACATTTCTACTCACGACACTGTTCACAGAGCGAGCAGTGTATGCCAACACCCTCACCCCACACCCTCGTATTTCCGACAGTAACTTGTGACTTAAATTCTATTTGTATTCACTTCTATCAGCTCAGCAAACCTCTGTTTGTCTGAAGGGCTGTGATATTTTACTATACCTAACAATTTATAAAATTTACCTCTTACTTCTAAATCTTTTCAGGAGCATAAAGAAATGAGAGCAGCTGTCCTTCTGGTTCTGGGATGCCATAAAATCACTGCTGTGCCTTTTGGAGGTGCTGATTCACCCAAAAATATGTGGCGAAACATGCCTACTTGATAACCTACATTGACAAGCCCATACTCACTCATTTGACCCTGTAACATAGGCTGAATGCTGCTGCTGAGGCTCCTGTAACAGAGGCGCGACATGTGATCTCTGTGCTATCTATGATCACTGAACTGAAGCTTCTTCGTCAGTGCTCACCTTGGAATATTCAAGAGAAACAGCAACATCATATCTTGTGTATTATAAAAAGGAGACCTTAAATAAGGAATTTTTCATTTGCGTATGCAATCTTACAGGATTACACCAGGGAAATATTGTATACATGTACATCATGTACATAATACAAACTTTACTTATTTTTAGTATGACAAACGAAGAAGTGAACTAGAAGAAGTACCTTACCACCATAATTACTCTGGTGGCTCTAACTAAGTAATAATAAAAGTTTCCCTTTAAATGGAAGATAATACATTTTTTTAATGTAATAAACTATTTTACATAGTTACATGAATTAGCATCTAAAAGAGGTGTTACTATTTTGCTGATGATGTAATGATATGGTCTAATAATCACATATCACGTTATTTCAAGTCTCACAAGTTACAATAACAATAGTTAAAGATTAATAACATGTATACATTAATACATTATCAGTAATGTAATGTGTTACATCACTTATGAAATCATTATTTCTGGTTTGGTTTGGTTATTAATGTAATAGTTTTATACTATTCAGAATCAAGTCAAATAGCAGGCTATATTATATTGGAATTGAGGGCCATTTTGTCACTGCCTCAGGTGCTACAAGCTTGTACAACTGCTTTGAAGAAAACTTTCTACATGATAAATGAGTCAGATAATAAACATTTCTTTGCTGGTTCACACACCCAACAAAACATAAATGCAAAGAGGCAAGAGGACCTGCGTTTCAAGTATTTCCGTGTGATCTTTTAGTGGCACTGGTGGCAGTGTCAGGCTCACTTTTTCAAACAACCCAAGCTAAAGGACAATCCAAAGTTTAAATACACTGCTCCAACTTTGTGTGGAGGCAGCATAATTGGCTTAACATTTGAAAAGAGACCAGAATACTCACTGCTGCCTGAGTATGGCCCCGGAGAAGACATAATAGACCTATAGGTGGTTGGAGGGAGAGGAGGGGGCGTGCCCCTAAAGCTCGGTGTCAGCTCTCTGGGTGAACCCACTAAGTCTGGGATATCATCTCTCAGGTATGCTCCCTCTGGAGTCCTCTTTCCCCCCATACCCCCAAGGACCAGGGGAGATGTGACTCCTGCCCGAGGAGACCTTCGGTCTGCTGGCAGAGGTGGCACAGGGCTGATGGGGGCAGGGGACGGAGAGAATTCCGCAAACTGCAGGACCTCCTCATCGATCGCATCCTCGTCGAGGCACAGAGGAGGTGAATTACGTGGGGAGAAGTTGGGAGGCAGGGGAGGGGCTGGTTCATCCGGAGGAGGAGGGCCGAGCATGATGGAGGGGGGTGAGTCTGGTGGCGTGAAAACAGGAGGAGACCCGGGAGAAAATAGTGGAGGCGAAGGCGGGGGCTCGTCTGGTGGTGGTCCTGGAGAGAGGCAGGGGGTGGAGGGCGTAGATGAGGGGGTGTCTGGGGGAGGGGAGTCCGGTGGCGGAGGGGGAGCAGGTTCATCAGGTGGCGGGGGTCTGTCGTCAGTGAAAGTGACCCATCTGGGAGACACTGTGTCCTCAGTGGTGCGGGGGCTGTCCATGTTGAATACGTCATCCAGTTCAGGGGCAGGGGAGCCTCGGTAGGAGGCAGGTGACAAGACGTTCAGGTAGATGGGGGCAGAGCTGCGAGCTGCCCTTCCATTGGGTAGATCAGCTGCAAGAAATTTGAGGTAACATTTAGGGTCAAAGCGCACATGAGATTTAACTGTATGATTAATACACAATGTTGTTTTAAAAGCTACATTTACCAGCGGAGTCCGAAGGATAGCCATAATGACTTCTTGATGGAATGTTTTTTGGAGGAAGAGGAGGAGGAGCTGCAACAAGGATGACCATTTAGGCCAATAGATTATAATATTTCAAATACATACAGACATTACTCAACCAATAAAGATAAAGCAAGGTGCATTCATGCCAGCTCACCTCCTGTTGGAAAACTTCTGCTCAGTGGGGAGTCTGAGCGTGGTCTCGAGTCTCCCCATAGCTCACTAGGGACCACTGTGATTGGTTAACGACAAAAGAAACAATAAAGGTCACCTCTGTGAACCGCCCTTGCTAAGTATCTTTAAAGCATGCTTAGTATCAATTCATGTGATGTCAGATCGATAGGGGACAGACCATCATATCTGGCATATTTGGTCTCTGAAGGCAGCCCAAAAAAGGCAGGAACGTTCTGCGACAACCTGTCACTGCAAAAGGAGACACACAACAGTCAAAAACTATTTCTGCGTTTTTCAAAATTCCTGATCCAACATTATTCAAGGCACATCTATAGCAGTACCAGTAACACACAGACTGAGTCAGTGGCTAAAAGAATGACAGACCTTGGCGTCTCAGGTGCAGGACTTGGCGTAGGGGTGGAGCGTCTGGGTCTGGCAATCTCTTCACCTATGAGTAACATAACAAAAACTTAACTGCTGCTCTGTTTGATATTTGAAAAAAATCCTATCACAAAAAGCCTATTTTCAGCTTCTAGGGATGGCAATGTTAGTCCAACACTTTGGTCATTTGGTCACTAAAATATCTCAACAACTATTGGATTGAATTGCCAAAAAATTTAAAGAGGTCATATTATGCTCATTTTATTTAGGGGTTGTACCAGAACAAGTTTACATGGTTTCATTTTCAAAAAACACCATATTTTTGTCATACTGCACATTGCTGGAGCTCCTCTTTCACAGTGTGTGTTGAAGGCTTCAATTTAGCTATGGAGTGATACATCTTGCCTCTACATGATCTTTGTTGGGAGTTGCAAATGTGCAGCTCCTGGTTAAGGACTACTGGCCAATCAGAAGCAGAGTGGGGAAGGTCATGAGAAGCCAGTAAACACGGCTTCGGTTGAGCTGTTTACGTTCCCCTTACCAGCTTAGCAACATGTACTGGAGCAAGAGTTTCTGAGCTCTCTCTCTACATCACAGTAACAACTTCATGTCCATTGGACTGCCTGGAGGGTAATGTTAGCTAGTGTTTGAAAAGGAGAGGTGAGGTGTGTGCTGTAGCTCAGTGTTTTTGATGGCATGTCGGATTAGCCGCTTGGCGAGCATTTTACGATGCGTATTTTTCTTTCATCCCTGTGTCGTCACAGGGTTGAAATTGAAACGGCTGGACTACAAACGAGCTGTTTTCAGGCAGTTCAGAGAAGTATTTTCTGTGGGAGATAGGATCTCCCTTTGGGGTGGACTTTGGGCTTTTTCACTTTGCAAACCAATTACATGCACAACAAAGATATATAACTCAATAAAGGAGAGGGAAAAAGCCAAAAAGCATAATATGACCTCTTTAATACAGATGCCCGTGGTCCCCTCAGGATGAATCACTTCAGTGGTCCCTTAAATTTTTATCAAGAGCCACCAACAGGGCAAAAATGAATTGTTCAATACTTTGGTTTATGACTATTTCATGCCAAACTAATAACATACCCCAACATCCTCAGCTGCTTTGTGTTATAGTGTATAGTAGTGCTATTTCGCAAATGCTAGCAAGCTATCACTCTAAAGTAAGATGGTGAACACGGCAAACAAACTTTAAAAAAAAAAAAGTTTTTATATATTTTTTATATATAAACAAACATTGTAATTGCTAAGCATCAGCAGGTTAGCATTGTTGATGTAAGTATGTTTAGTACATTTAGGTCAAAGCACTGCAATGGAGGTTAGATTTTAAAAAACTATTTCCAAATAGGTGTACTTACAAGACAAATTCCTCTTTATCTGCCCCTGTAAAAGATAAAATCACACAACACAAATTGAGGATACCGACAATGTATTGTGAAAATATACAATACAAACAAATCATTTTATTGTTTCATTCAATTTTAATGATATTTTTTGTGGTAGATCACATCAGTCATATAAGACAAGTTGATTTGCATCGGAAATGCATATATCTTTGTCACCACATTGTTATATTTTTTACTTTTTTAAGGAAATTAAGATTTTCTTGATACTTAATACTAAATCACAATTGATTTAGATTGATTTAGATGGATTATTCTTATTTTGCTTTTTTACTTTCTGCACTGTATTTATTAAAAATGGGTCATGTAGCAGAGATTAGAAAACTGAGTGTCAGGCTGTTGCCCTTGAAACAGCCAGCAGATGGTGTAAGAAACTTACCGGGCTGCGTCTCTGAGACCAGCAAAAGGGAAGAGAGAACAGACCTGGGTCAGAGAGTGAGTGACAAATCAGTCAAATGGACACCAACTAAAAACTGCACACACCACACCTCTTTACTTGCACCGCAAAGCCTTAATAATGCAACATGAGCCATAACACCCTCAAGATTATGAGGACAATACCTACGACCACCACGCACAGCGGCACACACTGAATGTAGCAGGTCGCTTAGCATGTACGCTCCACTGAGACCAAATCAATAGGTTTGGAGCTCTGTGTGTGTTATGTTTACAGTGCATTATGTAACACAGTCACTTTGCTAGACAGG
This sequence comes from Micropterus dolomieu, assembly GCF_021292245.1. Lineage (NCBI taxonomy): Eukaryota > Metazoa > Chordata > Actinopteri > Centrarchiformes > Centrarchidae > Micropterus > Micropterus dolomieu. The sequence continues at coordinate 21,430,373 of NC_060155.1, forward strand.
TTCAAGTAAAGCTGTAGCTACACAGAAAATAAGTCAACAAAAAGAAGTGAGGTCATTTGAGGCCTAGAAAGGACACTAAGACTTGTGAGACAGAAACTCCGTGCAGAAACAAGGGTGAAGCCATAAAGGCAATTTATAAGTGAACTATCACAGGAACTCTATCGACCATTTCAACGGGAATTCATGCCATGCAGTCCCTGCTGGTGGTGATACAGATGTAAAATTGAATGGCAGGCTTACCGGACTTCTCTTCTACAAGATGGCCGCAGATAAGTGAGAAGAAAAGACAAAAACACAGAGAGGTAAGATTAAGACAGAGAGAGACAGAGAGAATTCACCAGCTATTTCAAAATATGAACAGCAGTGTTTGTGTGTGTGATTTGTGCCCTTCAGTCCTCTGCAGCAGAACAACAGGGCTGATCACACAACGCTCACCAGAGATGGGGAGAGTGCCAGGCCTCCTACTGAGGCTTTTAGCTCGTCCATAGATGGAGGGACACACTTGGTACTGTCCGACACCAGCGGCTTGATCTTAATTTTGAACTTTTTCTTGTTGTCCTCGTCGTCCTCGGAGTCGCTGGAGGAGAAAAACTGCTTTCCTTTGCAAGCTGGTGATCTTGTGTCAAGGACAATGTAAAATAACAGCAATAAATAGTGTGAAACATGGAGGCTAATTCAGTCTTCTAAATAATTTAAAGATAACATGTCCTTCAAAAATAAATATATTTCGTCTCAAATTCACATGTGTGTGCAACATGCAGAACAACACTGCAGCCTGTGGAGGAAAGTACATTTACTTAAGTACCGTACTTTAAAGGTACAATATGTGAGATATAAATATAAGATATATCTCGATACAACATTCAGAAAATATAACATTATCAACATAATTTGAAGAAGTAACAATTCTGATATTATGTCAAAATATCTATGTACTGAATTGTGGCAATATCTACTAAAGTTAGCATGCTAACCAGCTAGCCTGTTACAAGATTAAATATTGTCATGGCTTTCCACTGCTGCAGACAACGCTTCGCGAGTAAAGAAATGCGGTTTGAAGCTGAACTCGGAATGTTTCTGGTAAGTAACATCCAACTTTGGCTATTTAGAGAAACATCTCTTTAGTGCAACTAATGACGACACAACCCATACCGGAAAACATTTTAAATTACATCGATATATTGTTTTGATGTGGCTGTTTTCTTGCTACTCTGGTCTTGCGAAAACAGAGCTAAGCAAGATATAACATAAAATATAGGCCGTTTTAGGCCGAGTTTCAGCAATTTGGTCAATTTTGCCCTCGATTTTTTGCCCTGCTGTTAGTTAATAGTTGGCTTTTCATCAGGCATGTGATTGGCAAAGAGAAAAAAAGCAGGAAAAAATACTGAGACCACCCGACACCCCGATTAAACTGGCGGCGGCTCTAACATGGAAGGTAAAGCAGGACCCATGACAATAAGTTATTTAATGGATGTGTTGCTGTGGGAATCAAAGACAAGGGTCTAATCCACTGCTCCATCGCAACCTCTCTATAATAATTATTATTTTGTATTCATTTCTACCAAACTTCAACAGCTAAATGTGCAACATGAAACATGAAATAATTGAGTCTATAACTAAATAATGTAAATACTAACTTTCAAATTAGTTCAGTTGAAGTTAATAGATGATTTTTAATGAATAACAGACAGCAGCAAAGGTTGTTTCCTGTTTAAGACCTGGTGGCCTGACTGTTAAAGAAACACATATTCTTCAGGAAACTGAAACAGCTGATCAGTCTCTATCTGTTGGAAACTGTAGGAAAAAATTTGACATTTCAGCTCTGGAAGCGGGCGGGCGTGTGCGTGAGACGAGAACGACCGCGACAGTTTAACGGGATCGCGCCAGTCACACAAAAGCCGTTGCCGTGGTTACCTCGTGGAGCGCTTGTTTGCCTGTCTGTTGATGAGGAGCGCGGAGCGACCCGTGTGAAAAGGCCTTATATAGCCTAAACCTTGTCACAACCATTCACAAGATATTAATTAATAACGTGCCAAAACCTTTAACATAAGGACGACTTAAAAAGCAACCATTCACACAGCAAAGTCTGATGTGATCTACCACAAAAATAAATGGAGAACTGTTCAAGGTTGAAAACTTTTTGCTGGTCACACAAAGTTTACAACGGACGACAATGTTCTTTGCATTTTAGACTGTGACACAGTAATGACAATAACGTTACTTGCAGCTGTCGAAAATACCTCTCTCTTCCTGTTCTCCAGTTGTACATCTTCGATGGCCATAATTGACGCCACAGAAGAAATATCGAAGGCTCTAACAAACAAAAAACATGCAATAGGAATTTTTATAGATCTTAAAAAAGCTTTTGATACCATTAATCATGATATATTACTTAAGAAATTAGAACGATATGGCATAGGGGGGGTTGCTGGGAAATGGGTGAAAAGTTATTTGAGCGACAGAGTACAGTTTGTCCAAATGGGTGAGCTCTCTTCTGGATGTCTTGACATTGCTTGTGGTGTCCCGCAGGGGTCAGTATTGGGCCCCAAATTATTTAATTTATATATTGATGATATTTTAAATGTTTCTCAATTGGTTAAATGTGTATTGTACGCTGATGATACAAATATTTTCTATAGTAACGATAGTTTGGAGCGACTGGTTAGCGTTATAAACAAAGAACTAAGTAAATTTAAAAAATGGATGGAAAGTAACAAATTATCCTTAAACCTAGATAAATCCAAAGTGATGTTTTTTGGAAAGTATCAAGCTGATTCGCAGAAACTGGTTGAGATAGACGGAGTACACATTGAAAATGTTCAGGAAAAAGATTTTTTAGGTGTAACGATAGACAACAAGCTAAGTTGGAATGCCCACATCAGACATATAACAACAAAAGTCTCCAAAAGCCTTGCTATAATAAGTAAAGTTAAGCATATCTTTGATTTTAATGCACTCCATACCCTGTATTGTGCTTTAATACAGCCATATCTAACCTACTGTGTAGAGGTATGGGGCAATAATTGCAAAAATGTAATACAGTCACTTTTTTTGCTACAGAAAAGAGCTATACGAATTATACACAAGGCCGCCTATTTTGAACACACAAATCCTCTCTTTCTCAAATCAATTAAAAATGCAGGATCTTGTAAAATTTTATAATGCACAGTTCATGTTCAAAGCGTATCACTATTTATTACCTGTGAACATTCAAAATATGTTTTCTCATAAGGAGCAGTCGTACAGTTTGAGAGGATTTGGAAACTTTGCGGTACCAACTTGGCGAGTTCCACCAGGAGGAGTTATTCTATGTCTGTTTGTGGGGTTACTTTGTGGAATAATCTGGGGCTTGAATTAAAGCAGTGTCAAGGCATTCACAATTTCAAACGTCTTTACAAACGAAAGGTCTGGTCCCATTACAATGACAATGAGGTTTGATTGTATTCATGTTGTGTAGATTGTTGGATTAGTTGTCATTTATTTACACTTGTGGTATTCCGTCTACCATTGTTGGTATTTGATAATCATTGTTATGTACCCTTGTGGTATTCCGTCTACCATTGTTGGTAGTTGTTCGTCATTATGTACTCTTGTGGTATTCCATCTACCATTGTTGGTATTTGATAATCATTGTTATGTACCCTTGTGGTATTTCGTCTACCATTGTTGGTATTTGATAAGCATTGTTACCTGTGGAAATATTTGTATATTATTAGTATGTATGGTATGAATGTGTGGTTTTGACTTGTGCATCCACTGTTTCTAAATGAGGTATTATTATTATTATTATTATTTATTTATTTATTTTTATTTTTTTAATTATTAATATTTTTTCTTTGAGATTATTGATGAAGGAAGCAGCTATTTTTTGTATGTATAAATTCTTTGATAGACTGGGGTGGGGTTTAATAAGTTTTACTTCTTCCCACTCCATTTCAAGCATAAGTGTATAAGTTATTATTATTGTGTATCTTTTCTGTTGTCACACTATTTTGCTTGAAATAAATAAATACTTTAGCTTCTTGGCTAACAGCTGACTTTAACAACATAAAGTCCAGTGCCGGTGAGCTGCAGCATGGTCGCGCATTCACGTCAGGGATGGTGCGTTCAGTAGCGCACCGTTACTTGGATTAGTAATCCGTTACATTACTCTTTACTGGGAAAAGTAATTTTGCAGTAGGCCTATTACTGCCCAACACGTTACGTACCACTGATGCGCGAGAGCGCCTGTGGTACAAACTGCGCAGGTGTGGAATTGGCAGCTGAGCGTAAACGAACATCCTTGATACTTTACACAACCTAGATCCTTTCCATTTCACTACACCAGGTCCTGGATTAATCCGGAAAAATCACATCCCTGTTTCATTTTATAACTGATGACTGTAAGTTAATATTTAGTAGTAGTAGTGATAGTACCTGTGGCAGTAGACCAACTGGAAAAATGTCCATCAGTTCAACCCATTATGAGTTTGGAAAGCTATACATTTTTATGGGACATTGCAAGGTTTCTTATGCGTTTCACTGTATACAATCTTGAACAGTGTCATTGCTGCAAATTAGCAAATCATGCAGTTCTTGTTTGGAGCATGTAAAATGATGTTACATTATACAATAAGATAAACCTTTAATGATCCTCAAGACCTACACTACTTAGGTACAAGATCTGAGTACTTCTTCCACCTCTGACTGCAGCAGAGGAGTGAGATGTCCGCTGTGCTGTGTCCCAGTTAACAATATTATACCTGCTGTAACTGACACTCCTGCTCTTTTCTCAGCTAAATCATCCTGCTCAGAGTAAGTCTCCACAGTACCAGCTCTCTATGAATCCATTTCAAACATACAGCTGTTGACACCTGCAGGAGCAAAAACTTTGGACAGCTCTGTCCGGCTGGGAGTATTGATTTGGCCTATTTAATGCTGAGAAGCACTCATCCAATGAGTCACTCAGCCAAACAGGTCAATAGGTTTGCAGGAGAAGAGTCCCAAGACTGCTGCTGCTACTGTTTCCGCTTTAAAAGGATATCATCGCCCTCGTCACCGGGCCGGAGGCTGAAGCCCTCGTCATCCACGTCAGGGGAGGCCTTGAAAAGTGGGAGGAGAAGAGTGACGGTCATTTTTAGTCCATCACACACAGTAAAAAAGGCATCATTAGAATCTTCCCTCTGAAGAGCTCTGCATATAAATGTGGATCAGATTTCACAGATGTCTTGCTTGAGATGGTCAGCTTCCAGGCTGAAGCTCCTGCTGACTCACCAAATATGCAGGTCCCACTCGATTTGCAGTGTTTACTCATTTTAAACCTAGTATTACATGACGCTGATTGCCACAGCACAGCACAAGTATTTCACACCAAAGCTGCAAAGTTGCTGCTTGCTCAGAAACATCAAAATGAAGCGGTATGTAAATAATTTACCAAAAGTAAAACGTAGTAGGCTGCGCACACTTACATATCTGTCCCAGTCAATCTCCCCATAAAAACCATTTGGTGCTCCATTGGCCTTTTTCTAGCAATAAAATGGAGAAAACACAGAATAATGAAAGGCGAACATCAGAAAGCAAACGACAAGTCAGTATTAAAATGTCAGTGTGAATTATCAATTTGTATAAACAAACGATGAACAAATATCTGGGTTTGTTGTAGTGTTGTTCATTATTCCTATTAGTAAGAAATAATGTTTTACACTCACACCAAGTAAATTGTGGCAAATTCCTAACAATAAAAAAGACAGGACAAGAAATATGAGTGGTTAGATGGACAGTGCACAGTTTTGTTAAAAACCCCTTGTTATGCGAATCTGTACCCTGTAAACATCCATAACAATTTACAGAAATAATGTTTAGAAACAAATAAAGTGGTTTAGATAAACTATTGACTTGTTCACAACCTGTCTGATTATCTGACTTCTCATATTTCTTGCCCCGTCAGACTTTGTTGTAATGACATCGTCGCCTTTCCAGAACTAGTCAATTACTGTGGTGTGTACAAACTTATCGTAACTAAGAAATGATGGCCAAAACTAAAACAAAATGGGACCCAAGTAGTAATTAACAAGAACTTTCCTTTAAAGGCATAAACATATTTTAAACTGAAAATCTAAAACGGACATACATTTCCTCTCTTTCCGCTTCCAGCTCCATCTTTGTCAGGTGAACTCCTGCTTGAAGTAACAAGAAAGAAGAAATAAATGATATCATAATATCATTCAATTTTTATCATTAAATCAGGGATCTCCAAAGCAGGGCACAGTATCGTTTCAAATAATTCAGTACTAGCGCCAATACAATATCTGAGTTTTGGTACTGATTACAAAACTTTTGTCAGAATTACTTCGACAAATACAAACATGTTTTTCTGCAATACCCTTTTCTTCCATTGTACAAAAGAAGTCAAACTTCAACACAAATGTTAAATGTCAAAACACAAACAGCAGTAAAAGAACTTTACCTAAATAAAATTCAGAAAATGAGTAAAAACATTTAAAAAAGATTACAAATCTGACCAAACACTAAAGGCCAACTTTCAGTACTTTTGCAATTCGAGTTTCTGGTACTCAATGCCAGAGAGACGATTCGGTCAGAACCATAGGAGTTTTTAGGTAATTACAAGCTGCTTTCAGAGTTGGGTGGTTGTAAAAATTCGCGTGTGAGTCTGAGCAAACTCACGTTGTGTCTGTATCCTTGTCCCTCTTTCGTAAGCCCAGGGCTTTCCTTGTTCGGTTTTTTAGTCCTGGTGCAGACAGAGTGAGAGAGGGAGAACAACATCATGAAGAATTAATTAAAAGTTTTAAAGCCTAATATAAAGTTAACTGTCATGTCATTAAAATGCACTTAAAAGCAAATAACACGGAAGAGTAGAAGGCTGATGTACAGTAACACAAGGATGAAACTGTTCTTGTGGATACACAGGAAATACAAGAAACCCCAATAAGTTGATATAAATTAATGAATTGATTCAGGACACAACATCCTGCCCTCTGGAGAAATCCTCCAAATAAAGTGAACAGTGCAGACGCAATCCCCTTAAGTGTACATTCCCTGACTATATAAAATGGAAAGAAAACATGAGCAAAGGTTGATTAGTGTGTCCACTTCATTAGCGAGATTTGTGGGAGAGTGGGGAGAGATCTACCACAGTAATCCATCAGCTAAACTGGATGCCAAGACCCCTGCAGCACTAACGGTTGGCACCATGCAGAACTCGATTGAGGACGACTGGGAAAACCAACAGAAAGACACAATTCAGTGCGTGCAAAGCAAAGCCAAAACTGTTTCTGCATACGTGTTGCAGGGTAAAATTCTTGTGTGATGCTTCATCTGCACTTTTATTGTTGGTTTGTATGTAATACGGATCGACAAAACAATGAATGTACAATGAATAAAAACTAAACTAAAGTCATTTTTTTCAAATGATGATGAGATGATTTCAAATTTATATCAAGAGTTTGTAGCAACACTAGCAATCTATGATGCTGTACTTACACACAGTGGGGCTTTGAGCTAAATTCTTATGCTAACATGCTTACAACAATGTTAACACACTGCACTACCAGCTATGTGTAAGTTCTCCAAAATAAATCGGTGAGTTAGTGAGTTGGTATCATATATAATATCAATAAATTAAGTCTCCACTGGATTACGATGCTGCAAAATGACATGCAGTCAATGAAAAAAATATGCAGTGTGTAAGAAAAACAGTTGTTTTACCATTAGTGATTATAATTCTGTGATCTTTTATTATTTACACCGACCCTGGGGCATGTGTAACTATTTGGTTGTTACTTAGAGTAATGTTGTAACATATCAGGCATTAATCACAACTTTATCATTTTAATAATTTCCGTTATAATTTACACACAATTGATGTTTAGCATGTTCACCATTTACAGAACTGAAGTGAAACTGGAACATTCAAAATCAAATGGACATTTGTAACAATGTTAATAACAGAGCCTGCTTCTAAAGTATGCTGTGTGGCTTGCTTCACATGTTTAGATAAGGACAGTAGTTGTTTTTTTTTTAAACTATTTAATTTTGTTGTTTATTCAATATTTATGTTTTTAGAGGACTGGCGACCTGTCCAGGGTGTACCCAGCCTTGCACCCGATTTCAGCTGGGATTGGCTCCAGCCCCCCCGCGACCCTGTACGCAGGATAAGCGGTTGACGATGGATGGATGGATGGATGGATGTTTTTAGAGGCGTTTTACTGCCTTTAAGAAACACAATTACCCATAAGCAATAGACTAGACAAGTTCAGACATGTCTGTAACAGCAGGACTGACAGGAGTCAGTACAAGTTTTTAGATTAGAGTTTAAGAGTTGGATTAATTAACTTTGCCTTGGTGAATTTTATGAATATGGAAGAAGTTATCATGATGTTAAAGGATCACCAAAGTCAGTGGGATTCATACTCTGGGGATTATGAAAGTCTGTACAAAACAGACAGATGGAGGAGACTCTAGACTTCACTGTTTGTTGTTAGAAACATTTTTTGAGACTTAATGAAGCTTAAAGAGTTAATTGATATTGACAATCCTTCGGCTACCCTCAGGTTAAATGTATAAAGGCAATTTTATGTTTCTCAGGACCAAGGAACGACCGCTGTGAGGACCCCATTGAAACGAAACTAAAGGAATTATTCTTAACCGAAATTAATAACATTTTTGAGGGGCTAAATGTGCTCGAAATATCACAAAACTTTGCACACTTGTCAAAAGTGGAGAAAATTTACTTCTGATATGGGACTTGGAGACATACCCTAAACCCAACAGGAAGACTGCCATTTTGAATTTACTGTGCATATATAGGGCCTTTCTCGCCATTTACAGGGTCCGTACTTTAACAAACTCCTCCTACAAAATCAGTCAAATTGACTTCAAATTTGGGCAGTGCAATGGCGAATGATGAAAAGTTAACAACACTTTTCGTTGAATGACTTGTCTGTGGCAAGGTGGTGAATTTTGATAATTCACAATGAAACAGGAAGTTATTGTGGTCAAATATGTACAAAACTTTGCATGTTCCATAAGAGTGCCTCCCTGCAGACATCTACATGCTGATATTCCGACATAGCGCCACCTACTGGCAACAGGACATTAAGCCCTGTGTGACAATAATCATTTGATTTATGTGAAATTTTCATGGTGAGGACTACACCAGTGTCGGCAAATAAGTCTGGCATCAGTTACATGGCAGGTTGGAACATAGCCAAATAATTTCAAACTCTAGGGTACTCGTATGCATGTTTTGCTCAGTTGGTTTCCAGCTGGGGGAGTTGTAAGATCAATCCCAATGTCTTGTGGACTTTTTTTTTTCTCCCTTGTTAAACAAATTGATTATAAGGACACTTTAACACATGCTCACAATAAAGCATGCTCACAATAAATCGTGTGTGCGTCCCGGCATTTGATCAACATTCATAAACCTATGGACACTTACTTTCATTTCCCTGAGGAAATTCAGGGGAGTCCAATCACATGTTTACTGATGGGTTTTTCAGAGGTGTGTCAAGCAAACCTGAGACTGTTTTGAATGTCTTTCAGAACTTTTCAAAGTAAAAGCTGCCAATAAACTTAACATGTGAGGGCCTGTGATGTATTGGTAGTTAGCTGGGCTTCTCAATAGCACAGATTATTCCTGCATCATAGCTCTTCATCAGTGGAGATAGCTCTGAACAGCCAGCCTTCTGTCCAGTCCTAACCAGAATGTGTCTTGTGTAATAAGGAGTAGAAATAGATCCTGGTCAGATCACAATCAGATTCTTTGATCACATTGTGCAGTTTGATCACATTGTGCATCAGAGTAGGACTGTTGCTTTTGAAACCCATTTACAAATTTTGCCTGAGGAGAGCCCTACAACACTCATTAAACAGAGGGATTTTTGTAATTATTGATATTAGCAATCTAGTTAAGTTTGGATCTTATTCTCGCTAATTCACAGAAACAAGCTGCTGACTACAAACGGCATGTCCTTTACATTTCTGCTTTTTCACTATAGCATAACGTGATTGTTCTTTAGCACCATCATTCCACTTTCAAAATAAGGTTTCAAATGCAAATTATCATGCTTTTAGTTGTTCAGACCGATTCCCAAATTTCTAGGCAGCCATTTGTCCCCATATATCTCACCGTGTTATGAATTTCATCTTGACATTAAGTCAGAGAGATTTTACAGTTTAAAAGAACATTCATCATTAACATTATTCTCTATTCATAATAATAGCCAACTAATTACAGCTATATCATGAAATAATGGTCCAGATAAGCAAACTCTGTGGGGGGTTAGGCCTGCCCCTGCTGAAAAAAATCATAGGGAAAACAGTGCTATCAGATGTGAATGAAAGGTCCAGAAGAAATGTCGCAAGTGGACCTTGACTTTTATTTGTCAAACTATGATTTATAAGGCCAAGAATGAAACTTCAGACTGTTCATCCTGTGGGTATGGTTTTCTGAAAACCCAGCTCTGAAAAGACTCCCTCACAATTTCCAATAAATATCTGAACAAACTAGTGACAAGACCTCCAGAAACAGTCCCTTCTGTCACTGCTTCCCACAATTCTTGTACATTCCTAAAACAGACAGACTATCAGTTCTCCATGCTGGTGGTCAGTTGTGCATAGGTGTGTAAATTCAACTCTTGCCATTCTTCACACACCAACCTCTGCCACAGTAATGTTGCCTGCTTAACAACACCATGCCTCATTTGCCAGTGATAGAGATTTGAAACAAAGGGGAAACAAAAGAGCAACACAGCCAAGGTTGGGACCAACTAGTTCTGAACAATGTCCAGGACAGATTTGCTAAAAACTGTAGACTTTGCATGCACTCCAGTCTCTACACTTTAACAAAAAAATTTAAGGCACACCAAGAAATGTGAGCACCTGCGTGCCTCCTGTACGTGTAGTATTTTCTTTTATGTATTGCTGTTTTTACCTTTATTCTATTTTTTACTTGATAGTTTGAAACTGTAGAAGAGATTTTAACATTGTGTAAGTTACAGACTAAACCTCTTATTTTGTAGTTGGCAAACAAATTATCACCACCTACCGATTAATACTTATCATTAATATTATACTTTAATTCCTGCCTTTTCTATAATGTCTAACTTCTCAGCTGTGCTCATTTCACAGAGATTATCTAAATAGATGATAATCAATGTTCCTGAGATAATGCATTTAGTTAATTTGTTACAGAGATAATAAACCTACATGCTGACAAGGTTTTACTGCAGAACATGTATAGCAGCCACGTTTGAATCCAAAAAACATGTCACTAACTACACCTGACAGCCTATACTGTGTAATTAGCAATGTGCATGTAGCTAACAGAGGCTACGATAAGCATGTGACATCTGCGTTGTTGTGTAGCTTCTACAATGTCTAACTTCCCCTATTATTGGTTTTAAAATGTGGCTGAATTACGCACGGTGCATCCTTTAATTGTGTCCATGTAGTGGATCGCCTATCTTGAGAAGGTTGGCAAGTTGATTATCATACAAGAAAATCAATTTCAGCATTCAACACAATCTCCCCCATGAAACTGATTGACAAACTTAGCACTCTTGGCTTGGGATATTATGCATCCTCACAAACAGACCTCACACCTCCTCCACACTAGTGCTCAACACCGGAGCCCCCCAGGGCTGTGTGCTCAACCCCCTCCTGTTTACGCTGTACACCTACGACTGCATCCTCCGACATAGAGAGAACTCTGTTGTGAAGTTTGCAGACGACACCACCATCATCGGCTGGATTTCAAACAACGATGAGAATACATATTGGGAGGAAATTGATCATCTTGCAGAGTGAACAAAGAGAACAACCTACTGCTCAATGTCAGCAAAACCAAGGAGCTGATTGTTGAATTTAGGAAAAAGGAGTTGGAGACAGGTGAAGCAGGTGAACAGTTTTATGTACCCATGAATCAGCATCAAAGAGAACCTTTGGTCACTTTTACAGAGGAGCAATAGAAAGCATCCTTACTAGAGACATCACAAAGTGGCATAGGACGTGCACGGCCCAGGACTAGAGGGCTCTGCAGCAGGAAAAACTGCTCAGAAGATTACTGGTACCACGCTGCATGAGATTCAGAGGTTTCTGCTTTTGTACCACTAGACTACAGAGCAGCTTCTTTCCTAAGGCTGTAAAACTCCTTAATTCATCCTCAGTACTCAACCATGTAAAATAGTTTAATTTCTATGACCTGTTATTTATCCATTCATCTAGTGTATATCATTTTGTATATAACATTTGCTTTCTGTGAATAGTATAAAGTGAACTACAATTGTATCTTGCTATACAACCCTGTGTTGTAAAATAATAAATAAGTCTACCTTGTGCCTTTTTTATAGGGTCAGCATTAGTGTAAAGTATGTAAAGTATGTATGATTTGTAGTTACAGTGTTGAAACATTCAAAAGCACTGGTAGATACCTTATGTGATGTCAAGCCACAGTCGATAAACCTGACACATAGTTATAAACTTACAATTCAAAAAGGGGTCATTTGAACAAATTTTATCAAAGACTAAGATGCTCATTTCACAGAGATTATCTAAATAGATGATAATCAATGTTCCTGAGATAATGCATTTAGTTAATTTGTTACAGAGATGATAAACCTACATGCTGACAACAAGGTTTTACTGCAGTACATGTACAGCAGCCACGTTTGAATCCAAAAAACATGTCACTAACTACACCTGACAGCCTATACTGTGTAATTAGCAATGTGCATGTAACTAACAGAGGCTACGATAAGCATGTGACATCTGCGTTGTTGTGTAGCTTGTGAACTGAGTACAATATCATGGCAGGCTGACTGCAGGCCTTTTGCTAATAATAGCCACCTTCCATTACCACGTTGGCATTAATGAATGGTAAAGGCCTAGCATCTGTCATGCAGGGTTAGATCTATGATTTAGCTCCTCCACCACATGATGTACTTTACCTTATTCCACCACCATTACCTTTGGTACAGCATCCTTTACTTTGCTTCATGCAACACAGGCACCAAATAATGTATGGTTTAAGCACCGCTTGTCCTATTGGCATGACATAATGTTATCCACCGATAGCAACAGCAGCAGAGGAATGAATGAGTGCAGCTTCCCGGACTGCTCGGATTTCCCCTCACATGCGCCTTAATATGACATAGTGTAAAAAGACAGAACTATAATCTGTACATGTAAACGGAGACATGCACAGACACGTGTAAACACACAGTACATCACAAGTGCAGAAGTACACTACTGTCTATCACTTCTTCCTTTGCATTCAAACACCTCACACACCTTCACTTTCATCTCACATGCATCTCAATTTGTCACAAACGACGTCACACACACACACACACACACACACACACACACACACGCACACACACACACACAATGGGTCACATTGTCACACTGGCCATGCATATAGCTCAGTTCATCTCACTGGATTCACTAGCTTTAATGTCCCAGCAGGACACAAGAGGACAGAAGGAGGACACAGGGGAAAAACATGGAAAATAAAGGAGGAGAAGGAGTGCATAGATTTACCTTGCATCATGATTGCAGATTTTCATCCTACGTTGCCCTCTGGTGCGCAGGCGGACAGAAATGAAGAAATCCAGCCGGTCAGAGGATGCCTGGGCAGGGCATAGCTAATTCTGCACAGCTCCCCAGCGAAGCACGATGTTGATTCCCTCCACCCCCAAGGGCCCAACTCCCAGACACCCGCACAGGGAGGTTGGGTGGGGGTAGCGCTAAGAGACAGCAGCAGCGGCAGAGGATACAGTGAGAAGAGACACCCAAAGAATATGCAGCAAATCGGGGGGTGGGGGTCCTCTCTGTGTGCACGTTAGGCCACCAACGCCCGAGCAGCAGCGACACACGCCATCTCTGAGAGGGGGGATGCTGAGGAAAGGCAAAGGAGAAAAAAAAGCAGAGCGTTACAGAGAGAGAGAGGCAGAGAAAGACTGGGAGAGAGAGGGGAGGAGGGAGGGAGTGGGAGGCTTGCTGATGTCACATCTGCACTAAACCAATCCCTGCAACCATGGTCACATGGCATCTGTCCCCTGATGCCTTAGTACCTCTCAGCTTGCCTTGAGCAGACACATTAAAGCCAAATGCATACATGTTATACAAGGTCTCACATAGTATAAATGTTAATTGTGACATGCTTAAAAAAATAGAATTCCCTTTATTTGTGTGTGTTGGTGGACATTTTTTTTTATGTTCATTGAAATTTGATTTAATCTCTTTTTATATTTTTAGTGGACTTGAGCTTTACAGGACAGTGAGGAGCAAAGAAAAATACATGAATCCAAAAAGTGGGACAAATACATCACTCACCCACGGACATACAGACAAACACAGGATAAAAATAAGAGGTCAAGCACAGAAAAAAAGCTAAAAAGGAAAAGAGTCTTTTTAAGTCTTTTGTTGAACTGATGAATAGACAGGAGGAAAATCTAATTAGGGAAAGAGGATTCCATCATTTTTGGTCAGTTACTGAACCTCATGATTCTGTCCTTGAATGAGCGACAAATAAAAGCCCTGATAAAAGTTTCTTCGGGAAAGGAATTCAGTATTACACTCTGTATGCTGAGATGAGACAATGCAGTGCTTTTTATTCAAATATAATATAATATTAAAAGGGGACCAGTGACAGGAAGAAATAATAGGGATAATACTTTTTCTTTTTCTGAAGTCTGAAGTCTGTTCTGGATCGTTGTGGAGCCTGAACAGAGAATCCTGAGTGATACCTAAATATGAAGCAACTGACTTGTTTGGAAAGGACAGCATAGATATTTTACTTACTCTGGGTTAAAAACACACACACACACAAACACACACACACACGCGAGGATGCACAAGCATGCACACAAGCATGCAGGTAACGCTATACAAGTTCCTGCCTTTGGTTTCACACTGTTCCTCTGATCTACAGGTGGCTGCAACGCACCAACAAATACAGCATTTTGCCTGGCCCCGAAGGTAGGTAGTAAATATAGATGAAAACAATGATGGATTTAAAATGACCAAGGTAAGTAATAACAGAGGTTGAGTTTGGTGGAATGAAATAAAGAGAAAGTCCTGAACAATCCACTATTTGATGTCCGCAAGGCATCTACTGAAATCTGATCAACTGTTTGCATTATTGCACTTTAGGT
Organism: Micropterus dolomieu; assembly: GCF_021292245.1. Lineage (NCBI taxonomy): Eukaryota > Metazoa > Chordata > Actinopteri > Centrarchiformes > Centrarchidae > Micropterus > Micropterus dolomieu. Next base: position 21,445,528 of record NC_060155.1, read on the forward strand.
GATGAGTTCCTACATAAAAGTATCATTTTCTGGCAAAGTTAGTTCATATAAGGGATTTCTGTTTTTCTCACTGATTTGTCATGTCATGCCTTTTTTTGGCATTTCTGCTTTATTTGATAGTGATGGTACACTAAGATGGGAGAGCCAGGGGAGAGAGGGGACGGCATGCAGCAAGGAGCCGAGGCTAGACTCGAAGCCAGGCCACTATGGTAAGGACTCAGCCTTGATACGTGGCACGTCTCTATCATGTAAGCTACTGGGGCACCAGTGGTTTAGAAACAATTCAAAATGTGAACTTGTTGCAGGCCAAACAAATCTGATCGAAAATAAAACACGCCAACATCGTCTGAGAAGAAGCTGGGCGTTTAACTCTTAATAAATAATAACTAGGAGTGGGGTTTTTTTAAACTTTGAACAACTTGATTGACTTGATTTGAATGAATATTTGATATTATAGAGAAATACATCAGATCTGAAACCAAGCTTTGAGGGTCTTTAAAGAGAGATTAAATTAAATGTCAACAACATCCTGATGGAAAGAGACATTGTATTTCTGAGTAATACAGCCAAATGGGGCAAATAAATGGAGAAAGGATTGGACTGACAGCCGAGCCTTAGGGTAGCCTACAGGAAATGGAAGATGAGGATGAGCAAGAATTCCCAGAGGAACTGTGTTTTGTATTGGATAAATGTGAGGGAAGCCGGTCCAAAGCTTTAGCAGACGGATCGGAATAATGTGGTCTGTGTTGTCAAAGGCTACAGTTAGACATAAGGACAAGAGGACGCCAAGAGAAGATCATTTGTCCAATTTTAGTAGGATGGAGTTTGTTCTGTGGAAAACAGGATTTTCTTTTCAAGAAGCAGTTGGACAAAACTACTTTTCAGAATCAGAATCAGAAATACTTTATTCATCCCCGAGGGCAAATTCTGTAAATTTCTCCAGCACTCTGGAAACAATAGAGGAATACATCGACTTGTATACAACTGCAAGTTGCAAGACTGTTTCTATTGTTAAATGTGTCACACTGGAGGACAACAGTGTGTCAACCACCGCAGAGTACACACAGTCAGCTATAATCATAACACATGCTCACTGGAAGGATCTGCCTCACATTTTAGCCTGGAAAAAAGAGAGGGTGGCAAAGGAGGAAAACATCTAATACTATTATGCAAGTGTTACACTTTGGTAGAAAAACTGAGATGCTTTGAATTAAAGCAACTGTATGATTATTTGGCTTCTTTAATGGCTGCGTATTGATCTATTGGAGCAGAGTGAGTCACCCTCACTGATAGGGAAAGGACAGATGGGGGAAGGCAGTTAGAGTTTAGTATAGTGTGTGTGTGTGTGTGTGTGTGTGTGTGTGTGTGTGTGTGTGTGTGTGTGTGTGTGTGTGTGTGTGTGTGTGTGTGTGTGTGTGTGTGTGTTTCCACTGTGGTGGAGGTCATGTAATTTAAAAAAGTGAACATACAAAACAAAAAGCTGATGCAACCTTGACCTTACATATGATGTGTTTTCTGTCCCTTTGCTGTTTCCTCCATGTTTGGAGACTATTGTATGTTGGTGAGGTTGGTTAAATGTCAGAGAGTGTAATTGAACACAGTAATAAAAACTCTGTAGGCTACTTCATACTGTTAGTTTGATGTACAGTTAGTGTACGTTTCAGTGCCCTTGAGACAACCAAGTTAAATATGCTACAAACCCGGAAATGAACACCTTTAACTTGTGCCATCACTTCTACAATTTACTATTCTTATTGCTGAGGTTTATTTGTAGCTGTAGGAGTAACTGTTAATGAGCTTACTATACCTCGCTCAATAGACCACAGGCTTCTCCCATGTGCTTTCCTTAACCAGCTTGTTACATAAGATGCCATCCCGAGGTGAAAGGTGACCGCAACCAGGATTAGCAAAGGAGAGCTACACAGATCAAAACACATAAACTAGGAGCTGTTAACTGAGGGATACTTACAAATTACTATTCAGTTCTGCAGGTCAGATACACGTGGGTAAATGAAAATTGTGAATACATCACCTTTTTTATTTCTCAGAGAAGAAAACTGACTAAATACTAACTTGTGACTACAGACAACCTCCAGGTGGATTAGTCTATATTCTACTCTTCCATATATAAACCAAGCTGTATTATATCCATATAGATTACATTCAGTGCAATTATTAAAAAAAACTATGCGTGATATGATGGCCTTTGCTGCAGGAAACAGTGATGGTTGCTCATTACCACTCTGCACTGTAAATCCTTTCACAGTGTGGCTCAATACCGCCACCTACTGAAGGAAGTTAGTAAAAGCTTGAGCTCTATTTTTCTAGCAGTCCCTCCAAAATAATCTCTTGTCCTCATCATCATCAGCATCATATTAGTCTGTGCTTCACCCAGAAACAAACTCCACACTGGAGATCATACGGATACCGTGGAGAGTAGGTTGCCAAGTGATATATTGACTTTATTCATTAATTTGATTTAGGTCAACAACATTTTAGCAATATCAGACAAATTCTATTCAGAATTTTTTGCTGACTCCCTTAATATAACATTGGGATGTGCAAACACTAGCTTGTGGTCTTAATGCAATTCTGGCAGACATCCATAACATTATGTCTCATTGGGTTCAGCGCAGCTTGCTTCTCATCACTAGTTATAACTTGTGAGAATACGTTGTAGGCTGTAGAAAATCAATAAAGTTCCCCGCAGTAACAATTGTTACACATTGTCATACGTGTAGCATAACTTTAAGACAAGTTAACCACACACACACACACACACACACACACACACAAACACATCTTCATTCAGCATTATCACAGACCACATTAACACATCATGTCTGCCTCTTTGGTATCTTTACAACAGTGTTTGTGTCCTTGTCGTCCATGTGTGATCAGCATTGTCGGTCCTGTGGGTGTAAAAGCAACATGGCTTGTCGGGGCTGACAGAGTGACAGCACCACTGTAGGTCATGTTGCCGCTGTCGGCCATGGTGAGCTGATGTAACCTTGCCGCCGCTCTGTCTCCTGCCCGGAGGCTTTTTCACCAGAGGACAGGACACTTATTCAGCCTTGACAAATGATAGTTAATAACTCACCAACTCCAAAGCCATTTGCATGTTACAAAGGCAAAAGGCACCTTTTGAGGATTTCTAGAGAGACAGAAATATAAATACCTTCGAAACTGTGAGTTGAAAGCCAGATTTAAAGCCACAGAATTGTCAGCAAAGACAGCCAAAGCCTTCCTGAACTCTTTGTGTGCTCCCCCGAGCAGGAGGATCAGCTGAAGTAAGTCTGATATGCCGTAGTCAACGTGCTTCACAAACAGCCAAGTTGCACTGATATTAACAGCTACTTTGTGAATACAAGTAACAGGGCCCTCTTGAAAATAGTAATGAAAGCAGAAAGCAAATAAATTTTAAAGAGAAAATCCTTTCACTGTTACTATTCATCATACGACAAACAAGTATTTATAATGACAGAGAATTTTCTGAAATGGTAAAATTGAAAATTAATTGATATGAAGTGTGCAACAAAAATTAAATATTATCAGACCAAATGTGTCAAATGTGATTATCACTATAAATTCTCTTATAATATTAGCTTTACAGAGGACATTTTAGTGCTGGTTCACAGCATGCTCAAGAGTTCTTTCACCTACTCCAATCATTTCAGGTGGGCAAAGGGGAAACCCCTCGACTTTTTACCTAGTGCTTATAAAGATATCTTTCAGATCAGCCATTCTTAATGACCACTCTAAACCCATGAATGTTATGTTATTCATAAACAAACTCTGAGAATGAAAAAGGAAGTTACGAGTGCCACGATTGCCTCTAAAGAAATCATTGAGGAGCGGAGACACATGTTGATCTAAAAGTCTAACCACTAAAATGTGCTCAAAGCTACAAGGAGCTATCTAGACACACCACTCAGTTCTCAAGCACATCAAGAATAGCCACACAAATTTCAATAAGCCATAGCTTTACTAAACTCAAACTGATAGATGCTATCTTACTGAAAAATCTATACAATATGGTGGCTGCAAGCTTTAATTGTCTGGTCAGTTTCTCAGTAACATGAAACAAATGAAACTCATATGTTGTGACAAGCATCATAAACAGAATATTTAGTGGAATACAAGTCACTGTAATAAGCACAAAATGCTTTCCACCTGGGAGGTGGGATCTGCTGTCTATTTTCTCCCATGTATCTCTCACTTGTTTCATTCTCTTTATACAAGAAAAGTTGAATATATACACATTCCCCTAATTGCTAATTGGGGATGGGCATAACTGGGCATGGAAACACTGTTGCCACATTTGAGAGTAATTTGACTTCGAACAACCTCTAAACAAATGCACACACAAAGACAAAAAGTAAGGAAACAGAGCACAGATAAACTTAGTTGTCCTTATAAAAGAAATATGTTTTGCACATAAAAACAAAAGCCCTCTGTCATGAAAAATCTTCCCCTCCAGCACCTGTTTTTATGGAGCAGATAACAAAGAGACTTTAAGTGTTCATGGAAGCATTGCAGTGGTGTCTCTTAAAGTCACAGACTCGTGGATATCAGCTGAGCCAGACGGCAACACAAAGAACTACTGAAAGACCCCATTGCTTTCATAACAACAATCCAAAAGATGGAGATCAATTGACAACAACAAGCCAATTTTTTCACACTGCACTTGAGCAAAGATGTGAACATTTTGGCTGGGAATATCACAGTATTTATGGATAATGGCATTGCAAATATGACTGTATTTAACCGTAAGATCTTCTTTGTTGCTTTCTTCCACTAGATGGCACAACAGCACTATCAACTCACAAAGTATCCAGTCAGCTCAGAGTGGATTAATGATAAACGTAAAGAACTTGCATCTGTTCGACATTTTCTTACCGCTATTGAAGATTTGGCTAAATGTCATGTGATCATCAAAACTATAGTCAATACTATAATTGTGTTTGTCTGAGCACTGCGATCTGATCAGAGAGGTGTGATGAATGATGTCAAATATCATGACCATCTAAACATGCCACTGAAAGGTTTCTCGGCTGGGCTGAGGCGATGGTATTGTGGATCAGGAGGTGGCGGTGTTATACACCAGTGAATTAAGCAATTGTCTCTGGGCAGAAAAGGCTGAACACTGAGAAATGTAGTGAGGGAGAAAAAAAGGAGCAAAGAGGATGATGTAATCCTTTAAAGGGACATTTACAAAAAATTAAATATGGAAACAAAAGATACAAGCCGGTAGCAGAGCAGGAATGACCACGGCAAATACAATATCTAAATGTATTATTTTCATCATTGATTCAAATGTAGAATAGTTGCGCTTCACAAGTGATATCTTTGTATTGCTTGTTTTGTCGTTTTGTCTGACCTGCAGTTCTAAACACAAAGACGTTTTATTATAATGATATGAAACAGAGGCATTTGAGAAGCTGGAACCAGGTAGTGTTTGGCATTGTTAACTGATATATGACTTTAACGATCATATACTCAAAATAGTTGCTGATTTATTCAATGTCAAGTGACTTATCTTTGAGTATGGAGAGTATTGTTTTAGCTAATGTGTGGTCATGGCTGTGTGTGTGTTTGTGTGTGTGTGTGTGTGTGTGTGTCAGCATTCTTTCTATGACTACAATAAGGGACATTTTTAGCTGCAAGCACGAATGTGATGAGTCAATTAAGGGTAACACGTGAACTATAAATAAATCTTTTAATATTCAGAAAAAGACAGATGGTCAGGGAGTTATGTGGCATCTTAACTTCAGTGGCACATGGTTTTTATAGTCACTGTAAGATATATCTAAACACATTAATGCTATGTGGTGCAGAGCATACCAGTGAACAAACAAACCAATTACGGGGGGAACTGAGAACTAAATGTTATGTAAGTTGGAAAAAGTTTGAGTTTCACCAACTTTGTTAAATGGACAAAAGCTGTGTGAGTTATGGCCTTATCTAAGGTGAATTTGCCCGAATGTAAATTGATTTAACCACTGACACTTGATGTTCGCATTTGTTTTATCATGTTTCATTTTGTCTTTGTGTGTTCAAATGGCTACAGACAAATTCCGTCTGTGGCACAAAACAATTAACTTGAGTTAATGTTTATATTTGTTGAAAGCTATATGAGTCTAATGGATATCTATGAAAACTGAATTTCATTAAAGCCTGAGGAGCAGTTACTGAAAAATATATTTTCGTTTTTTTACCAGCACCTGCAAATTTGGATATATTCTCACCAGGAATGTCATTTCCTCCATAAATATTTCTCACAAATATGTGCCTAGTTTGGTGCTAATTGGATGACAAACAAGACACCCTTGAGGAAAACAGTTATCATATCAGGATCATATTATAAATCTCCTGCAGAGGACTAGTTAGGCAGTCTGTCTGTTTCACATAAGGTAGATTATGGGTGTGGTGCAATCATTTTGACTTTTAAAATGGGTCATTTTTTTAATTGGCTACAATTATAGAGCCTTGGGTTAGGAACATATTTAATGAGGTCCTTGTTTAGTATGTGTAAGATAAATATGCAAATTTCAAGTGTCTATGATTTCATGGACCTCATCAAACACATGGAGCAAGACATTTGCACTGTGTAAAAGCCGAAACCTAGGATCTGCCTTGTTTGCATATGACCTCAGCTCCAACGCCTTAGGCTAAACAGAAACACCATCCATTATGAGGAGTGGTTAACCAGCTCTCTCCCAAATTACAGTGACTCTGGGTTCCCATTTTACTGATTTAGCGGTTGTGTGGTTCCCTATCTTATGTTACTGACTGTTATAGTGAGATGTACTCACGCAGGCTATCCTCCCCTTATAAAATGTCAGCAAGGCATTTGTAGGCCATTTAACAAGCACCAAGCAGGCACCAAGTTAAACGCAATTAAAGATCCGTGACAAGGCATTATTTGCTTACTCTACAAAAGCACAATTACCTTTTTAAAATCATATTGGAGCTTAATTATAATGATCTAAAACAGCCAATGTTTCACTATTGCTTCACATATGCAGCCCCAGGTTTCTCAGCTGAGATTTAACCACATCCTCCAGTGAATGCAGGAGGAACATTTTACCACCCTGATCAAGAGGCCGTTGCACAAGGTTTTCAAGAGAGCTGGAACATTTCCTGAGCATGTATCACTGCAGTGACTAAACCACCGTCCAATTCCTGTTTAGAGCTGCTGGCAACAGGTCATTGCTCTTGCTGCGGTATGATTGTGATTGGCAGCTGTGAAGAGGTATCCAGCTAACACCCTGGTTATAGAGTTGACCCTGCTTTAAACCTGCTGCCACACCTCCTGTCTTCACCCTACTCCCCCCACCCATCCTACCAAACTCTAGACCAATCCTGACAACATTTACCCAGCGCCTATTGCTCCACTCCTCCACACCAGCTTCCTCAGAGACATCTGCCATTTTTTTAATACTGATCTTTGACCACTCTGGCTAAAGATAAGTTAACCCCTACTACCATGATGTGGAGCTACCAAAAGGTCTCTCGTAAAACTGTTATGTTAGTGCACATGTGCAGTGTCTGCAAAAGAAAATGTGTTTTTTATTCCTCCCTAAACAGTGAAATGACATGAAGAGTCCAGACCTGGAGAAAGAAATAAGCTTTGCCTGAAGTGTGAATGGCAGTAATACTATTTCCCTCTCTCTCCCACCCTCTTGCCAGCACTAGTCAAGGGATTTTCCTTCCCACCATCTCCGGCTGGAACACTATTTCCGGATTGTGTCGTTCATTTACTGAGTTCACAGAGCACTCGGGAATGAGAGGCCATGGAAATCTGAGTGTGGCAATGTGGCTAAAGCGGTAGGGAAGGAAAGACAGAGAAAGAGAGAGAGGTGTGTGTGTGTGTGTGTGTGCGTGTGTGTGTGTGTGTGTGTGTGAGAGAAAGAGAGATGGAGAGAGTGCACGCCAGAGCTGGAGAGAGTTGGAGCGTCAGAGACAAGCCCAAGCGACGGCCTTTACCAAAATAGCACAAGCAAGAATCTCTGTGGGTAACATAAATTTGAGCATGATGAGTGTAATCAAACTGAGAAGGGTTAGACATAAACTATCTCCATGACCATGTGATGTTGAGGATTCCTTTGTCACAACTGTGTGTTTGCCTCCCTGCCTGCCAGTCTGTTTGTTTATCTGGCTGTCCGTCCATCTCCCAAAACATCCTTTTAGTCTACTACATCTCTGCAGGCACAGGCTGTTAGTGACCTGTTTACCTTTTGACATTTCCACTGTTGATAAAAGCTAACCCTCTTTGACAGGCATGATTGCCAGAAAGGTGGTCCTACAAGCTTAAGAGGCCTTTGACCTTCAACAGTGAGCTCTTTCCTCGTTAGATGACCAAACAGGATTGAATCCATTCTCTAAGCTCATCTTCGTCTTGACTCAATGATGGCTTTACAGGAAGAGTGGGGCAACAAGAACAAGGCGCTGTTCGAGCTGCCTAATGTCCCACTGAATTTCATTACGCTATTTTTAACTTAACCAGTTAACAGTGTAATTAATTAAGCTAATAAACACATACATTAGCAGATGGTTTTACGTCAAGATGCTTGTCTAACACTGTTGGTGATGTCGTGAATGCTGTGTTCTAGTAATGTTTAATTCCTAATTTATCTTAATTTGAGGGGCATTCTACCAAAAGTTGAGTTTACAAGCCAAAAAGTTACTTCTCAGTCTGTAAAAGCAGTTGTAAAATGTCTTCTGTGACTCTGGAGGAGCTTTCCAAAGTTCTAACAAGATGAGTCTGTTAGGCTGTACTGTATCATATTGTTGCTTTGAGTTAAATGTCAAACCATAACATGCTGATGTTTAGTAGTTATAATGTTTACTATGTTCACCATCTTAGTTTAGCGTGCTAGCATGGTAGCATTTGCTAATTAGCACTAAACACAGAGAACGGCTCGGACTGATGGGAAAGATTTTAGTTTTTTAACCTGATGATAGCGCTAGATGAAAAGTCAGGGGATCACCAAAATTATTACAGTGCATCATGTGGGGAACATGAATGTCAGACACAAATGTCATCACAATCCATCTAATAGTTTTTGAGATATTTCAGCAACATTCAACTTGACTAAAGATTTTCTATAGACAGTCCAAGCCCTAGAGGATGAATCCTACAGACTTGGTTGATCCCTGACTTTTCCTCATGTCACCATGTGGTCAACATTTTGGGCTTTTAGATGATAACTACTAGATGGATTGCTGAAATTTGGCTGCAGACATTCATGTCCCCTTCAGGATGAATCCTATTGACTTTTCATATACTATTTGTCAAATACTTTTTATGATCGAATACCTGCAAAAAAAAGAATAATATTCAATCCGTCTTAGCTGTACTTTTTGATGAGGCCAATTTTCTAAAAGCAATGCAGCTATTCCTAAATCTTACTCTTGTCTCCTGTGACTCCCCCGACATTAAGAAAGTGCAAGACTACATAACTGGAGTTTCCCTGTTCAGAATCTTTTCGAACCGTCCACTCTATAGGGGGAAAATGTTGTGTTCACATCAATGAGTCTACATAGACACACACACACACAGATGTCACCACAACATTCTGGTGTCCCACATATGTACCACAGACCATTGTGGTAGGACATAAAAACACAAAGTAGATAGAGAGGGTGAGAAAATTGGACTTTCTGAACCTACTTCCTTCTAATGACTTTCTTCATTAAATTGTGCCAGACTCCAATAAAAGAGAGAAAGCTTTTAATTATGTCTCGTTTCTTCTATGCTTCTCACCATTACAATTACATTCAATTGTTAAACTTTATCTCTAGTGTTATATATTTTTCTGTTTTTTGTTTTATTTTTTAATGATTTGTCTGGGATAGTTGGTTGTTCTTTCCATTTTTGTGTAGTGATATAGTTCTATATACCTGTACTGTAGTATTGTATAAATCATTTGTCTTCTTTTTTTCATACATTCAGAATTACTTTAATGACTTCGTAGAACTATTACGACCTGCAGAAAAAAAACAAGTACAGTAAACAGTACAGTCGTCCCTCATGCAGAATCTCTTGTACTGAGACTGTATGGTGAAAAGGCCACAGAGTGCAGGTGTGAATTGGCAATATGACAGTAATTTGCGTTTAATGTTATGACAACAAAAGTAATCAGTATTTTGGAACACACAGCGTTGGTACAAGCTGTTTTAATAATGTAAATTAGTGGTGTGTGTGGAAGGACGTTTATGTGCCGTAAATCATCCTGAGTGTATTCAGATTGTTGTAGAGAGGATTAAAGATTTGTGGTGAACAGAGCAGAGTGACTCTTGATAATTTCAATCGTATTTATTCTGTTCTTTCATGTCAGGGAATGTTTTGTTTTTGGAACATTTTTTTCCCCAAACTAAATGAACTATTTTGACTAGACCGGAGGAGAAATAAAGGACTGTGTACCGGAATCTGACACCTTCGATTCATCTTACAAGGAAATATAAATACTTTTCAGAAGTTGTGTAATACTATTACCACACAAACCCAGGGCACAAAGTCAAGTCAAACAGATGATCCTAACCTTTTGGAACATACATCCCTACCTATGACCTTAAAGCACCAAGGTAAATCCCAATGCATGACGCAGAAAAGTTTACTTGCTCCCCTCATGGCTCAAGGTTGTCTCATTTACACAGGTCACTGATGCTGCTATTGTTTGTGCAGGAGTTGTGTAATCCTAGATTATTTTGTGCTATCCCCTTATTGTTATGGCTCCTCACTGAGTGCTTAACCCATGCTCCATCCTAGACCAAGACCTATGTAAGCAAATACCACTTAAAGTAAAGTATTTGTAGGCCTGTACATGGGCGTGCTTGCGGGTGTGTGGGCAAAAAAGGGAAGGGGGATACTTGCGTGCGGGACAGGGGTGGTTTGTTTTGTCAGCAAAATGTCAATCTGTCTTTGCAAGGTTATCCCATATGATCTCCCTAAATACACAGGGCTTGGTTGTCCATCTGGTTGGAGGTTGAGAGCTCACACCCCCCCATTAACACCCACCACCGCTAACCCAGGTCTGGAGGTCTTGCCTTTCTACCTCCCACTGAGAGGATATGAAAAGGCCGACAAAGCTTTCCATTCTCTTCTTTTACTGTCAGATTTTTGGATCAGTGTAATCCTCAAATGGCTGCAACACGTGTACAGCGGTTTGGTTGCTCCCTAACAACTAACTTGACAACTAAACAATGCAATGGTTCTTACTGAAAAGGGACACACAGAAGAATTTTGCACGTCCAGAAAAGATCCGGACTCTCCAACGTGCACACACACACACACACACACACACACACACACACACACACACTCTCACACAGCCAGGCAACCACCCAACATCCCCTAAAAAGTCAAAAAAAGCCAGATCCGTCCCCTGTCCAAACTGCCCTGGGCTCCCCTAAGCTATTCAGCGTGTGCAAATGAAAGATGTGTCTTGGAACAGTGCAAGCCTCAAGGCAGAGCAGAAACTAGCCTCGCACACAGATATACACAGCAGCCCTCTGGACAAGTTTGGCACCCACACCAGCAACCGTGGGCCAAAACTCATGTTGCGTGCTAACTCTCTCCCTCCCCCATTCCCTCATGCTATCCCGCTCTGCAATTATATGCTATGCTCCCACCCAAACATGCAAGAATAGGCCTCCTCAGTCAACAGACAAACCGAGTCATTCTGTCCTCAAACCATGACATCATGGCCATTTGACTTCAGCATGAAATTCAAGCTTAATTTAACTTTGTCAGGGGGAAAAAAGTGGTGTGTGTTACACTGGCAGAGCACCACAGTGGTGTGAACAGTAACTTTATGCAATTCTGGGAAGGCACAGCTAAAATATTCTCTAGAATATCAAACTCATGAGGAATATGTGGCTCATGACAATCTCACAGATCATGCATTTTACTGTAAGAAGTGGTTCGACTGGGCTTTTGCATGGTCAAAATAGAGCAGGACATATTTTGAGGGTTTTTTTCAGCACAGAAAACATAATATTTTGAGGGTTTTTTTCAGCACAGAAAACATAATATTTTGGATATGTTTATTTATGCATTTATATAATATTTAATAGAAACCTTGAAAAGCAACCATCTGCAATGAGGATGTCAGATAGAGGCACTTAATTAGAACATACAGAAGGAGTTAAATAATTGTGTTACAGCACAGCAAAAACCACCAAAATCCCAGATGATACCTTGACTTATTTCACAATCCAGATATGATATTAACATATCCGCCACCTTTAGTTCAATATGTCAGTGGCCTCCAGTTTGTGGGCGTTTCATGGGGTTTAGATGCTTGAGAGGCATCTATCAAACTGCTGACAGCTATTGTGTGCAGCACACCTCATTTTCCAAATCTGCCTCGCAACAGAGTCTTCTCCTCTGTCCTTGCAGCTCTGGGAGGAGTTCTTAATAGTGTGTGAGCACTTGTGTGTGCGTGCATGTATATATGACAGAACCGAACCAATGACAGGCACCTTAGCCCAGCCCTCGCAACAAAGAGGGCTGGTGGGTTTCACTGCAGCCCCTCTCGCTCTCCCACACGCTCATAAATAACCATACAGAGTCTCTGCCCTGGCCAGGGGGAGAAGAGGGAGAGAAAAGGGCCATTTAGGCAGCTCTTCTCCTCTCATGCCTTCCAACTGACCTTTTCAAAGGGTCAATCAGTCCAACCACAACTCCGTGGTCTGACCAACCCACCCCCCTCCTCTCTCTCTCTCCTTGCTGACACTAACCTGAATCATCTCAACATTGGTGCTGTGGAAAGAAGCCACTTAGCAGGCTTGGGTCATTGTAAAGGAGCATTTAAGACATAGAAGGCATAAAGCCTCACTAGCTCTCAGTCCTGGAGCATGTGAGATGGCAGCCGGGGTCAGAGGTGAAGGTCACAATATGGGAGGAGGGGAATAAATCCTGTAGCAGTGACGACAATGGCTGCAATCCCCACTGACAATGATGCCATTGTGGACTATGGGTTGCTTAGTGTGTCCTGGAGCTGTGCCTAATAGAGTTATAGTGCTGATGTGATGGCTCTGTGGCCGAGGAGGGTAGTGTCCTTTTATATAAAGGGGGCAACTGCCGAGGAGCTTGAAAGAGGTCTCGGCTTCTCAAATTTGCTTTGCTTGAAAGCTTGGAATTGTGTTTGTGCATGTGTGTGTGTGTGTGTGTGTGTGTGTGTGTGTGTGTTAGAGAGAGAGAGAGAGAGAGAGAGTGAGGTTAATAGCTTAACTTCACTGACCTTCTAGCTCACTAACACACTTGATACCTCTCAGGTGGGTTGACTGGAGCAAAAATAATACAAGTCTCTGTTTTTAGAACAAGTGAAAACAATATGTTGAATTTTATTCAGCTATGTGTCTAGCAAAAATACAGCTTTAAATCTGTTGTGTCCAGAAAACAAGCAATGTAAAGATGCCAATTTGAGCTCTGGGACACTGTGATGGCCATGGTTATGCCCACCATGGTAATGGTCAGTTGCAGCCTTATATACTTTGATCCTAATGATAGAAGGGCTGAAAAAGTGACAGCATCTCATGGACATATTCCGCTTACACTCTTCATGGTCAGGACTTTATTTGGCGTGCCACTTAAGCAGAGAGGTGGGGAAGGCCTCTGGAGAGACAGAGGCCGCTGATACCACAGGATCATCATCCTCGGCATAACTCAGACACTCAGCTGGTAAACGTTATGTGGTGGCATGCCACGAGTACCTCAGTTGTCACCTCTGTTTGTAAGATTAGGCTCTGGTAGAATGGAGTGACAGATGATGAGTGGTGGGCATGACCACTGGGTGCTAATGCAGAGAAAGAGGGGGAGAGGGCTGGACTTGACAGACAGAGAGGCAGACAGACACGGGAGTGTTTGGAAAAACGGTATGTCAGTTTTGCTGATGTCTATAGTAACAGTAGCCTCCAATTTGACATTCCCTCCACCAAACATTGGTTTTCTGTTTTTTTCCTCTTTTTGGCTTCTCTTTGACCTCCTTAAAAGAACAAGCTATGTTTCCCAGGGCCCAGCTATTTGAAGCTCATAGTTTTGGTCATCCAAAATTTTCTGTTCCAACTCAAGCCGTTCAGACACTGTCCCCACTTACATTTCTACAATGGCAGGGTCCTGGGGGCCAGACCATAGCCGCCCTACACTCTGCCCACAGTTGAGTTGCCTCTGGCAGGGCCACTGCGTGCTTTGTGTGCTGGTTCTGGACACTGATCAGGGAAACCCCACAGTTTCTCCACGGTGAATGTCGAACACCCTGCCAAGACCATTATGTTTCCCTTCAATAGCAGTGAATAGCAGCACACTACAGTACAGAAGATTTGAGAGATGTGAAATTCACCCAGGGCTACAATGCAAGGCCATGACACAGATACCAACATTGGTGAACTGAACTACTCCCTGACATGGTTTCTCCATGTTGTGTCTTTGAGTCTTTTTCTGATTGACAACAAACAAAACAAACTCTGATAAAACGTGACCTACATTGCACTGCACAGGAAATATGAAAAACGCTGATGAATAATGTTCCTTGACACAGTTAGTGAACTAAGTCTAAACAAGTATTACTCCAAAAAACCATGAGATTAGTCCACCGATTCTACAAATACTGGCTGTTGTAACTTAGTGCTGCTAAGTGAATGACAGCAGGAGGCCTATCATGTACACATTTAACACTCTTAAATATGGGGATTACATCTTTCTATAATTTCACCACAGAGTTCACGTACAAAACATTGAACCATATAGACTTAATAACCTCTAGACTTTAACCCTAAATCTAGACCCTAACCCTAAGTCTAGACCAGAGGAACGACCAAGCTCTTATGTCTCTAACACTGACTCTCCCTAATATTTGCTGCCTGTACCCGTCCATCTGTAGCCACTGTAAGTTGCTTGTCAGATCAGTGTCAAAAATGTAAATCTAACAGAATTAGACTTTAACTGTTATCAACATTTAGCACAGAGAAACATCTGTTTATTAATTTAAAACTCATGCAGCCTTTCCCAGCACTCCCACAGTCCAGTGGCATATTGCGGTTGTGGATATCAAGATGAGTCACATCAGCTAGTAGGCAGCTGGCACTGGCAGGCTTGCCGTATCAGCCTAGCCGGTTAATCTTACGATTAGCGTTCACTGATCCCATCAGGACTGCCTGGATCTGGGGTGCAAAGCCTAAAGGTTTATCCTGCATGTCGGCCCTCCCTCACCCCGGCCACTACACACACACACCATAGATGGGGCACACATGCAAACACACAGCACACGCCAAAGAATTTTGGCTTTTTCTAATACTGATTGTAGAGGCAACATATCCCCCCTAACACGAACCTCAGAGACTGGAGCTCAGCATGCCTATGTGACACTGTCCCCCACTGATGTGTCTGGAGCCCAATGCCTTTGTGAAGAGGATGGTGGTAGTGAAATGTGTCACAGAGGTCAGACCCAGAAGTTAAAGGGGCAAATGTTGTGTTCGTCTCAGACTGGGGGAGGGATAACCGGGGGAGGGGGTAGGCCAACAAGTGGCATGCCATTACAGGCATCCAGTCTTCTTAAAGTAGGAGCACAGGAACACTCAAACACTGCACACAGACACACGTGAGCACATTCACCCAATGTGCACACACACCCACACAATTACATACCTGTCAAATGGTGGATCTAATGTCTAAAAGAAAGCTGTCACAACTACCATTTGACAAGTTAAAGAGCATTTGCATACAGCATACAAATAATTTATTTTCTTCAAAAATGTTAACAAACTCTCTATGTGTTTGTCAGAAATACCCACGCACACACATGAGCATTTTATGGTGTGTTCACATACATACATATGCTCCATCATAGCAGTTAGTTTAGGATGTTTCATGGCCACCGCCTGGACACAGGAAAGATTTGACTTAGTGATGGGAAAAATTAATGCTGGAGGCATTTCACTCCCTGACTCTCTGTTCTTGGGTCAATAGGGGACCAGCCATAAATGCTTGGACACCAACAGAGACAGACCTCTGACCATGCGGCCTTGTTTCACTCTCCTTGTAGCCACTAATGTCAGCTGGTGGAAGAGGCCCTGGCTGTTAAAATTTATAGCACAATGTCATTCTGTTTCAAAAGCAGAATGTCTCACGATAAAAACATCAAGTCTTTCTGCACTGCATTCACTTTCAAGTCACTAATGTATATCTGTGTTAACACACCTATTACATATCGCGTCTTCAACAGGATGATCTCAGAGCAGCAATAATTATGAGTGGCGGCTGAACGTGTTTGACAAGCTCAACAAGAATATAATACACACTTGCTACCTTGGCTGGCTACTCAGTCACCTCTCAAACAAAGGGGTTTTAGCCTGGTGTTCTGTGGATGCCAAACAGCTGAAGACAGTTTAATTGCCATATTACCTATAGCATGATGTAATTCTATTGCAACCTTTTCACTCAGCAGTAAATTGGGGCAAATCTAAAGTGGCAGAAAAAACGTTAATTCCTAGTTGTTTAAAGTATTAAAACATTGAAGGTACATGTTAGACCATGTTCTTATTTGATCATTCAAGCCAATAGACTAGGTTTTTCTTTTCCATTCATGCCCTGAAAGGAATTTTCAGCTGTTACAGTGCAGCTTGAGGAGAGTTGAATGAAACGGTCTGGGCTGTACCATTACAATTTAGAGGTTACTAATGTGGCGCACACAAAGTATTTGCAAGTGGAATTCAGCAGACACAATATTATATTTCAGATTATATTAAAAAGTCTTGTTTTTTATTTAACCATGTAATATAACATTGACTGGAAGTGTTTTACGTGACAATGAATCCTGCAAGGAAAAGAAATCCCCTACTGTGGAAGCAGGTTGGACCGTGCCAAGATGATGTAGCGAACAGCCCTTTAAAGTCGCTTCACTTCCGAGATGAAGTAAAGTAGAGCTCCGCGGCACAGCGAGGAGGCATGAACTGACAATCTCTCTCTCTCCCTCTGTCTGAAGAAAAAAAAGCCAAGTTAGACAGGCTATGTTCAGACAACACATTTGGACTTTGGGATGTTTTATGGACTCGGGATCGAAGGAGTTTTCCTTTTGTCCACATTTATATAGGACGTGGCGTCTGCGACTAGCCTAAATTAGGTTCATTTACGGCAAAAGAAACGTGCATTTCTTTTCTCATTTTTTTTAGCGACGCGCAAAAACAACAACAGCAACCTGGACTACTCTTTTGGAACAGGAATGGTTTATCCTTCCGGAGGTTTATTCTACATCGAAATGGATCAAGCACCACCAGGTAAGTTAGGGTTAAAGTCAGCCATTGTCTGATCTGCGGGGGGTCGGGAAACGTTTTATTCTGTTTTCTGCTGTTGTCTTTTGCTGCCATCATCTCGTGTAATGTATGTAATAAAGCTGACATCTGACAAACGCCGTGCAGGTGTTAGTAAAGCGTTATAATGGCCAGGTCCTCAGCGCTGCGCTCCCCCAGTGGCTTTGCCCAGGCATGCATAGCGCAATTCACTTGCCAATTACGTAATACCTTTCGGTGGACCAGGCGCAGTGGCTTGCCTTTTCTTTTGTCCCTGCACATATGACAAACTTGGACAGAAATGCATGGCGGTTTTGCATCCCCTCCTAAGCCAAAACATTTACTAAATGTGCACGACAGTGTAAAGAGAGCTTTTGGACGGGACTATAGTTGAGGGTGCGTTAATGAGCGCCGCATGAAACGACCGCTTTGTTCTCCTCTGCAGCCAGCCGTGGTTAATTTGTGTGCTAGCTCTGAAAGTAGGCTAGAGGCAAGAAGACTAGACAGCTCGTCTCATGACTAAACTCTGGCAACTCAACAACAGTTCATTTTTTATTTACATTTGTCATTTGACCTACGCGCTGTTACATTGTCCTAACAGTGTATTATAACACTTGTGTTTCAGTCCTGTTATGTCTTATTCAAAATAACTAGCCTACCTAGCTATTAGTTAAATTCAGTTGACTTTAGCTCATTATAATGGTACCATAATGCAAGCTTCCATACTACATTGATCACTTTAAGATTCTTATTGATACCTACAGTTGATAAAATACAAGTGTTAACTTAAAGTGGCACATAATAAGACAAATATGTCCCTGTAAGGTCTGTGTTGTAGGAAAGTTGTAGTGACAGTTCCTGTGTTTGGTTATTAAGACTTATCTTTTAACCTTTTGTGTGTTTTCTGGGTTGGACACAGAGCGAACCAGGCTTCAGCGGGACTGAATTGATAGTTTTTTTTATTCCGCCTAGCTCTTGTCTGTACTGGTATGCGCATGTGGGTTTTGGAAGCCAGTAGAGTTTCTTGGCAGGAGACAGAAAGGGGAAGGTGTGCAGATTTAATTTTGCTGAGTTCAGGAGCCGCAGCTTTTCGTTTTGTGCCTGCCACTGTACTGCTGCACCTGCCTTTTGTTTATTTTAAGGTCAGAAAAAGAGGAGAGCGGATGGTGGGAGAAACCCACATTTTCTCCTCTCTGAGGGTGCTCTTGTGTTCTCCCCAACTGCCTCATGAAAGGCACTTTTGTCCTGCAGTGAAATATATCGCCCTTCACCTCCTCTTGATGCGAGGTTGCCCTCCTTTTTTCATTTTTAGGAAAGTGTTTAATCTTTCGGCCAGACTCACAGATTTTATTCCTTAAAGCTTGACGGAAACCTTAAGAGGATCTTGGTTGGTGCAATCCTTATAAAATGTGAGGGATGATCAAGTGGTTCAAAATATAACTTATGGTTTATTTAATGCCTTTCATGCAATTCAGGACAGTACCAAAGGCTACTGTAAGAGTTGCATACAGGCAACTGAAAGCCCAATTGTTAGAATTTCTAGAATAATTAAAGGAAAACACATTTCACAATTGTTGACTGCTCAGAAATGAACTATCACTTTTCTCTTTTCAGTGCTGACCACACTTAAGATGTTGGTAATGATTTGATGAGTGATATGTCTTGGAAACATGCCTGGACTTGTCTTCAGATGTTGATAGGCTCCATCAAGCTGGTGTGTGTGTGTGTGTGTGTGTGTTGGTGGTGGAGGCGGGGTGGGGGTTGGCGGGGGTTGTATACATTTAGGAACACTGTTTTTCCTTAACATGCGCACACACACACACACACACATCCTTGGTTGCAATAATCATAATATTGAGGGAGTCATGTTTACAGTGCTTCACTTGACCTCACAACAGATCAATTTTTGAGAGATCTAAATTATCGAAGTTATCCTGATCCCTTGCATTTCATTTTCTCATCTCTCTTTCTCTTCTGCTTGTAGCTCTCCCTCCCAGGTCAACAAAGCCCGTGCCCTCCACCGTGAACAACAACTGCCTTTTGCCACCTGCGTGTTCGTTACAGGATGCTGAATGGTACTGGGGAGACATAGCCAGGTAAAGCTTCTTCACATTAACAGTGCTTTATCAAACACAAACACTGGCGTCTGCTCAGTATGTACTGTTTAATGTTCTGGTATGTTAGCTTTGTTAACCACTAACTGATTTCCGCTCAGGGATGAAGTAAATGAGAAGCTCCGAGACACACCTGATGGCTCCTTTCTGGTGCGTGACGCGTCCACAAAGCTGCAAGGAGACTTTACCCTGACATTAAGGTAAGCAGAAGAATGAGAGAATATACTCGTTCCTATCACTGCACTACCACAAATGTCATCAACAGGGTTTTATTTTACATTAACAATCTGATTTTGTGCTACAACGTTTCACATTCTCAGGAAAGACGGGCACAACAAGCTGATCAAGATTTACCACCGTGACGGGAAGTACGGCTTCTCAGACCCCCTCACATTCACTTCAGTGGTGGAGCTCATTTGGCACTATCAGCACCATCCGTTGGTGGAATACAACGCCACACTGGACCTAATGCTCACCCATCCTGTGTCCCGCTTCCAGCAGGTTAGTGACCACCAGTATGTGACATTTTTGTGCAGCAATCTGACACTGTAAAAATATTTGACAAGTGATGATAGAGACTTTTGTTAAATACAGGGGAGGGCTATGAATTGTTCATATTTAAGTGTCATTTCTAACTTTAGGTTAAAGAGGACAATGTTGATGTCGCTGGAAGAAAGCTGAAGGAGGTTCACAGTCAGTATCAAGAGAAGACAAAAGAGTTCGATCGTCTTTATGAAGCTTTCACGAAGACCTCACAGGTAAAAAACGTATTAAATTAACTCTGATGGTCTGTGCTAAGACCAAATCATTAATACTTTACTTTACTTAAACAGTAGAATTTACATTCATCAGTCTCCTGAGTTTTCTTCTTATTGGATCTATTCTTTGTGATACAGGAGATCCAGATGAAGCGAACAGCTATTGAGGCCTTTAATGAGACGATGCTGATCTTCGAGGAGCAGTGTCGTGAACAGGAGCGTTACGGAGAGGAGTTTGAGAGGAACAATCAGTCTGAGGGAGCCGACAAAGATCTGGAGAGGTACTTCATTACACCATGGTCCACAAAATATCCACAAATGTTGTTTAATTTGGGTGCATGGCGCCCATGTTTATTGAACTCTGTTCAAACCTATGACTTTTACTTCGTTAGCTTTCTGATAAATTATGAGAAGCTGAAGTGTCGCCTTGGGGAGATCTACGACAGCAAAATCCATCTGGAGGAAGATTTGAGAACGCAGGTGGAGGACTACAGAGAGACAGACAGGAAAATGAACAGCTTGCGGCCTGACCTCATCCAACTACGCAACATCAGAGACCAGTACCTCAAGTAAGTAGCGTCAGGAAATTGTATGTGTTATCTGTGGTAAATCACTGTAAACCCATAAAGAAGCAAACATTTCTGTAGCCGCTCTGTGAAGTAGAATTATCTTATGTTAAAATGAAACCTTTCTTTGCACCTCTCCTTGCAGCTGGCTCAATCACAAAGGTGTACGGCAGAAACGCATAAATGATTGGCTGGGGACGCAGAGTGAAAGCCTTGATGAGTAAGTTTTAACAAATTTCTTCTGAATACAGTATTAACAAATGCCACTGTAAAGGAAATACAGAACTGTTACAGAGGTGTTACAAGACGGCTCTTGTTTTTTATCAGCACATACGTGTTAAAGGGAGACGAGAAGAACTTGCCACATCAGGATGAGACGAGTTGGTTTGTTGGTGAACTGAGCCGGACGCAGGCCGAGGAGATGCTTCAGGGGAAAGCTCCTGGAACGTTCCTCATCCGTGAGAGCAGCAAACAGGGATGCTACGCCTGCTCCGTTGTGTGAGTATAACATTTTGGAAAGCAGTGTCTGGAAAATTTATCAATTTTGAGATGAATATTACACTAGGTGTAAATGTGTGACACTCACTGATGTGATTTTCTTCTTCATTTATTACAGTGTGAATGAGGAAGTGAAGCATTGTATGGTCTACAGCACACCACACGGATACGGCTTTGCTGAGCCCTACGACGTCCACTGCTCACTGAAAGACCTTGTCCTGCACTATCGCCTGCACTCCTTAGCCCAACACAATGACGCCCTGGATGTTCGGCTGTCACATCCAGTACATGCCAAAGCTGCAGCCACGCCTTCTCAACACGCAGAGGAACACAAACTCTTACAGACTCCAAAACACACAGCGGGGCTCCCGCCTGCCGCTCCAGAAATGTAATCCAATGGAAAGAGACAAAAGGACATGTTTACTGTATCCTGCGAGAATGACTGCATCGAGGTGCATTGTGTAATGTTTTGCACTACAGTGATTCCATCGGTTTTTGTGAATGGGATTTCACAGATTGAAGTGGGACCGGAACTTGAATGTCAGCTTGAACTTCTTTAAAAAAAAAAAAAAAAAAAAGTTAATGCTTTTTTTGTTATTTCATTTATTGCCATATGTTTAATGGACAGCTTTCGGTAGGGATGAACCAGAAAATTGCTCACTGACATCAGGTGCTGCACCTTTGTTTGACTTTTACAACCAGAGTTGATGTTGCTAGAGATGTCTGTCCATTTCCCTAGTTAAGACTTATTCAGTTCTGAATTTGCCCAGTAGGTTAGAAATCTATTTGGTTACTATAGAGTTATAGCTGTTCCTCATCCCTGAGTATGTGATTGCACATTTTGAGCACAGGTTTTTTTTTGCAAGCAGATAAATCATATTTATTAGAGAAATTATTTATCATGCAAAAAAGTAAAAAAAATCTATTTTATCATCTCAATGTGTACATTTTTAATAAATCTAAATTTAACATATTATTTTGTTGGCGTCCCTACTCCCCTAGTAACAAATAATACTTCTAGCAATCAGATTGGACATAAAACAGCCAATCAGAAATTACCTACAGACAAACCCAAGCACCTCCAGCAAAGAGATGTCTAGAGCAAGAGAAACACTGATGTGGTGTCCATGGGTTTGTAAGCACAGAGAGCAGGGACATTGAGAGGGGAATTAGTAAAACTGAGTGAAAAAATGTCTTCATTGTGCACTTATGTCCATAATAGGAAACTAATAAATGTACTGAGCACAAAATAGATTTTTTTTTTAATTCTTCGTTGCTTTAATATTTTTTCTCCAAAATAGAATTTATGTGATTGCAAAAAATATTTTTCTGTGCTCAAAATGTCCCTTGCACACTTAGGAATGAGGCACAAATATAACCCCATAGGTTACTACTATGTAGTGCATTTGTGATGGAGGGAAAATGGTGCTGTAAACAGGCTGTTTCCGTCTTATCGGTTTGGTGGACCAAACCATTTTTGGGTAAATGCCACGTGTGAATATGTGAAAAGTCGTGGTGCATCTTGACTATTTGCCCCTTCCTTAATAGACATTCATATACAGTGGATAATTATGTAGCATTAACATCTTGTAGAATACCATTGTACGAGCATACTCAATGTTAAACCCATTGACCAAAGCGCTTAATAGTAAGCAAAACTACATCCCTGTTAAGTCCGGTAATTGCATTTGGGCAAGGGGAGGGCAATTTATGTACACCTGCTGATGTGCTGATCAAAACGTAATCTGAAGTACTGTATGTTATATTCTGTTACTCAAAGAAGTATAAGCTTTTTGTATTCTATATATATTTTTTCTACAAACATGCCACAAGATGAAAGCTTGAAGAAAGTGCAATCCAACAGTATTTCTATTGTTGCAATGTATGACGATGATGATGGTGGTGAAGGTAATGCTGTTATGAGAGGTTGACATTTTGAACACAAAAATGCACTCTCTTTGGTGGTGTCGGTATGATGTGGCCTCCGATGTTTGTGTGAACTGCCAGAGGTCCGGAAGTATCCTGCCTCCATTACTTGAACTGTGGCATTGCTCGAGCTATGAATGTTTTTCATGACATGCCGCCTACATAGCTTAAGAGGAAAGGAATCCATGTTGAACTTGGCACATTTTTCAAGTTTGAGGACAATAGATACTCTGTACAGAAAAAGTGTAAAATTTATTTCTGAGGTTGGTTTATGGAAGGAGGGTGATTAAGCCTCTTATAAAAATATAACTCCACTGGGGCATTGAGGAAACTCCTTGGGTGAAGCTAAGCAGTGTGAGATCCTGACCTTTTTCTTGCTGAAAGACAATAAACTGATGAGGGTTTTGTCAACTTATGTAATCCATTGTTTTTTTCCACAGTGCATTGCTGTTATCACTTTTATCATTTCAGATAACCATTTTAAAAGATTTTAGGAGCTTTATTTCCAAGTAATGTTACAATTTGTATGACATGGGTGGAAAACAGATCTAAAACTTACCATCTGTCTCTAGTGGAGCCATTGTCGCCTGATGAGCTTATCCTTGGGTCAGCAGAGATAGCAGGCAGCCAGGGCACTGGAGGACACACTGTGGACAGATGGAAGCAAAAGGAAGCGATAAAGACAATAGCAGGATATGTGCAGGCCCTTTCCCCACTCATTCTGGCTATCTATCAAACCTACTTCACCATGAACATGCTGTATTTTGAAACAGAACTGTTTTGAAGCTCCTGCGAAAGGAATGCAGCTCGACTGTAAACATTTGATACCACCCAGCTTGAGGGCAGATTTGAGTTATGTCTCCAGAAGTGTATCACACAGTCAACACCATTGTTATCTGATAATTACACACAATTAATGTGCTCCAAATTAAAGATAACTTTAGCACTATCTACAAAGAAATACTGTAGGGTACTGTGTAAACCTTATGATATAGTGGCCACTGATGATAATGATGACGATGATGACCCTGGGTGACATCACCACTAGCTATCCCTGACCAGATCGAGCAACAGGTGGCCTATTTCAACCATCACATAAGGTCCGTGTTAGGTAGGGATTAATGAGGTGCAGAGGGCGGGGATGTACTGGGGGAGAGCCTCAGTTCCAGGCCACGGATTACTCCCTCTTACCTGTGTCAGCATAGAGAGCTGGTGGACAAGAAAACATGCGTGATCTGCTACAATGGACCAGATGCAGGGAAGATAGAGAGGACAGACTGTACCAGCGCTGAGTCACACTGCATGAGTGTCCAAAAGACAGGGAGAGCGGGTGGAGAAAGTGTTGTGGGGTAGTCATACAGGAAAAGAGGAGGGACAGGAAAGAGTGCTCAAAATGTGCATTACACCCTCACTCCTGTAGCTACAGGATGGTATGAAAATGATGGCTAGGCTTTTGCTATATTTCCTTTAACCTGAAACACCTGGTGGCTTTACTCCAAATCTATTTTGCTTTAACAGCAGTTTAGCTACCAGTGCTCAGGCCTATTTACCATAGCTCCCTGAAGCTGAGTTTAATATTTTCTTACTCAAACATGCACAGTTTCTGCTATCCTTACTTCCCTCTTTCTTTCCTTGTCACCACACATCTGTCTTACAAGTGGCTCGTTTAAATTCAGTCATTTTGCTTTATAGTTCTCAAGCTAAAGAAGTCCTGACTGGATGGGGTGGGGGGGGGGGGGTGGCAGCAGGACGAATTACCTTTGGAGTCACGCCTAAAAACAGACACCATCAACTGTCTCGCAGGCTTTCAGAAAAAGAGGTTTTCGCTTTCAGTTTGGCCGCAGCCAATCGCGTTTCTCCTCCCCTCTGTCTCCGTCTGATTCCACCGTTTTCACGCTACCCTATCAGCCAATTGAAGGCCGTGGACGTGCCGAACGTCGGCCAATCAGCAACCAGTTGCTATGTTGGAGGCAGAATCGATAAGAGAGAGGGATTTTTCCCCCTCTCTTTTTTACTAGCTCACATTATAGCTGGCTTATAGGCTGAAGGCAAGAGATACTGTTGCCTGCCAAGCAGCATGTAGGCTGCAGACTGAACCATTAAACACACCAGCTCCACTTTTTCTCTGAAGCCTATCTAATACCCCCACACATACAAGCTAAACAATGTGTCTGGATATTTTTGTATGCATCTGTATATGCATGTACATATCTGTTTATTTAGGAATTTAGGTTCACAGGTTGCTCACCACTGAGTTGCTGAGGTCATGGCAAAGCTAGAAAATTAAGCTGGAAAATTGTTTTCAACCCTGGAGGAAGTATGGTTAGTAATGCATGTCAAAGTTTTAGAATGAAAATGTTGGGAAAATTTGTATATAATTTTTTTTTTCTCTCTCTCTCTCTATATATATATCTTGGGTATCCATTTAAAGAATAGCCAAAAATAACAACATGTCTGATTACTCAGTAAGCCTCCATTTACAGCAGTGGCTAAACAAGTCATTGAATGTTGCAGTGAATACTGTACATTCAACAAAATATTTGGGATAATACTTAATCGCATAGGGATTTTTAAGCCATATGTCGTCCTGGTGGCTTAACTGAAACATGCCCACGGCCTCTTGCTTGACTTGTATGTGTTCTCAAATAAAAATCAAAAAAGAAAATAACATTAAGTGTATATGAACATTAATCAATTTAGAATAAGGTGCCATCATTGCACTATTAAAAAGAAGAAGATATACTTTATTTAACTTTATACTTACTTTACTATACTTTGTTAACTCTTAAGTAAACAAAAAACAAAAGTGAAATTGCATGAAATTGCAATTTTCCTAAATCACATTTAAAGATAAGATATAGTAGCATGGCATCACTTCATACTAGCTCATTGGATGCTTCCAAACCAAGAATGATCGTTTATTGGCTATCTCAGTAACCTCTGGTAACAGTGATTGAAGGAAGGGGCTCGGATCACACATATGAGAGTTGACACTGAGCCAGCTCTCTCCTCTAAGGGGATAACATACTACTGCTTGCTGACAAACCATTCAGGAGAAATGCCTATCCAAATCCACAACCAAATCAGATTTGCAGACACCAGCTCAGGCAGGGATGGAAGATGATCCCACCTCCTTGAAACAGGTAGAGCGGGATACTGACTCAACTCTAAAATAATGACTCTCCTTTTGGATGAATGCCAAACAGGTTTGTACGATTTCCAGTTCAATATGTGACATACAAATTACACTGTATTTTTTTTTCTCTCAAGGAAACAATCCTCCTTCATGATTTCAGCTGGAATAAAATGAAGGACCTTATCGTCCCTCAATCACTCAAGACAATCTCATTCCGGGAGTTGAGCTCTCAAATAGATTAAAAAAGTACCAGCAGGCACATGGTCAGCAAACAAAATGTGGCACAGGACTGACAGACACCAGCTCCAGTGCAGAGAAGCTTCAGAGTTCAACTCAATCCAGCTTGGTCTGAAAGCACAATACTGTCTGTACAGCGTAGCTGGTGAAGCCAGGATCAGGAAGGCCACTCCTGTCAGGTGAGGACAGGATTCTTGTCTGACAATATCAGAACAAACACGTTGGCAAGATCATTTGCAACTACAATGTTATAATAAGAAGGAAATTGTATTATTAACACATAATACACATACAACTGGGATTCCTACAGTATGGGCGGCTGTGGCTCAGGAGGTAGAGCGGGTTGGCTGTTAATCGGAAGGTCGGTTCAATCCCTGGCTCCCCCTGGTTGCGTGTCGAAGTGTCCTTGGGCAAGATACTGAACCCCGATTTGCCCCTGGCGGCTGTTCCGCCAGTGTATGAATGTGTGTGAATGTTAGTTTCCGTTTGAGCACTTAGGCTCAGTGTATGAATGTGTATGACTGGTGAATGCAGATGTACTGTAAAAAGCGCTTTGAGTGGTCGAAAAGACTAGAAAGGCGCTATACAAGTACGGAGCATTTACATTTTTACATCTACAGTATGTGAGCAATATTAAAAATAGTAATAAAAATCCTTCCACAAAGTGCTGTAATTGTATTGTAATTGGTACTTGTTTTGTTATCTGGTATGATTTAGGGCCACTCATGTACTCTCTGAACTCTACTCCCATAAGAACCCCTTAAACTGTCAGTTTTGTCTCATTATGTTTTTCTTTCCTGGTGAAAGCAATGTCTAGCCAGAAGACATACCCTGATGAAAAAGTCAGACATACCCTGCACTTAAAACAGAATGGTAATTATGGTGACCACTTTCCATAGGATGACCCTCACACTATTTACTTTTTCTCCCGCATGGGAGATTCTGGGAGCAAGGGAGAAAATAATTGCAATGTTCATGACATGCAAAAACATCGCCAGCCCATCAACAACCCCCCCCCACCAAAAAAACATCACATTGTAATAGAACCATTTTTGCCAGAAGAGTCTCCGTCACCTCACTCAAATTCATTTTAGCACCTCACCTACTAATTAAAACCTGTTTTACTAGAGGCACCTGTCCAGGCAGCAGTAAGAACAAAAGGCAAAGCTGAAACACATGAAAAATCTGTAATAAAGTTTTTTTTATTAAAGATTTTTTAAAGCATTTATCCAAGGCCTGTTTTCTGCCTATATATGTTGGACTTCTAGTAAAAATGTTTGTCCCTTAGCGTGTATCATCCTTTGACTGAAAGCAGGCTGTTGTCAGTCACACTTTAATGAAACACCACTAAGGCTCTTGATCTAAGATAACTCTAGCGTTTTTGAGAAAAAGTGATAGGGATCGTGCCACTTCCGACAAAAAAATTATCTTTTTTGAGGATGGATCATGCTTTCGCCTTCCAGATTTTTGTTTTGGTTCTCTGATAACCATGTAGCCAAGTTAAGACAGTTTGATCAGCATTTAAATGGGAAGATATCCCATCACAGGTTAAAACGCTGTTGAGTAGTTTCATGTTTACTTATGGAAAGGTCTATACTGAAGGTCAATTGTGAGAAATTAGAGCAGTGAATATGGCAGCTCAGAGTTAGACTGATTGTTTGGCTAACTAATGATGCTTTTCATGTTCTCAAACTCACTGTAGTCTCTCATAGCATTTTCAAATTTCTCCCAAGATATTTGGAGGAGGAACACCCCTGTATCACCACTAGGTCGAGAGCTTACTGGTCATTCCTTGTGCTCGACTAAAAACAGAAGGTGATGAATTGCGTTGGAACTCCTGACTCCCACAATGCTCCTCCTTCTATAGGCTATGTACGTTCTGCTGTCTCTGTTGACACATTTAAAAAGAAGCTGAAGACTCTTTTATTGAAACTGGCCTTTGTTCTGCCTCATGCTGTCTAATATGTACAAACATGTGTGACTTTTAAGGTCTGTTATTGCTTATGATTTATTGTTGTTTCTTTGTGTTTTGGTGGTTTTATTTCTGATGTTTTACTCTTGTAAATCACTTTGTGACCTTGCTCTATGAAAGGTGCTATGTTAAATAAACTTTTTTTACTTACTTGCTTAAAGTGGCAGGTGGTGTTTTTCAAATGTCACTCAGTTCAGAAGGTGAGCTTTACCTTACATTGGCTTACTAAGAATCCATTTAAGATGAATCCAATAACCTAATTGTTCAGCTCAGATAATGGCCATTGTGGATTCTCTTTAGGTAAACAGGGCACGGTGAAAATTTAACAATAGGCCTACAGGGCAACAAAAGGGAAACCCAACCAATTGTGGAGTACAAAGGGTGGCCAGGCTAGCACATATCTACCTTTGAGTTTTAATTGGCCAATGTTGGTGCCACCACATATTCCCTTGTACACTGCAAGCTGGATGACACAATGAAATAGCAGGAAATACAAGTCCAGTGACAGTTACAGGACTTTTTCTTTTAACTGTCAAAAGCGTTTTTCACCTCAATACAGTGGACCAGACAGGTCTAATGGGCCCAAGCAGTGCTAAAGTTCTGTATCTAATAGCAGGTTTCCAACATAATCTTTAAACTAATTTGATGTCAGGCTACTGATTAAAACAAACTGGACTACCCATTGCCACTGTCTAAGAGTAGACTAGGTGGTAGGCTTGGTCGAGTCTCTAGTGGAAGAGGTTACAACCAACACAGTGGAGGATAGCTACATCTATAATTACCATTCTGCTGGGGGCTGACATGCTAAGAACACTATGATAATTTACACAGTAGGTTGTGTGGCTTGTTGTCAAGGGCTTCCATTTGTTAGCTGCTTGATCAAAGGCAACACTGCCATCTGGCGTTGTGTGTTATGGCAATCCTGGCGCAGATTCTTGGGTAAAGTGACCAAAATAAGAAAATATATAAATAATTAAAACGAAATAAGCCACGCCTTCGTTTAATTTAAAGTTTTGTTTCCCAAGAGAGACAACCAGGGTCACTGACAGAGGGTAAACCGAAAAGGGAACGTTCTCGGGGATTGATTAGTTATGACCGGAGATTCATCTGCCAGGCTCGTGGCCAGGCTGCCAGTGCAGTCGATTCCAGAAAAAAGGATTGACAGTCTGCAGGGTAACGGAAGTTGCTTGCATCCTTATCAGCAAACTTATGGGTAAGTCGCGGCTAAATATCAGCTGAATTTAGACATTTATTTTCTATAAAAGTGCGCAGTCCCCTGCGAGTTGAAACTCTGAGCAGGGATTGCCCGAGGAGTAAAGGTGTCTGATTTCAGCAGAACATTTTTACGGTGAATATGATGGTTGAATCCTGCTCTCTGTTGGGTTAGCATGCCTGGCTAACGGCGGCGGCAGGTGTTTTGTATAGGTAATATAGCAACAGAGTGACGGACAGTAACTTACTTCTGACTGCACCAGTGTGCTTTACCATGTCACAGTCGTGAAAGTCGTTTTTTTATACGTTTATCATTTATTATATACCCGGAATTGCCACAGTTTTGTATTGTTACACAACAGTCAAGTGTCTCTGTCTCTTTGTGTTTTGTTTTTTATGCAATCAGGTCATGTGTCTTTCAGGCCTGTTTTATGCTGAGACTCACTAGAAAGGAGGGTTTGGAAATCCTGGCCTCCATGTTAACACAGACCTGCCCCAGCTGCCATGTCCTCCACCTCTGTGTCAGCATCCACTTGTGGTGGCAGTGGTGGTGATGCTGCAGCTGCCATGGCAACCCAAGCGGCCGAGCAGGCTCTGCTGGCCTCAGACCGCTACGCCAGACTCATCCTGGCCCAAATGAACAAGATGCGGCTCCGCACCGACTTCTGTGACGTGGGGCTGAAAGTTGGAGGCCGTGTCTTCAGGGTCCACCGACTTGTTCTTGCTGCTAGCAGCCCTTACTTCTCCGCTCTGTTCTCCGGGGGTATGAGGGAGGCGGATAAAGAGGAAGTGCAGATCCTTGGAGTGGAAACTGAAGTCTTTGAGGTTTTGCTGGACTTCATATACACAGGTCCGCATGATCTTGATATTCCCATCATTGTGTTCCATAATTTTATGCCATTGTCTGAAAGGAAATGTCTACCCTTTCCTGTCAGGCATGATCAGTGTGACGGTGGAGAATGTCCAGGAGCTGATGGTGGCCGCAGACATGCTGCAGCTAAATGAGGTGGTGTCCATCTGTGGAGAGTTTCTCAAGGGCCATATGGACCCATCCAACTGTGTGGGCATCTTTCAGTTCCTGGAGCAGATTGCCTGCATTGATATGCTGGAGTTCACTGAGAACTACATACATGTTCACTTTCTGGAGGTATGTAACAATGAGAGATACTGTATGTCGTTTTATCTCTCTGCCAATACTCTGTTGTTGCTGTCAAACTCTATTCTGTTTTTCCCTGGTAAATTAAAGCTAGCTGTACATGACATCTGTTCTTATCCTGTCCGTATTCAAAACAAGGCCACTCAAACACCATCAGCATTTTAACAGCATGATATTCTTACCATTTATCTATCTCTATTACTATTTATCTAAATTTGATCCTTAGAGACTGTCTCTGTCAACTGCCTCCCTTTAGGTGTGTATCACTGATGAGTTCAGGGGCCTTACGAAGGATCAGCTGGTGAGGCTGCTTAGGAGTGAAGAGCTGAGAATTGAGGATGAGTACCAGGTATTCACTGCAGCCATGGACTGGGTTCTCCAAGACGTAGCAAAGAGGAAAAAACATGTAGTGGAGGTGTTGGAACCAGTCCGCTTCCCTCTGCTTTCCCCACAGAGACTGTTCAAGTACATAGAGGGTAGGGAAAACGTAACATTTTGCACTATATTTTACATACTTCATGATTTATATTCACAGTGTTGAATTGGTTAGATGAAGACACATTGTAAACAACATCTTAAATTATTTACCATTTTGTCTTCAATAAAGGTATTACGGACTTCAGCCTGCGGGTGGCACTGCAGACTCTGCTGAAGGAATACACTGAAGTCACAAAGTCTCCCAAAGAAAATAAGATGTACAGTCAGCTACAACCAGCCAAGATGAGACCCAGAAGAAAAGCCAGGAAATACCTATATGCTATAGGTTCGGTTTCAAATAACTTTCTAAAGCATAGAAAAGTCACCTGATGAAATTTGGTGATTGAAGACAGTTTAAATAAATACTGTACCTGCAATCTTCCAAATAAGAAATGTCAGAAATGCCATATAACCTTAGACCTTTACTCTGTTCTTTGTGGCAGGAGGCTACACTCGGCTACAGGGCGGTCGCTGGAGTGACAGCCGGGCACTGAGTTGTGTGGAGCGCTTCGACACCTTTAACCAGTACTGGACCACTGTATCATCTCTGCACCAGGCCCGCAGCGGGTTGGGGGTGGCAGTACTGGAGGGCATGATCTACGTGGTGGGAGGTGAGAGAGCACGGCTGTCTTGTGTTTGTCTTCAAGCCTTCTTCAAGAACCTCAGCAGTCTTCAGTCTGACAAGGAATTATTTTTTTGTCACCAGGGGAGAAAGATTCAATGATTTTTGACTGCACAGAGAGATATGACCCAGTGACCAAGCAGTGGGCCGCTGTGGCGTCTCTGAACTTTCCTCGCTGTGGAGTTGGCGTCTGCCCCTGCCACGGAGCTCTGTATGCACTTGGTAAATGCCACATTAATACTATCACTGTGTTTAGCCACAACACATCCAGCTCAAACAGGTACTTTAGTTTTAAAAGGGCACCCCAACCGATTTCACACATGCAGATCAGTTTACTAGTCATGGTTAGTACTACTCAAGTGACATCACTGGGGTCATCTCTGCTCTGATTTGAAAACATGTACACTGTACTAAAAATGAAAATGTTGCCTTTGTGAAAAGTGAAAATCAATGAAACAATTGTACATTGTAAACATAACCAAAAATGTAAACAGAAGTAGTAATGCTTGTAGATTGTAAAAGAAGGAAACAAAAAAAAAGTACAAGCAGATTTGAATCCCATCAATATCAGAACAAAACAACGTAGAAAATGGGAGAAAAAAAGCAAAAAGCAAGTTTAATAAGTTCAACAATAAGAAATTTAATTGATACTTCATAACCAGCATCTTGGGAAACTTCAGACAGAGAACATGACGTGATGATTGCACTGTTCTCTGTAAGGTGGTTGGATTGGCTCTGAGATTGGGAAGACCATGGAACGATATGACCCAGAGGAGAACAAGTGGGAGGTCATTGGCAGCATGGCGGTTCCTCGTTACTATTTTGGCTGCTGTGAGCTACAAGGTGTGTTCCTCTCCCTTTTTTTGAAAAATAAATGTGTATAATCCAGTGCAACTTGGAAGTGAGGTTAAAAGCTTTTATCAGTGTTCGCACACCATAACACAAGTGCCAGTGAACCCCCCCCTTCCTGCTTCGGTTTACTAAAGTTTATTTCTTTGTTTCTCTGACGACATCAGCGAAG
This sequence comes from Micropterus dolomieu, assembly GCF_021292245.1. Classification (NCBI taxonomy): domain Eukaryota; kingdom Metazoa; phylum Chordata; class Actinopteri; order Centrarchiformes; family Centrarchidae; genus Micropterus; species Micropterus dolomieu. Next base: position 21,478,515 of record NC_060155.1, read on the forward strand.
CAGCTCTGAGATAAATCCAGTTGTCTCTTCCAGGGTTTATTTATGTGATTGGTGGAATCAGTGACGAAGGAATGGAGCTGCGCTCAGCCGAGGTGTATGACCCTATCTCCCGTCGATGGAGTGCCCTGCCCGTCATGGTCACACGTCGAGCCTACGTGGGCGTCGCCTGCCTCAATAACTGCATTTACGCGGTGGGCGGGTGGAATGAGGCACTGGGTGCACTAGAGACAGTGGAGAAGTACTGTCCAGAAGAGGTAAAGCGGGAGAGAGAAAGAGGGGGATATGTTACTGTTAAGGGTCACTAGAGACCTTTCATTTAATTTCAGTTTTCTGTATTATCTGTTTCCTAACATCTACTCGCCTCTGTCCTTGTTTTTCTACAGGAGAAATGGGTTGAGGTGGCCTCAATGTCTACAGCTCGTGCAGGCGTGTCAGTGTCAGCAGTTAATGGGCTGCTGTACGCTGTCGGGGGCAGGGCCGCCAGCAGAGACTTCTCTGCACCGGTGACGGTGGACTCTGTGGAAATCTATGACCCACACCTGGATACCTGGACTGAAGTTGGCAACATGATCACCAGCCGCTGTGACGGCGGACTGGCTGTGCTCTGACAGCCAGGAATATTCAAATTGTGAACGTCCATATCAGCACCTGAATCATCCCAAAACAGAACAGCTGCACCTTAAGAAACACTAAAGTGTGTTTCTGTCTCAATTAGTATTTTACATTATTGTAAGTGTTATTTATAAATTAATTAGACATGTTTTTCTTTTTTATTTGTCCAGAACATTTGACATTTATTGAGCATAAGAATATGACAGCAGATCTAAAACTGGAAAACTGCTTCCGCTTACACTGTTACAGAACTCATCCGTCTCTCTATTTTCAATTCACTAAATCAATTTACAAGACTATAAGAGTGGCAGTACCCTTGTTTCTCCCTTTTGAGTGTTTGAAGACGAAGCGATCCTTGTGATGAGGATACTTTTTCACAGCGGAGGAGTTCTATTTTGGATGGACCAGATAGTTTTTCTTCTCATGTCTAAGAGTCATATGGGGACTGTTGACACTGTTCTTGGATAGAATGTGAAAGCACAGTTTTTTCCCTTTGTTTTCTCTTTATATTTCCTGTTTGAGGTGAGTGCATTGCTACTTGTAAGTTTTATCAAACCACTTAAGCCTATTTAATAATGGAACCAAATTTCCAATGTGATTTCTCTAAATAATTATAAACTTGAACAGCACACCACTGTTGTCACATCAGTGAGGTTATCACTCAATCATTTTCACTGGATTTATTTATATATATATGATGCTGTAAATAATAGTGCCTCCGAGTCACCATTTACACTTAAATCCAAGACAATTCACTCAACAGTGGCACCTGATATTGCTAGAATTTACATTTCAACTTTCTGATGTTAAGATACAGGCAATGCACATGATTAGAAATGTGTTTACCTTCTTTATGGTAAGTTACTTTGTTTCCTCATCACATTTGCAAGCTGACTGGAGCTGTTGCACTGTAACAATATTTCCTAGCATGTACTGTTATCCATTTCTAAACAACAGAATATTAATAATAGTAACATTTTATTGGTTGCTTTTCAGACTTAATAAACTTCATAAAATGGTTATTTGCGTGCTGAATGAAGCTACATTCCCTCTATCTTTAAAATACAAAACTTAAATTTCGGTAGTCCTGTGCAAACATGATGGTATGGAGGTATGTTAGGCTAGTATGATTGCAGTCTGTACTTTTTGTGAAATTACAGCACAAAGACACCACTGTAAACATCACACTGAGTCTGTGTCTTTAGTTTATGAAAGAAAATCCTGTGTTGACTATATATTTGTAAGAGAGAGGATCTGCACTGTGCAAACAAGCAATCTACAGTAGCAACACTTGCTCTGTTAGATTACATTTGACATCTCACTGGATTAGTGGCACCTCATTAAATGAAAAAGCGTACTCCTCAATTCAGTTCATCTGTTTCATCAGCTCTCTAGTGACCTTTTTTATTAGGTGCTGCATTCTTCTACTTGGCTGAGGTCTGCTACTATAAAGCCTCAAGGTTGTTTGGTATTGATGTGGCACTATTCCCAGAAAAGATAAAATGTGGGATCACTTATCTCCAGCATGGATTTACACTGAACATTTGCACTAAATGTCAATATCACGGTAAACTTACATGTTGAACTCAAAAGTTGTGATGTGTAAAAACATGACATCTTTACATGACTGATGTAATATATAGGTCTATGTATCATATACTGTAGCTCCTCACAATAGAGTCATGAAAGAGGCAGAGAGAAAAAGATGGGTGAGGGTGTTTGGGAACAATTAATAAAAACAGAAATGTACTGTATAAATAACCTTTAAAAAACTTAAGAAAGCAGTTTACAGATTTCCCACGCATTTCTTCAGCTGTGGTTTTGACTTTTATCAGTCAGGAGTTACACAATAATGGACAACATTGTCTAAACTCTGCACATGTAAAATTGCCATATCCAAACATATTATCAATAAGGGTATTTTTTGTCTACTTTTCCCAGCAAAGACTGTGATTCTACAAATGTTTTCTGATAGATGATACATGTTACATTCATTTCAAAAATCTGCCTTTTTCTACATTTGGATATTTTAATCTAGATCCTCTGAAGTCTGAAATTTCAGTGCCCACTTGGCAACTGAGAAAACATTTTTTGTTCAGTTTCTAAATGATATGCCACCTTTATGCCTTTACATTTACACAACTTTTTTTATTAACTTATTTTTACTGTGAGTTGGTCTACAGTATGAACAAAACCAATTGTCTGTAGATGTGCAATTTACATTTTTATGAAGTACAAACTGCCCTCTTAAATCAGTCCTGAAACTCTTTTATCTTCTTCTCAGGGTAGAATTGTTTAATTGTCAGGGTAGCCACCAGTGAGAAGGTGGCGACCAGAGTGAGGACAGTTCGCATGGCTTTGAACCAGGAGGGGTAGCCAGGCAGCAGGGTCAGGTCAAAGTGCAGAGATAGACCCAATCCCATAATAACTACCAGTGCTCCCTCTGCAATATTGTCCCTGCAGAGCAGTGCCAGCCAGGCCAGAAGTGAAGGCACCACACTGTTGCCCAAGTTCATCCAGTCAGGCTGAGCAGGACTACCGGCAGGGATGGCAAACCCCCAGCGGGCACCTCCAAGGAAGGAGACTATAGAGGCTCCATAGACCACTTGAGCATATGCCAGTTCAGGGTAGAAGGACTGTGTGGCAGCCATCAGGAGAGGAGCTGACAGAAAAGGCAAGAGGCCAGAGAAACCAAGATACAGAGCTGGTTTGGGAGCCTGGGTGAGGGCCCTTAAACTGAAACCCTCTTTTCTGTCGCCTATCCCTGAGGCGCCTCGTGAATCCCCGTGGCAGAGACGTGAGACAGGCCAGCCCACGGGCCTGACGCTCAACATCCTGTTTGTGGATGTTAGTCTGGATGGCATTAACACAGAGAAGGCTTGAGAGGGAAACAGCTGCTGAGCTTTTGTTGTGTAGTTTGGTGCTCTGGTTATCTGCTGAAAACATCTCCATACTGGAACCTGAGAACATAATAATCATAAAGGGTGCATAAACATCATGACTTTTTACTGTTACATAATGCTGGCACATACAGTACCTCTGTTTTCATAGTAAGCAGGTATTAATCAACACTCAAATTCTCTTTTAATCTCACCCCAGAAATTATGCGTCTTCCAGCTGCAAATCTAATCATTTTCAACCTGAAAAAGAAAAGTTATTTATCAGCAATAAAACAGGCCCCATAACGCATGAGGTTTTAATTAGTCTATAACCACCCCATGCTAACGTGCTATTAACAGATAGCATGCCACTTGCTCAACCTGATGCAATACAAGGCTATTCTACTGTAACAACCTATAAACCACAGAGGTTACAGTTACGTAAACGTTACCCTTTAATTGTTTGTCATTCAATGGTTTACCAAAGCCACTGCAGGCACACTTGCATTGAGTTAATAGATCCAGTTAACTAGCTAAACTAGAGGTCGTTTGCTGGCTGCCATTCTATCGGTGCTCGATTAAATGTTTCATGATCTCCTCAAACCAACTGAAGCAGACTGGTTCTGATATCGACTGGTTTGGCTGTCGGGGGCGGGGGAGGTGTTAAGTTATATTCAATATGGCAAAATCCAAATATACATGCTACCAGCACAGTGTTCTGAGACTAATATGAAAAATATTCAAAAAGTACTGTGTGGTAATTTTATTGAAGGCGAGACACCACTGTCCAAATTAATGATTTCAATCTGTCAACTTTCAGATTTGAATTTATTTAATTATTTACTATCCTTACCATACTTTTATAAAATGTACTAAACAATCTTTAATAATATATATATAAATTATTATTTGTCTATTTTATACCAATTCAATAAACTACAGATCGCGTTAATTTCATCTTTGTTAGCATTTTCTATGTAAAAGTTCAATTGGTCTTTTGAAAAGCTAGTTTTCTAGAGCACAATGTTGGCTAGTTAATTTATCATATGTCTGTAAGACATGTGTTCATGTTACAAACAGTAATTTATATGCTAAGTGTGTTTCTAATGCATTAGCTAATCTTTAACAGCCCTTTTTCTCAATATGACATGTTTCCTGTATTCCAAGTCATTTCCCTCGACTTTGAAGGAAGTTAGATCATCATAATTTTAGGTTTTATAGCTAGACATTTGTAGAGAGTTTTTTTTTTTGTTATTCACATTTTAAGTTGTACTTTATCTGTAAATAACTGGGGGAAAAAGGGTCCATCACACATATGACTGGTATATTGATAAACCATTCTGTCAAAAAGATAAGATAAGATATGCCTTTATTAATCCTCCATAGGTGAAATTCTTGTTGTTACAGCAGTACAGAGGAATGTAAAGACCAATACAATAAAAGTAGAATGGTTTGCATTTCTTCTGTAGATGTATAAATAATATACACACTAAAGTTCTGTCTAAATGTCTGTCTATTTGATATATAATCACAATAATACAGAAAAAAAACATCTAACTCTTACCAAAGTGCCGGAAAATGGATGTGTGATACAGTGCATACTTAATGAGAACATACCTCATTTGCATATTCTAAAATTTCAAGTTGTAATAAAAAAAAAAACAACAACTTCAATTTATGTAAAGTTTCATTGTGATATGAGTAAAGTTGAGAAAACAGTAGAGCCTATTTGTGGTGTCTCGCTTGATAAAGTATTTACAGAAACTGCAGGCGGTTCGACTTTAAAAACACTGTGGAACATCGTTAAGTTGCATAATCATGGCAGATCTTGAACGTAGCATCATTGAGGCTGTTCGAATCCCTCAGTGCCAGCGCCAGTGGTAAGCGCTCCGAAAACCCAAACAAACACCAATAGCTCTATTATTAAAGACGTTTATAGCCGCGACAGAGTGTAATCTCGGTAATTCTTGCAGATTGTATTCATATATATGAATAATTCTCTATCGGAGGCTATCTTGCTCAGGAGAAGGTAACAGCTACACGGTATCGTCATGAAACACTGCAAGTTAGCTCGCTAGCACTTAGCAAGCTGATGAATGTGTGCTGCCGCTGCTAAGGTAGCCATTTTGGAATCGTGTTGTTCAAACGAAGCCAGGTCTGTTTACCTCTATTGTATGTTCGTGACAGTTGTTTAAATAGACAGTTTTAGCCACCGTGAGCATATTAAATACGTTTTTACTTTGCTAAGCCCCCTAACTGCACTAATTCATTCCAACCACATAGCAGTTTTTGTGGGCTAGTAAACAGGCTGGGTAACGCCAGCTATCAGCTAACAATTGCTACGCTAACGTTAACCTTAGTTAACTAAGCAATAAGATAGCAGCAGAGTTAGGACACATTTGATAACGTTATTAGTTGGTGATTAACGATGAATAGTTAGTTAACACCATGGCGGCTTTGCGTCTTAATTTATTTCGATGCACTTTAATCCATAACATTACTCAGCTAGTTAGCTTGGTTAAACGTGCATGTAACATCACTGTTTGTTCAAGTGTGGGCTGCTGCAGTGTTTGTGGACACGTGAGTTCCACACAGGATATAATAATGTTTAAGTGGATACTTTAATGGAAATTAGCAGTGTTTGTGTTGCCGTCATTCATGTGAGTATTGTTTCACAGGGAAGTAAAGTGTGTGCTGCACATTGTAGCCCGTGTCCGTGGCAAACTCATTGATGTCGAGCTGTTACGTAATAGCGCAGTGGGAATACGTTGACGAGCCCAAGGTAGTTCTGAGTTTGTGTATACAGGGCTTATTTTTGTTCAGGTATTAAAGCTGTGTTATATGGCATGATTGAACAAGGTGTAGGACTGAAGAATAAGTTGTAAACCTCAGTTTCATCCATCATAATACCCTCACTGCCAGGCCTGTTTAGATGCGCAGCAGTCTGGGGAGAAGTGCCGAGGAAGAAAGCGTAGAAGTTATTTTTACACTGGTATAAATATTTAATTTACCAAAGCCTAGACAATTTTATAAAAGTGCCAGCTTTCAGCATGAAATGGCTCTTACATCACTGAGTCATGTGTCAAACGCAGTTTCTTACCAAAGGCATAGGTTGTCTCTTGAATTGGAGTCTATTTGGTACTTTAATAAAGATATTCAGTGAAGGAGGAGTTTCTGTCATAATGTCTGAAAAATGTACTTTGGATATTTGCAGAAACAAAGGTACAGAGAAATGAAAGGAAATCTTAGTTTAAGCTAGATTTCTCAGTTTTCTCAGTGGTCAGCTTACTAGGCGCACCTAAATAAAATCTACTGGGTCTAATAAAACAGTCCTGCTGTGGATGCGTTATAGAGAGGTGCCAAAATCAAATTAATAGTTATTTTAGTGTATGATGCTGTGACATTATATTGCATTGTACTGAGTTTTCTAATATTTTGAGAAATGTTTTGTCCACCCTATTTACTTCAATAAGGGTTGGCTAAATATTACAGTCCCTTCATAATTCAACAGCACCACAAACATTCAGCTGAATCAACACCTCTACCACAGTTCAAATAATAACACAAATAAATCCTACCTTTTAATTCTGTTTAAAGCTGCAACTAATGATTATTTCTATTGTTGATTAATCTGTCGATTATTTTATCAGTTAGTTGTTTGGTCTATAGAACGTCAGAAAATGGATCCTAGGATATCTTGTTTTGTCCACAACCCAACTATATTCAGTTCACTATCGTAGAGGAGTAAAGAAACCAGAACATATTCATATTTAAGAAGCTGGAATCAGTGAATTTTTCTTAAACATGACTGTAACCGATTTAATGGATTAAAATAGTTGGCGACTAATCTATTGTTAGAATAATCTTTGCAGCGTTACTTTTATTAAGTAAGGTAGGGTTTATTACAGGACTGTTGCATTAATCTGTATTAGTTTAGCTAAGTGTACCTAAATAATAAACTGGCAACTTCGTGGCAAGCTCCTGGAGCTTGATGATTTTTCTTTTGTTTATGTTAATGCAGGTCCACTCTGTTCCCGTGCTGATACCAGTGAACCCTCAGCAAGAAACAGACAACTGCACAGAAACTTCATGTGAGAGAAACAACTTCAAGAAGCAAAGGAAAGACCCACTTGACACATTTTGGACACATGATGTTTTTCAACTTTCATTTTTTTTGCGCGCAGAGGAAAAGGAGTTGTTTGAGCTTTTCTTAAGGATTTCTTTTTGGACAAGTTTAATTGTTGTTAAGCAACTATTGTGCATCATATGACACAAAGACCTTTTGACTTGTGGAAGATTTTTGTTTGGCTTTTCAGCTTGCATATCTATGAAATCAGAGCTATACCCTATATCTGCTTCAATCAGAAAGCTGTTGATAATTAAATGGTCATCTTACAAATGTGATATTAAAACATATAAAGATAAAAATACCACTATAATGCGTCATCCAGCAGCATCCCTGTTTCACTAACCAAAACTGAAAATGACAGCAATGTAACATAGGGTTTTACTTCCTTCATTGTCATGTGACTTTGAACCTTTGAGCATTATTTTCTTCAAACTCAGACAGTCTTTTTCATCAGTTTAATGAGGTGAGCAGTGGCTTTCAGTGACCTCCATTGCCAGTAAAAGAGTCTCTGAACTCATTTTTCTTTTCTGCATGCTGTTTCAGTAGATCTTAAAATGATTCGGTAAAAGGTCCGTCCGCGCTAAAACATACTGGCACACAGTGTGGCAGGACAACGCCTGTCTCTCCCCCCATCGTGTGTCAAAGTGGAACTGCTACACTAACGGCTGTCCATACTTCAGGGCAGAAGATTTTCCCAGACTGCTTCCTTGTATTAATAATAAGAACCTGGCTCTTCCTTGCCGTTAGGACAAATCAGTTCATTTTGCCAATCAGCATAAAGTCCAATCAGGTTTTAGTCTTACTCCTGACATTTAGAGCAAATGGTTCAAATACATTTGTGAAGGATTCAATCTGACTGGAAACAGTAGCACTCATCATCATCAATTCATCAGAGACGTGACCGGCACAGGAGCTGCTTGGGAATCTGGTTCAGGAAGGGAAATCTGTCCCTCATAACCCTGTGCGCTTCTGCTTTTAAAAACTACTTCCTGCTTGGCCAGTTCTCTGGATCACCATTCCAGATCATTCCTGCGACCCTTTGACTCGTCTCCCAGTGTTTCACCCTGGACGAAGGGATCTGCCTCTGGGGAAAGGGGCTGTGCTGTCCTGGCGGAGCTGGAGAGGGGGTTGTCGGTGTACTGCTCCCTGTCTGTCAGTGCACACACTCAGTGATCAGCGCCAACAGGCCTGAGGAACCGAGCCCAGCCGGAGCGAGAGAGGAGGCAGAGGACTTCAGAGCCACAGACTCTGGGGTAATGATAAAGTTTCACCTGACTGTACATCCATGCCTGTTTTAATTAACTGCTGTGGTGTGGTCCTTTTTTAAAAGTCATTTGTCAACATATTGTGGTTAGTAGGTGTTAATTTTCCACCTTGTATGAATGATAGTTTTAAAAATCTAATTATAAAAGCAATCTCAAGCAGGATGATCTCTTTAGATGTATCGCATACACACGTTGCAAAGTATTATGCTGCACAACATATTTTCCATCCAGGCTGTCAAGCAGTTATCAGCTTCACAGGCACCGCTGCAGCGAGTCGCACTTTTGTTTTCTGCTAAGAATAGGAGTCTTTTTTGGCTTGGCTTGAAGGAGACCTTTAGGTGGTGAATTTGGAAACTGGAAGAGATGACATCAAAGATAGATGGGCATGAAAGGGAATTTGATTCACTGATGTTCATGTTTCTGTGCTTGAAATGGCTGAATCTGAATTTTAAAAATGTAATTCCTTCTGTCCATTTCTTTTCTTAGATCCTGGCCATGAGGTTTGATGCCTCGATCCACTGACCGGAAACACTGGACCTAAATGGCGCAGCATGACTTTGTCCCTGCCTGGCTTAACTTCTCCACGCCCCAGCCTGCCAAGGTGTGTGTGTGTGTCCTGTATGTATTTGGGTGTGTTGTAGTAATTGAGAAAGGCATCGAAATTATAATTGTCACCTTTTTAGTGAATTTGTGTGTGTGTGTGTGTGTGTGTGTGGTCAGCGAGTCACCCTCAATACTTAGCCCAGCCGAGGTTCACCTAGACCCATAATAGCAGAAAAGAAACTATTGAGTAACATCAAATGTCAACTCAGTGTAGTTTGTGGTGGAGAAACTCATGGAAGGTTTTGTGATAATTGTTTTTTGTATACGAGTATTATATCTTTTTTTTTTTTTTTTAATAAATGACAATGGAATTAAATTGCTATTTGGACAAAATTACAGGCTCTAAAGATTGTTTAGATTTGCTGTGATCGAATCCCAAAGGTGTGATTTTAGATGTACATCATGATGTGTGACTAGGGTTTAATATGACTACGTTTGAATGCTGCCTTGCCAAAAGCCACATACCGTAAAGTGATGCAGTTTTCATCACTGTACAACAGTTAAAATAAATTAAGTAAGCTTACAAAAAAAAGCAATCAATATTACATCTTGCATTACATAATGCGTGACGAGGTATCTCAATATAGGAAAATAACAAGCAGACAGACTCTGATTTCATTGTTTTCCTGTATCAGGAGCATTATCACTAACCATTGAGACAAAGGCTGTGTTTAATTAATTCCTTTAAAAAGTGTTAAGCTGTCTGACTGTCCATCTGAGATTGTGAATGTGTTCCTCCTGTCCAGAGCTCAGTGTAATCTGTGAGTCACGGAGTTGCCCAGCTAAGTGGCCTGTCAAGACAGAGAAATAAGTGTGCAGTCACTGTCCTGCTGACACATGACTTCACTTCAGTGTCATTTGTCTTCAAGGATTAATCTACAGACTCATGCCAGGATTGGAGCTACAGTTTATTCTCTTGTTTTTTAGTACATTAAATCGCTGTATATTATCTGTTGAAGTTATAAAAATTCCTCAAGATGACACTTACAGAGATAGACTGAAGAACACAATCTAATTTGATCTTTGAACCTTATCTGATGACAAGGAGATGATTCAGATGGAAGAGAGCATTTGCAGTTAGTATTATCAGAGTGCATTGACAATTATGTACACTAAAGTTGGGTAATATGACAGTAGAAATGTATCCACCAGTAGAGATTTGGCAGTACTGTTTTCCATCGCGGGAGCTTTCCCTTCCAGTGTATCTGCTATATATTGAGGCAGGCTATGTAGCAATCAGGGGTGAATTCTCTCAAATCTAGCTGCCTCACAAGGTAATGTGATTTGGGCAAGAAGTTAACGGAGTCAAATACATTTGAATTCTCTTTGACATTTAATCCAAGTGAACAACATTCCCTGTCATAGGTCAGTTAGGATCACTAAGAATGTGAAATGTAATTTCAAATCAAATTCCCAGTGCTGATCAGTTCTGTCTATACTTTTTCAATTGAACTGAGGTCAGGGCTTTGTGATGCCCACTCTTTTTTTTCTTTTTTTTTTTTGTCCCTAAGCCACTTTTCCACAACTTTGGCAGTATGCTTGTGGTCATTGTCAATTTGGAAGACCCATTTAGGACAAAGTCCTAACTTCCTGGCTGATGTCTTGAGATTTTGCTTCAATATATCCACATAATGTTGTTTCCTCATGATGCCATTTATTTTTATGAAGTGCACCAGTCCCTCCAGCAGCAAAGCTCCCCCACAGCATGATGCAGCCACCCCTGTGCTTCACGGATGGTGTTATTTGACTTGCAAGCCTTATCCTTTTCCCTCCAAAAAAAAGATTGGTCATTACGGCCATTCTATCATCAGACTAGAGGACAATTCTCCCGAAAGGAAGATCTTTGCCACCATGAGCAGTTGTAAACCGTAGTCTGGCTTTTTTATGGTGATTTTGGAGCAGTGGCTTCTTCCTTGTTGAGCGGCCTTTCAGGTCATATGGATATACGACATTTTTTTTGCTGCTTTAGATACTTTACCTGTTTCCTCCAGCATCTTCACTAGGTCTTTTTCTATTGGTAGGTTTAGGGATTGCGTTGCACTTTTTGTGCCAATGTTAATCATCTCTAAGAGAAAGAATGCGTCTCCTTAATGAGCGGTATGACAGCTGCGTGGTCCCGTGGTGTTTATACTTCCATACTATTGTTTGTACAGATGAAGGAGATACCTTCAGGCTCCAAAGGAGGATTTTTTTCTGAGGTGTTGGCTGGTTTCTTTTGATTTTTCCATATAGTCAAGCAATGAGTTTGAAGGTAGGCCTTAAAATACATCCACAGTTATCCCTTCAATTTAATTCAAATTATGTCAATTAACCTGTCAGATGCTTCTAAAGCCATGACATTATTTTCTGAAGTTGTCCACACTGTTTAAAGGCACAGTCAACTTGTGTATGTAAACATGTAAATTTCAGAACCACTGGAAGTGTGATGGAGTGAGTTATTATAAGAAGTACAGAACTTTTCTCATGATAAAGCTATCCCAAGGCTTTTTTTAGTTCCTATGATGTCTGTTTTTGTTCACGTTCGTTCCCTAACAATAGATCACTACATTGACATTTTCAATGAGTAAGAGAGGAACTCAGAGTATGCAGAGTATTGAGAGGAGTTGTTTTGTTTTTTCTTCCACAAAGATAAAGTAGAGAAAAATGAATGTCCTGGAATTGCTGTTTTGTAGTTTTCTATTCTTTTGTGTTCCCTGGAAGAGACACCATCTCAGTGAAGATTCCCACTGTGACTAACCATGTCCCCTCTGGCCTCTTACAGTCCCCTGCTGCCAACCTTGAGAAACAAGGTGAGCCCCACCTCCACAGAGACAGCCGAACTGCTGTGAGTCGCCGCCGCCACAACTCCTCTGATGGCTTCTTCAACAACGGCTCCCTGCGCGCTCCAGCAGGTAACAGTTCAGAGCAGTTACCCTCTTATTGTTAACCATGTTATTGTTATGAGAGGGCTCAACTGTGTAAATGCAAGCATTTTGAGAATACAATGAGTTTTGTAACTGAATTTTCTAACAATATTGTGCTGGTGTAGTGCAGTAGAGTGTAATTAATCTCAAAAGAAAATATTATAGGCTTTGATGGGAATTGTGCGATGTCAACAGTGTAAGTTGTCCCACATTACATGTGCAACAAAACCAACAGAGGGATGAGGGAGATATCTGCTGCTGACCATAATTAAGTTGCTAAACTTGAAGGTGGGATGTTGTCTGTTATTAGCCCATATCCAAATTAGATATAAGACACTTTTATCTACTCATGACCACATATATGTCTCTGTTGGCCAGATCACAAACCTGATTGCAATCCGTCTGGGTTTTCCCGGCTACATGCAATTCAGGGCCAGCCCTCCTCCTCTCCAGAGGGTGGTGTAAATGCACCTGAAGGTGTTTGGTAAAAGCAGAGGAAGAGGAACTTCTGGACTTTAGCAGTTTAATTACCACAATAACAGTTTAGCTAGCCACTCCCTCACTCATACAGATCATTCAGCATTTTAACTGATCAGGGATCAGATAAACACTACCGCAGCTTGGTGCACATCTTATGTGTAGAAATCTCTGGAGCTGTTTTCCTTTGTTGCTTTAATGAGACAGACGACAAAGACTAATGTTAGTGCAATTTTAGTGTAACTTTATCTGCCATTTCTACAACAGAAGAGACAGACTGGATGTATATGGAAAATCAGACAGCGAGTGGCTATTTTCTAAGACTGCTTACAGACAAAGTTACACTATTGGAGGAGTAAAGATTACGTGTGTGTCTAGATGAGACGGATAGATTTACACCTTTTCAGCATCTGGCTAGAATGTGTCTGAGATTTCTATTGATCTTGAATGCTCCTTGGATTCATTTTTACTTATGATTTTTTGAGATCGGATAGGTATCTGAGCCGCCCAAGACGAATGGTGTCTTAGCGAGGAGTATGATAATAATAGAAGCCGATATGCTTGTCATGGTTAGTGATTGACACGAGGTTGTGTGAAGACTGAATGGGTAGAATTTGGAAACTAACTGAATGGTCTCTAACCCTTTTTTATCTACCAAAGGACCCTTTTTATTAAGCTTTCAGGATGAGGATTATGCTGGGGATGTTTCAAACATCAAATCAGTTCTAAATAAAATTACTCTGCGGGGCTCTCAGCGTGTGAAGTTGAAGATGATTGCAAGCAGCAAACCTCTACTGAAAGAGGATATAATTCAGTTCCCTGTACTGGATAAGGACATAAGTGAGGCCACCTGCTCAGAAGCCAGTGATAGAGGCAGTGGTGTTGTAGCAGCATTGTAAGCAGCAGACAGGTGGCGTTGGAGTCCTAACCCCCCATTTAAGTTTTCTTTTACATGGTATATAGCCTCATTTACACCTCATTCAAACCATCTGCCCTTTCTATCCAGAATATGTACATTATTTGGTTTCACCAACAATGTTGCTCTGCTGATGTGTAGCTATGCAGCGAAATTGCCACTCAGCTATGTTTCATCTCAGCTTCTGCGTTCTTGTTCCTCTGGATGATTGATGCTGTTGTGGTGATCAGTTGTACCACCAGTTCAATGAGTAATCTTAAATCAGTTAAGCTTCTTGTTTGACACGTTCTTCACAGATTTGTCCTACAGTCCCTGGGGTGTCTCACCATTGTCCCTCACTTCACTTTTCCTTTGCTAACCTCTTGCGCAGCCATTTACTTTGGAAAGCAGAAAGGCAGCTTTTTTGTGTCTGTACTTGTGGTGTGCTGTGACGGTCAGACTTGTTGCACCAAATCTTCAACTTGTCTTCTGGTATGTCTTTCGTATTAGTCTTTACACTAATTGCTGGTGTAGTTTAATTGTAGGAAGTTCACTTAAGGTGTGTTTGCCATCAGGGTTCACTTGGTAGCTGTTTCTGTACAATGTAGGCGCTTTTGGTCCTTACAGAGGAACCTACTGTAGGTGCAGGCTGTAAGGGATGTGGCTGTTCTGTCGGTATTTAAGATTAAACGTGGTTAAGATTTCTGTCGTCTGTAAGATTCCTCTGTCTTCTGTTTTACAGCAGTAGCTTAATTCTCGCCTTGCCAAATGTGCAGTTTGTCTGTATAATGTCGTAGTAAAACATGACACATGGACACGTGACTTATGACAAATAAGTCACCTTGTGAGTGGATTGAGTGTCTGAATTAAAAAATTAATTCACCTGTACAACTGATCTTTTTCCCTCTTTGGCTCTTTTGACACTTGCTTTGTGTTTTCACACTGTAAATAACAGTCTCAGCTAACAGCCAGTGGGGAAGCAGATGTTCAAATGCCACCACTTTCTGCTAGTATCAGCATAACAAAAACAGCCATTCAGTGAACTTTCTGATAACAGAATTATTGATTTGCTTTGAGTCTAAGATGGTGAAAAAGCGTTAAAATATTATTTTAGGTAGTTATCCGGTAAACATACTGATTTATCCATGAAAGCCAAACTTTGCATGCATTCAGGGCTTCCTATAGTATGACAACATCATTCTTAGATACGCTGTATATTTGTTCTCTCTTGAGGGGACGGATGGCAGCAGCCCTCTCTGCTTCTACGGCATGACTCTGTGGACTCTGGGGTGGCCAAAGGTGGGCATGGTGGGCTGGCAGGGGGCTCATGTTGGAAGGAAACACCCAGCTGGCATGGAGCTTCACGGGGTGCCCAGGATGGCCACCACCACCAGGGACGCCACCCCAAACGGGTAGGAGGCGACAGGGACAGGCAAGGGGTGCACCGGCAGCGCAATGGCAACTTTCATCCCCGCAAGGGCACCTCGTACCAGGACAAGTTCCCCAACGAGGAACGCAAAGACGGCAAGGACGACAAGCTGAAGTTCGTGGAAGAGGACTTTGTAAGTAGATAACCTGCACTGACTTTTCCACAAGCATGCCACTGACCTTGATATAGTTTTGGCAAAGCTATTTGAATTGTTAAATAAAGAGGGTTCAGAATGCAGTCAGCTATGAATATAGATTGTGTTTTTATATAGTAGTTATTGTTCACAGTGCACCTGTCCAAAGATAATCAAACATTTTCACTTTCCTTTTTCTACATTGTAGATTGTGATTAAAAAAAAAAAAAATGGAAATGGCATGAGTAGTATTCGTCACAAGTTTCTTTTCTCTGATCCATAAGGTTTAATCAGTCCTCATCCTTGGTAGTTAAGAAAACCTGAAAATTTGAATGCTAGGGTATTTAATACAGGTGCTTTATGTTTTTCTTTTTAGCCTTCCCTCAATCCTGAAACAACTGGAAAGCCTGGGACTCAGATGCGTGCAGTGGCTCCCCATGCTGGAGTGTGGGGTAAGAGCTCCCAGTCCAGATTGGATATGAATTTTGAATAAATAAAGACATGATTTAAAGGTTTAACAGGGTTCTCACACGTCCTGGAAAACCTGGGAAACAGTTGACCAATTCTCAGTCATGGAAAACACATGGAAAATGAGAGAAAAGTCAAATGTCCTGGAAAATCATTTTAACATTATGGTGTGGTTGCGGCAGCGTTGTTAACACTAGTCACTGCTGACTAGTAACTGTGGTAGTTTTTATTGGGTTTCAACTTGTTTTAAATGGTTAAATAATGTTTGTTTGGTTCAGTTGTTGAAGTTGACATGTTTGCTAGCTTGTTTTGTCCTGCTGCAAAGGTTTATGGTTTGTGTTTCAACTCTGGCTTGGCGCAATGGTTTAAATGTGTCGAGTGGTGATGAAAAAGTTGGATAAGAATGAATAGGAAGATGTTCAAATAAAGTGTGGCGTAGTATCAGTGGTTCAACAGACGTACATGTGGGCTAAGGACCACAGTGATTTTAGAAAGCCAAGGTTCAGAAGAATTCTGGGATTTGTTAGTAGGCAAAATTGTACGTTATTATTTGTTGAGACTACTCAGTTATTGGTGTTCAAGCAGCAGTGGTTAAAATATAATTCATAAGAAAAGTATTTGCCAAGCATTAGGGATGGGGATCGAGACCCGGTTCCAAAAGGACCCACTTCCAAAATTTCTCAAAATCTGAAAATCAATAAGGTTCGAGCTTATCGATACTGATATCGAGACTTGCAGGCTATGATGTAACGTTATGTCTGGAGCGTCAAATGTGATTTTAATTTGAAACGATAAAATAATAAGAAAATCATCAGGCTGCAGTCTCTGTCGGTTCCTACACACAGCATAGAGCACAATAGGCTTTCCAATGGAAAAAAAATAAATAAAAAATGAAATCGCAACACTATATTAAAAAAAAAAAAATCATAACAATATTAAAACATGGCATTAAAACAAGACAAGATCACTTTGTCATCATTTCTACGCATGCAATAGATGGGTTCATAAATTAATTTTTCACTGTGTGGGCCTGAAGAAGCAATGGGCGAAATGCGTTGCTCACAAATAAAGTAGTAAGTCAGATCAGTGTGCGGTAGTTTGTTTTTGATTTTTCATAGATTTATCCTGCTATCTACCAGTACCTCATTGTGTTGCTGTGCTCGGGGAATTCTTTGTTTTTGTTGCCTTTAGGTTCATAAATAAGTTATAGACTGCATGTCTTTAAAATCAGACTTCCACAGAGAGGAACATATTAGTGTATGAACTGATCCCTGCAGTCAGCTATGAATATAGATTGTGTTTTTATATAGTAGTTATTGTTCACAGTGCACCTGTCCAAAGATAATCAAACATTTTCACTTACCTTTTTCTACATTGTAAATTGTGATTTAAAAAAAAATGTTAATGGCATGAGTAGTATTCATCACAAGTTTCTTTTCTCTGACCCATACCAGCTGGATCTCTAGAAAAGAGTGGGAACCCTGCTTAAGCTTTGTTTAACAGTTTCTTTTTTTTTTGTCCTCAGTCCTTTGTAACATTTCATCACTGACTGATTGTGTTCCAGAAAACCCCCCTAGTGGCAAACAGATGGCGTCCAAAATGCTGGTTATCAAGAAGGTTTCCAAGGAGGACCCCAGCACGGCCTTCTCTGCTGGGTTTGCCACTGCTGGCGCCTTGCCCACCAACGGCAGCAAAGCTCCCATTGCAGGCTCCAGCGTCTACAAGAACCTGGTCCCAAAGCCTGCTGTGGCCCCCACAAAAGTAGGACCTATGGCATTGTGTCAAATGAATTTCAAGAACTTGCTTAATTTGTTTCAGGACACATGCAAGATGAACTAATGCACTAACTAAAGCACATTTGTCTTAAACAGCAACAAGCTTTGCAAACTGTGTCAGTACCAGTAATGTAGGTGCTGTGCTGTAATGGAAGCAGTCTCTTGTTTGTGAACGAGAACGTCCTCTCTTCCAGAGCACCCAGTGGAAATCCAGTGGTAGAGAGATCACTAAGTCTGGCCTTCACATGCCAGGCCGAGATTCAGTCTTCACCAGCCCCGTCTCTGCAGCCAAACCCAGCACCCCAGTCAGTGCACCACAGCACAACACCCCAAAAGAGGTGAGGATAAAAGGAAAAAGACAAATGTACGACTTGATGTGCACGATTACAACTAACCCCAACAACAAAAACATGTAAAAGAGTACAGCAAGCAAACTGGTAAAATTTCAGTGCAGCAGTCTGTGTTGAACTCTCAGTTCAGTAGCTGGCCTATCCCCCTGTAAGTAAATCACAGGTTTTATCTAAACATAGTAATTATGTTTTTGTGTGGTTGTCAACTGAAATGCTTACTCACATGTGCACGTGAAACTTTCCTTTGCAGCAGTATATGTACTCTGCCTTCTGTCCAGTGCATCACACTGTTGTAATCCATGGCCATAAACTTTAATATTCAAATACACTGAACCTCGTGTCTGCAACTGCTGCAAATTTTTTTTTTTATTACAGCATACATTTAGCTCTGCTTCTGCCATCTGGCAGATTATGCCCCCAAATCTTCAGGCAGTTAATATTCTATTTTGAAAGATTATCATGGCCAAATTGATTTGATGGCTAATAGCTTGGTGTCGCAGTTGGGGAAAAAAAGGAATTATCAAAACTCGCTCTCCTTCTTTTCAACCGGCTTCACCTGGTCCCTCTCCTCACACCTACAGCACCCTTCTAGCACGACTCCTCCGATAGACATTGCCCCGTCGAGGCTGAAGCTGATGCGTCGTGGTCCGGACCGCAAGAGCGAGTTCCTGCGAGCCCTGAAGGACGAGGGCACCGGAGAGCTGACGACAAGCAGCAGCCCGGGAACATCAGGAGAGGTAGGCAGCAGTTTGCTTTCATAAGGCATCACACAGCTGGACAAGACTGAGATAAGGAAGTGCTGTAGAATGACTGAGCACTGCCAAATAGTGCTTGTTTGCAATTGAGGCTGAAATAATTCTTTTGTGTGAATTTTCTCAGGGTGAAAGCACCACCCCAGAGCCCAAAGCCTATAGCGAGGAAGTCTGCCATGAGAATGGTCTGTCCTACTCCCTCAGTGACTCAGACACCGAACACCTGTCCAGCTCTCTGGAGGCAGAGCACAGGTAGGACACTTTTAACAGCCATAATACACAGACACACACACACAAACACACACAGTCAACTAAGCAGAAATGATCATGCTTTTCTAGGTTGCTGAAGGCCATGGGCTGGCAGGAGTACCCAGAAAATGATGACAACTTCCTGCCTCTGACGGAGGATGAGCTGAGAGAGTTCCAGACTAAAACTGAGCAGGTGAGCACTCAGAGAAACACTTTGTCACATTTGTCTTGTTGCTCTTCCTAAATTAAAAGTGATGAAAGAAGAAAAAGGGGTATCTGCAGATGATTCACACCCACTAAACTCAGAGTTTGAGCTCACATCTGGCTGTCGATTCAGGGTCCCGAGGGCGAGCCAGAATATCAATGAGATTTTTTATTCCCCATGCCATACAGGCACTGAATGCAAAATTACCGCATTTTTAAACATGTTTTCTTGTAGGATGTAACCTACTTTATTTCCACCTGCTGCGCTCCTTTTTTTTTCAAGGCACTGTTGTTGTTTTGTTTAATGGTGGTCCTGTGTTGTACCATAGGCAAGTCTTACTGCTTGGCAGCCATCTAATTAACGCCTCAGAGCAGTTATTTTGGATTAACAAGACCAGACTCCTGTCTAAGGGATTGGGGAGAGAGCCATAACTCCGCTTTTACTGGTCACTGGGAGATAAAAACTGCATGTATAGAATCGGCACTAAAATCTGATAAATATTCAAACAGTTTGATGACTTTACCCCAAAATAAGGTTTAAAAAGCGTTTTTACCCAAACGGTTTTATTCTACTACGCACGCATCACTACTACCATGCACCTTTTCATCATTGGCTGAAATTTGTTTTGTGCTTTGGCTGTTAAAATCAGACGTTTGGCTTTCTAGCGGGAGGGGCAGGATAACAGCCATCCTTGGCATTACAGGCTTTCTCTATAGAGTTGTATTGAGGATTCTTAAAAGTGGGGTGTCTCCTCTATAAAACGTCTGTGGTTGTAGTCTCAACTGTGTTGTTTTTTAAAATATTTTTAATGTCTGATAATTGTGGTGTCATGGTTATATATTTGCTTTAGAGAAGTCGAAGACAACTTTCCACTGAAGTGGACAATAAAGTCTAAGCTGAAGTATCTCATTCACACTTAAATTGTCCGTGTCTTATGACCAGCTGAAGAGGAACGGCATGCAGAGGAATGGGGTTCTCCCGAGGGCGCGGGGTGTAACCCTCCACTTCACCCCCTGGAGGAGTGTGGCGGAGGTGAACGTCGAAGAGGGCTCAGAGTCCGAAACCAGTAGCAGCAGCCAGACCTCTGATGACGACGACTGCATCAAATCCTAACGTGGCTTTACGGAACAAAAAAAATCAACACCACAACAACATCCCAGCAAGCAATCCCCCTCTTCCTCTCTCATCTTTGTTTTTAGAGCACCATTTTGAATTTCTTTTGTTTTGATTTTTTTTGTCGTCATTCTTGCACAAGGGAAAAACCAATCATATCCCAGTGAAGGGGGAGATACCTGCTCCGCCAGACGTCGTTTTCCCTGCGTTTCCTCCTTCACTGCAGTCCCTGCCCTCTTTGACCTCCCTCCTCCCCCTCCCTCCTTTTTCTTCCTCGCTTCGTGGAACTGAAGTGTTCATCAAGAAAAGAAGGGCAATGAATGCACACTTGATTCTGCTTTAAACAGACTAACTCATTTCATTGATGATGCTGATGACACATTATTAATGATATTAATAAAAATTGGTTCCTGACAAGCTGATATGTTTCAATATGAATCTGGCTACTGTGGTGCTTGAATCTACATATATTCACCATTATATAGACTCTTTTCTAGTGATTGGCAATGCGATACGGAAGCTTTGATATGTGCTTCAAACCCTGAACATAGAACCACTGCTTCAAAGCTTGCTTTGGTGCGAAAAAAAATCATGTGACATGACATCCAAAGCAGCAACTGCTTAGTTGTCTGAATGAATCACGTGACTGGTTCGCAGTCCAATCAGGTCTTTGAGTGTTTCCCATCCCACACAATCAACCCCAATCCATGCCATATTTTTCCCTCAACACAAAAGCCTCCACACTTTCATCAATCTTTATTTTAAATGGAATGATGTTCAGTCTTAATGTGTGCATCAAATACATTTCAAAGTAAAAGTACTTTAAATATTAAGTTGATCAAAGCAAAGATTCTTCAGAACAGTAGGTCTTACTGCAACCATTTCTACGATTTACGTCTACCTTTCATTCTAAGTCAAGATGTCTGCCGTGGTGAATGACAGTTATGTTCAACATACAGGACTACTTTTCCAGTGTCGCACTGTTAAGTAAATATATTCCTTTTCAGCAAATCTTGTATCAACACCACATGTAAAACCATCATTAACACTGATTTTCATTGCTGTTGTCAGTGAATAATTTAAGATAAACTAACTTCATTTGAAAACAAATGATTCAAGCTAAAGTTACATTTCTCCAAATAGACAGTTTTCACAGACATTCTGCTCAAGCACGTGTAATCAAAGGCTGCTTTCCACTTGAGTGTTCGTTCCAAAGCCCTGCATAAGTTCATGCTGGTTTACTGACAAATGGAATAGTACCTTTGCTGTGCTTTTTCTCATAGAAATAAGGCCTCTTAATGTGACCCAATATACACTGTTAGATTTAACAAATCATATTAAGTTCCACATATGACAAAGCATCAACCTGTGACTAACAGCATCAGTTAGTCTACTCATCAAGTGGTCAGCATAAACATCTAATCCAATATGGGGCCTTTGGAGTGGGAGATCTGGGTTTGATTCCCACGGACACATCCAACAATATGTTCTTGAGCAAGACACTTAACCCCTAGTTGCGCTAGAGCCGTGCGACCTCGATGTTTATAGCAATTGTAATTTGCTTTGGATAAAAGCAGCAGCTAAATAACTAAGGCAAAATCCATTTCACTCAGTGACTAAACAAGGTTCTAGTTCAGTGTTTGCAATTTTTAAATTTGAGACAGCAGCCCTCATTCATACTGTGAGTGAGTGAGTAGCACCTTTTTGAACACTCTGGATAATGGTAAAGACTTCCCCCCCCCCCCCCTACGTGTACTTCTATTATTCATTTGTAGCCATATACACACACACGGGAACATAATTTGACTGCAGAGGTAGCCTCCAGCTGAAGAGGACTACCTTGTACTACCTGTGTGAAGTTTTGGGCACTTCCTTTCTCCACTAGTGAGAAAAATGTGTTCGCTATTTGTGTATGACTACTTCTGTTCTCCTATCAGTGCAGTGGTTTTGCTATCAAATTTATCAGACAACGTTTATCAAATAATATTCTTTATTGAATTTAATAGGTTACATATGTGAACACACTAACATAACAGAAGTAGAAAAAAGACACATATTTACAGAAGCAAACAAGTGTAGCAACAGTTGGAAGGAAGTGGCAGTTTGTGAATCCCTTCTTGGATGGATGAAAACAAGCAGGCAGGAGTCCAGCATCACCGACTGAAAGATGAGTTTGAATCAAAAAAAAAAAAATCTTATCTAGGCTTTCTGGATAATGCATTTATTGATTTGACTATAACACTAAGGAATAATGTATACATTTAATGCAGCACTTCTGAGCATAAGTATTACATTAACATGCAGGCTTCAAATCAGAGGCATGGTGGTGCTCTGGCTCCAGTTGATAAGTTGTACAAGCCACTAGATGTCAGTCTTCTGCTGTTTGAAGCCCAGAAGCTTCAAATAATTTCTCAAAAAGAATGCCCCAAAGCTTCCTCTGCCCATCACCACATTAAACAGTACTGTGCCTCAGACTTAATGCATCTCTTACCTCTTGACTTCCATACTGTTAACTGTGTCCGTTGGCTTAGTGAACTCCGTTAGTCTGAGCAGCATCCGGCTTCACCTTCTTAACATCGCCCTCTTTCACTGGACTCTCCTCTGGTTTTCTCTGAAATTTACGCAAGTTTGGTTCAAATGAGACTATTGTTGTGACCTCTACAGCTCTGTGCAATTAATTTAAACTCTTAAAAAAAAAAAAAGTAATTCTACATCTGGCTCACTCACCTTCTTTCTGACGAGGTGGGAGATGTCAGAGACCGGAGCTGTGGAGGCGTGTCCATTGGTAGAGCTGACTCCGCTGGTTGATGTGCTGTTAACCTGGGTAGAGGATACACCATGACATGTACTCTACAAGAGCGATAGATTAACAAGCCAACCAAATCTGTGTGGGCAATACAACATTCGTACATGTAAGCTCATCACCAGTATGTTGGTACACAGACTCACAACTTACCTTTGAACTGGATGAGGAGTCACCATTCTGCATAGTGGATGCAGAGGAAGAGCCTCCATCCTGAAAGGTACATGAGGTTAGAATCAAGCTTTGAGACGGTTCAACAGTACAGGAACTGCTACTGTAGGAGTAGCTTTACCCCCCCAACAGCCTGGACTCACCTTTTAGGTTAATATAAAAGAACATTTCACATTGTTGAAGTTTAATATTGTGAATATTTGCAAGGGTGGATGCATGATAGGCCAAGTGAGACAAGGCCAGGCCCACTGTTTCCAAGTATGTTCAGTGCCAGCTGTT
>NC_060155.1:21502104-21544118 GCF_021292245.1 Micropterus dolomieu
GTGGCAGTTTGTGAATCCCTTCTTGGATGGATGAAAACAAGCAGGCAGGAGTCCAGCATCACCGACTGAAAGATGAGTTTGAATCAAAAAAAAAAAAATCTTATCTAGGCTTTCTGGATAATGCATTTATTGATTTGACTATAACACTAAGGAATAATGTATACATTTAATGCAGCACTTCTGAGCATAAGTATTACATTAACATGCAGGCTTCAAATCAGAGGCATGGTGGTGCTCTGGCTCCAGTTGATAAGTTGTACAAGCCACTAGATGTCAGTCTTCTGCTGTTTGAAGCCCAGAAGCTTCAAATAATTTCTCAAAAAGAATGCCCCAAAGCTTCCTCTGCCCATCACCACATTAAACAGTACTGTGCCTCAGACTTAATGCATCTCTTACCTCTTGACTTCCATACTGTTAACTGTGTCCGTTGGCTTAGTGAACTCCGTTAGTCTGAGCAGCATCCGGCTTCACCTTCTTAACATCGCCCTCTTTCACTGGACTCTCCTCTGGTTTTCTCTGAAATTTACGCAAGTTTGGTTCAAATGAGACTATTGTTGTGACCTCTACAGCTCTGTGCAATTAATTTAAACTCTTAAAAAAAAAAAAAGTAATTCTACATCTGGCTCACTCACCTTCTTTCTGACGAGGTGGGAGATGTCAGAGACCGGAGCTGTGGAGGCGTGTCCATTGGTAGAGCTGACTCCGCTGGTTGATGTGCTGTTAACCTGGGTAGAGGATACACCATGACATGTACTCTACAAGAGCGATAGATTAACAAGCCAACCAAATCTGTGTGGGCAATACAACATTCGTACATGTAAGCTCATCACCAGTATGTTGGTACACAGACTCACAACTTACCTTTGAACTGGATGAGGAGTCACCATTCTGCATAGTGGATGCAGAGGAAGAGCCTCCATCCTGAAAGGTACATGAGGTTAGAATCAAGCTTTGAGACGGTTCAACAGTACAGGAACTGCTACTGTAGGAGTAGCTTTACCCCCCCAACAGCCTGGACTCACCTTTTAGGTTAATATAAAAGAACATTTCACATTGTTGAAGTTTAATATTGTGAATATTTGCAAGGGTGGATGCATGATAGGCCAAGTGAGACAAGGCCAGGCCCACTGTTTCCAAGTATGTTCAGTGCCAGCTGTTTAACCGCAGTTGAGACCTTGCTGTAAAGACAGCATCAGCCACTGCAAGAGCGCATGTCAGTGAGCAATAGAAAAGGGCTGCATCTAAAAAAAAAAAAACCCCCCCCCCTTTGCTTGCCACCCAGTGTGCTACTTGTTTGTTTTGTGTCCACACCATACCAGATAAATAATCCATCTTACTACTGCCATGGACAGTACATCCATCAGTATTAGTGCAAAATGATCCTTAGCTAGGTGTCCATAATGTCAATGAACTGTTCCCTATGGAGAGCTAATGAGCATGTAGAGAATACCATCACAAAACATGCCTTTTCAAATGAAAAGGCCACATCCCTCACTCACCTGTACACCCTTCAGAGCCTCAGCAGCTGTGCCCACTGTTTTCAGACCCTCTGTGGCATCCTCCACCTTCTCCTGGATTTCGGGCAGCAGAGCCTTCAGCTCTTCCATCTCCTTCCTCTCATCTGGCAGAGCCTCTGGGCCCTCAGCCTTGTCTAGCAGCTCCTGCAGTTTGCCTGCCAGATAAAGTGGGAACGTTAGCTTACAAAATAAAAGTGAAATATGACCATGAGTGCTCGACAAGTTAACATGTTTCTTATCCAAGTGAAAACTCACAGGGAGTGGCCAACCCTGCTTACCCAGCCTGCTCTTTATGACAGAGATTGAACTCTCCAGCTCCTTGATGGCCGGGCTGTACTGAAGATTTAAGCTATAGGTCAGACCAAGCTGGTAGTGTGTCTCAGCAAGTAGGCGGCTGTCTGAGTCCAAGTGCTTCACCTGAAGCTTCAGACACTCCTGGAAATCCTCCAGAGCCTGTGTGTAATTTCCTGTAAGAGATAAGCAGCAACTAAAAAGATCAAATCAACAAGGAATTTTAGGTGTTAAAAACATGTTTTGTTGTTGTTTTTTTTATAAAAGGTATGTCCGTTTTGTTATAAAGTTACTGTTCAGTCTGAAAGAAGAATTTAGGTCTGAGACTAACATTAATTTGATATTGATTAACTGTTGATTGCTCATATGACTAACTGAATAAATTGTAGTGCTCATCCATTTTCCCCAGATGTCTACAAAGCCTGCTTGTTTTGTCAGTCAAACAGTCCAAACATTGACATTAGAACAGGGTAAATCAGCAAATCCTCACATTTGATGGCTGGAACCAGAGCATGTTTGGCATTTCTTTGACACACAACTTCAAATATTTAATTGTCACGACTAAATAGTCTGTTGATAAACTAATATTTTCAGCACTACATGAACTACCTCCATCTCAAGCTGCTCCTCCTCCTATCAGGACAAAAAAAATATATAAAAAAAAAAGTGCTGAACTGAAGATTGGTTGAGCGACTTGTTTGTACCTGATTCAGCAGAAACTTCACCCAGTTTCAAGTGTGTCTGGGCTGACATGAGTTGATCCTCCTTATTCTCTTTCCTTATTTAAAAACAAAAAAACAGTTAACAATGAAGCTGTAGCTCAGTGACCATCAAACTCAGATCTTAACAACCATATGGCTCAGCAAGCAGCTGGTGTGTTTCCACTACCTTTTGTAGATGACTTTAGCTACTTCCAACATCTCCCAGGCCAGTTGCAGGTTTCCCACCTCCTCATCCTCACTGTCCTGAGGGGGGGGGATTATTTTTTTAAAATCTCTCTAAAGTATTTATATATCTATCTCAATTCACATCTTCAGCCAATTCTTTTTGAAGTGTGTGAGCTGGTTGATCAAGTACCTTCTCAGCAGCGCCATCTCCTTCAACTTGGTCTTCTGCATCGCCCTCCATTTCATCATCTTCCTCCTCATCTGAAACATTATGCGTTCAAATAAAGTGGGCCATTTAAAATCCTTAGAAAGCCATTTACAATCAAGGTTTAAGGACAGAAAAAAAAAAAAAGGGAACGTCACCTTCTGCTTCCTCATCTCCCGATTCTTTCTCAGCCTCCTTATCGTTTTCCGTCTTGTCTTCACTTTCATCACATTTACTTCCATCAACGTTGCTTTTCTTTTCCTCATTTTCCGCTTTCTTTGCAGTGTCCTGTTGCTCATTACCAGCCTTGCTGCCATCAACATTGGTCTTGTTTTCCTCATCTTCGTCTTTCTTTGCCGTGTCCTGTTGCTCATCAGTCTCAGCCTTCTCTATGTCGTCGTTCTTTTCTTTATCTTTGCTCTGCTTCATGTCTTCGTTTCTCTTTTCTGCCATGGCGTCATACACCTGAACCCTCAGCTCATCTCTGGTCTTCTCTGTTCAAGTTAGAGGAGATAGTTAGGATGAACTTTGTGAACAACTTCCCTTTTGAAAGAAAAAAAATAAATAAAGGAGTCAAACAGCACAAAAACAAAGCCTCACCATCAATGTTTTCTGTGCTGTCAACATTGGACTCCGTGGGTTTTTCTTCCTCCTCCTCCGGTACTCCTTCCAGAGCATTACCCAGGACTGAGTTCTCCATCCTACAACAATAGACAATAGTCAGTTTGACCTGCATTTTCACAAGTTTCTGAAATGCAAGGCTATACTCAAGACTGGAGGGGGCGGAGGGGTTCAGACTACACAATCTTACCGTGCCAAATCCAGTAGCGCTTTACCACACCAGAAGAAAGCCTCTCCGCACTCGTCTGCTGTGTCGCCATACTTTTTAGCTCTGAAATAAAACTTATGTTTTAGTGTCTCATCAGTATGAGAGCACACATGGCATTTTTTTTGCATATATGCAAAAGAAAACTGCATATAGTTCACATCTCTTGCATAGCACATGTTGAACTTCCATTTAAAAAAAAATAAAATAAAAAAAGTATAAGATTTGTTTGTTTTCCTTAACCACAGCTCAAAAGTTCTGCAGCTACTGACAAGGCTGGTAGCATCCAAACGTTGTAATGAGGTAAACTGAATACGAATTACATTAATTTCTATAAAATGGTTAACGTAACTTTGTCACACACCGCTACAGTTCCCCTGCTCTGAGTGTTCAAATGTGTGTAGACGCTATAAATTTGCATTAATCTGCACACCTGTATAAAATCAACCCACTACTGCAAAATCTTTGTGCCTCGTACAGCAAGCAGACGTTTCCCCTTACTCCTCTTTACTTTTAGTGGATTAATATTGGTACTTATTACTTTCTGATCAACGACATCAGCCTTTGTCCTCCGATCCTTTCGCTTTAAAAAAAATTATATATATATATATATATATATATATATATATATATATATATATACACACACACATACACATATATATACACATATATACATACATACATACATACATATACACACACACACATACACTTTAAGCTTAAATTTTGTCGGCGCACTTGACTTTTAGCTGGTTGTTAAGGAAGTTAGCAGCAGCCAATAGGCTTTAAACTGTCTGTGTGATGGACAGACTTAATATTATTATGTGTTGGCTGAAGCTTCTTTTGTTTGATAGTTAACTCACAGCATGCCGCAGGCCTCCTGCAAGGTGCTCACCGCCTCCACCACTTTCCCCATAACCAGGTGCTTCTTGCCCGTACCGATTAGCTTGTTGGCCTCCTCCATGTTAGCTACCGTGGACAGAAAGAAAATGATTTAACTCGACTTCATAAACCAAAAGCCCAACCTATAACGTTACATAGGTTCAGCCATCGTCTCTTTAAATGTTAACTTTCCGTGTGTACTTTACAAAACACAGTCTTAACGTACATTAACTGATTACATACCTTAACCGAGAAATAACAACTCAAACGTTCACAGTAGTGTCTGATGGTTCGTGTCTCTGCTGCGCGTCTTTTGCACCACTCAGACACACCGCTCTGTTGTTTCAATTTGGCGCGAAATATTCCTGCCCCTTCCGGTTGATTTCCGGGTTCGTAAAGAAGCGCGGGAGATTTCTTAAAGACACAGAACAAACGTACAGTACTACAAGATGATTGTGGTAGAACTACTACTGCTCTGCTATCATACTAGTATATCGACCCAGAGTGCTCAAAATGAAATAAATTACATTATGATATTCTCATATTAAATCTTGAATATGAATAAACACAGAAAAAAATACAATAATGCAACACAAAGGGGAAATAACCACTAAATGAAAACCCAACCCAATATAATTAAAGTCTGTTTCCTTCTGCTTCTTTTCAGGATAACATATTTATTGAAGTTATATTTTTTATTTAATTACAGCCTTTTTTCCACTCCAAAATGTATTGATTATTTAGTTGTCAGTCAAGACAATCTGGGCAGGACCAATTAAATTGGCTGTTGTAATGGCTGGAATGGGCAGACCTGCAATAATATCTGTTACTTGAACATTTTTCATGTTGATTGTAAACATGGATTTGATTATTTCACATGTTCATGATTATACTATGTATTTTTATTTGTAGATGTGTTTATAATTCTTCATTTCATAATGTCGTATTTATTATTTTATATTATTTCATGTTCATTTCATATTGAACATTGTGACAACTATCACTACTGTATGCAACAGTCTGATCAAAGCAGTTCACTGTAGAATAACTGATAAAATATGGTGGTAGTAGTACTGTATATGTTTGTGTCTGTGTGTGTATTTCTCAGTTTGTGTGTGTGTTTCACTCTGTATGTACCAAACACAGTGTACTGCTGTCATGTCCTGTTGTGAGGGACAGAGATTGTGCAGCTCCCCCCTCAGCTCTTCCTGCTGACTCCATTATGGCTGTCTCATCAAGACAAGTCCGGACCTGGCATCCAATCAGCCTCACACTGAGACAATCATCATTGGGGACACAGCTTCAACAGCTATTTTCCAAGTAAAACCTACCAACACTCCACAGCTTGTTTAGTTCACATTTTTTTCAGTCAGAAGGTTTGAGTGGAAATATCCTTGGGGAATTTATTTTAGGTTAAAATCAATATCACAGAAGATTGAAAGCTTTACAAAATATTTTGCAGAGTTTGCCATAGTTTATGGTAGATCCATACTCACCCTGCCTTGCAACACTATATCTCTATATTTGTATTATGAATAGTTGGACATTTTGGGTAATTCATTTACTGTACCTTTTTTAATGCAGATAGTATTTCAGAAGATTAATTCCACTCTCATATCTGTCTGTTACATGTGAAGATCCGTCCAGTAGCCGCCTATCTTATCTTAGCGTAAGTACTTGAAACAGGGGTAAACAGCTAGCCTGGCTCTGTGCAAAGGTAACAAATGTGCAACTTAAATAAAAGAGAAAAAATGTGTTTGAACTTAAGAGATGCTAGTAGACACATTTTGTTATCTTCGGACTAAGTCAGACT
This sequence comes from Micropterus dolomieu, assembly GCF_021292245.1. Taxonomy (NCBI): domain Eukaryota; kingdom Metazoa; phylum Chordata; class Actinopteri; order Centrarchiformes; family Centrarchidae; genus Micropterus; species Micropterus dolomieu. The sequence goes on from NC_060155.1 coordinate 21,508,529, forward strand.
AAACTCTCTCACCCCCTCTTTCCAGTTTTTATGCTAAGCAAAGCTAACCAGCTGCTGGCTGTAGCTTTATATTTACAGTACAGACACGAGAGAGGTATCAATCTTCTCATCTAACTATTGCCAAGAAAGTGAATAAGCACATTTCCCAAAATGTTGAACAAATCCTTTAATGTCATTCCATGATAGAGAGACAACATAAGTACTGTAAGCTATTCTGTTTCCTACCTATGTTTCGAAACACTCTGCAATATCCTTTGAGATCTGTTGCTTCCATTTGGTGGGTGTGTTAGGACAGATATAACCAATACACCTATGACGAAAAACCCCACAGAGCAGTGACGCACTATGCAACACAAGATGTGAAGCCTTTAAACAAATTGCAAAGCTTCAAGTGAATGCTCTTGGGTTATTGCAAAGGACAGCATTAATTGGATCAAGTACCAATATTTCAATCCACCATCGCATCCTTTTAAAATAACTGTTTTGATGTTTTGCACGGCTGAACGTGACCAGAATGATGGACACACAAGTGCCCTTCAAACATCCACTTGCTTTGGAATCAGCAGTGGAGCAGATGCACTAATTATGGGCATATTTGAGACTGCAGATGAATACATAGGCCAGCGTTTGATCACAAGCCTACCCTGGTGCTTCTAACAGGAGGTTATTGTGAGTCCCCCTCTTATCTGACCCTTGATGCTGTGCCTATGGCAACAGCATGAAAAGACATCGCTCTGTGACAGTGGAGGAAGGAGGGACGGTGGAGCGTGTGTTTGAGCAAATAACAACCTCTGTATGTCCAGGTTACATAGACTCAGGTGAACTAATAACTTCACTTCCTGAAATAAATCTTTCAGCATCTCTACTCAGATATTTAATTTATTATAGAATCAAGTAAGATTGGCTATAAAATTTTATGTTGTTGTCACATGTACGGTATATTAGGAGTGGTTGCATGTTAGAATAAGGAAAATATGTTTGAATCTTTTAGCATTCAGAGCTTTACACTTTTGTCCAACAATCTGAGGTTTACAGATAATTCTGGTCAGTAAACATTTGGGATCATTAATGGCAGAAAAAGCACATTTAAAAAATATAAAACTATGCCCTGTTCATCAATTGGGAATCGGTACAGACAACAAAAAGCGTCAATATTTCTGAGTCTTAACAATGTCTTTGGTGTCAACAATTCAGTTTTAATCAATAACAGACAATCTATCCATTCAAATTCAAATCACTTTTCTTTATAGAAACTGCTGCCAGTGTGAAAATGCATAGACAAATTTTGCTGTTCCTCAGCCAAGTCATTAAGTAAATATAGCAGTGGTCATAAGGAAATGAGAGTGAAAAATGACTTCTGCAGCCAACAGAATAAGTACAAGATGTTGCAATACATCCTGCTGTAAATACTATAGTTTGGGAGTGACAATCCAGGAAACATGTAGGAAACTAGCCAGCATGTGCAACGGTCTTACAGAGCTTAATTCTCTAATTAATATAGATTATGTGTACTGAATTTGTTCTAGCTAGTTATGTGTTTAAAAACTATAGTTGTGTGCTGTTACTATTGTTTTTGTGTGTTTTTGGGGAACATCTGTTTCATACATGGAAAATGAGTTCCCTTTCATCTGAAAGTACTTGAATGACAATTAACTGGAAAAGCAAGTTTGACATGGGATCATTACACCAAGCAAACTTGCTGAAAGACAAAATAAAAAATGTGATTAGGCTGGTGACCTGGTTTTGCCAGTGCTTTACTACCTGAGCAGGAAAGTTAATAAGAAACGTATTGATAAGCCACATGCAACAAACAGAGGTTGTAGCAGCAAGGAGTTGTTTCATGCCTATTCATGATGATAATGGATTGGCTCCACAAAGAGGCTTAGTCATATGATGAAACCCCATGACCATGACACCTGCATGGCTGTTCAGGGAACTACAAGCCATTAAAAGCTCCAAGCTTCAACATTATAAAAGAACTGAATTTAATTTGAGCTTCTGGCAATGTTGGATGCATTTGATTAATTGTATCCTTTGCATTTTTGTTGTTGTAATGAACTTTGCTTTAATAAAACTTTAAGAGAGAGAAAAAGCCATTAAAACCTTCCCTCATTTGAGTTTCAGATTAACACTCTCAGTGTCATGCATCACAACAGGCTGTAGAGCTAATCTAGAGACAGAAGGTTGTCCTATACATCTGAGGATGAACTAGAGGTCAGAGATGCCCCACAGGGACTATTAAATAACTGTGAAACTTTGAAGAATATTTCCTCTTCTTCCGGCGGTCTCTTCATCCTAACCCTATGATTTCCTTGATTATTTCACAAGAGCATAATAATTCCCAGGAAAGTGAAGAAAGTGCAAAGTCATTCTGTGTGGTGGGTGGTTCAGATTGGAGCTGGACTGATGTGGGCTGTGATCACGTTCTTAACATGTTATCGCGAGAGGTGAGCAGTAGTATAAATTCCCTGGTCGATCGGTCCTGTGAGCTCCTGCTCTCTGCGGTGTGTGTTGGTGTGGTGTGATCAAAACTGAGGTATGTGGTCTAGAAACACAATTAATTATGTTTTTGTCTTTCTGTTTAACAGCTGGCGTTTGTTTTCGTTGATTAAAGTGTTCAGTTCGGTTTGTTTTTGCTTTGAAAGTTGCACAGCTGTAACGTTAACGTTACCTGAATTCACAGTTCAACAAGTGGTTTTCACGAAATGATGAGATTGTTTAGTATTAGAGAGTGACGGAAAAGTTTAGGCCGTTGATTGTTTTTGTTAAGTGGAAAGTGATCACTGACAGAAAGGACTATAACTAAGGTTACTCTCAGCCAAGAGAAAATTTCAACCTTTTTGGCGTGTCAGTCGATGTTAGCTAGTGACATACCAAAACGCACTCAGGCGTAATAATCGATAACTCCTGAAAATGTAGCAGGAATTTGCTTCAAGTAAAAATGGTAGTAAACATTTAAATGCGGAAACACCTGTGAATTTAAAAGAAGTGAAAATGTACTGTATTACAGACTACATTAGGTGTCAGTCTGCGGCTTTCAATTTTGAGTTCAGCAAGACATTTCTGTCTTTTGGTTTCATTATAACTATTTTACATAATTATACATTCTACTACTTCCGGTATTACAAATTCTTCTACCTCTGGAAAACTTTATTTGCTTCACCTGTAGAGCAACAACAAACAAGTGATTATTCATTTCCAGGATTAGCTGATAAATTATTTTATTAATGTGAGAAAATGGTAAAAATGACCATTATAATTAAGTCCATGGTGGTGTCAACGGATATTTAGTTATGTCTGACCAGAAAATTCATTATGTTGCACATCTGCAGTGGTAAATGCATGAGAGTTGTGGTGATGATGATGATTAATTGATTTGAGGATTGACAGAAAATTAATAGGCAACAATTATTTATTTATTTTTTTTATAGTTGCGGCCCTAAAATTAGTCTGATCAATTGCAAAATTGAAGATGCATCATATCCTTTTCCTGCAAATGAGAAAGAATCAATCCACGGTTGTGATTTGAGAGACATTGTGTATTACATAAACTGTTTCCTTCTTCTGTAATTCAGTCAGACTGAAGATGGCTGCAGGCAAGGCACAAATTGGAAAGTTGGCCCCAGACTTTACAGCCAAGGCGGTGATGCAAGACGGACAGTTCCAGGACCTGAAACTGTCAGACTACAGAGGTATACTTCAACTTATATCTCTTCCTCTGTTGAGTGGAGGACATGTTTTGATGACGCCCTCTTCTGGACTGCTTTGTAATCATTCCACAACATATCGAACTGACATTAATTTACACTACTAGACTACAATGAACTAGCCTTAAATTGCCGCAGATGCATTGTCACATGACAAACTCAGTGGCCTTATTTATTTTGTTTTCCTTTGGTGTAGGGAAATATGTTGTCTTTTTCTTCTATCCACTGGACTTCACCTTTGTCTGTCCAACGGAGATCATTGCTTTCAGTGATGCGGCCGATGACTTCAGGAAAATCGGCTGTGAGATCATCGCCGCCTCCGTTGACTCACACTTCTCCCATTTCGCGTGGTAGTTACACGGTTGTATATTCTCAAGCGCCTGCAGTGGTTGTGCGGTTTCCCTCTTGCAAACGCCTCACTTTTTCTTTTTTGGATCATGTTCTCAAAGGACCAACACACCTCGTAAGCAGGGCGGCCTGGGTTCCATGAAGATTCCCTTGGTGTCTGACACACGGCGCACCATCTCCACAGATTATGGTGTCCTGAAGGAGGATGAGGGCATCGCTTACAGGTGGGTTCAACAAGCTGGAGTTGGGCTCTTTCAGTACGCTTAGATAAAGACTAGAAACAATAATGCTTTTGCTTCCCAAAGGGAGATTGTACCTTTTGCCTCTTTCGGGGACCCATGAATTGCTCTTTCTCTGTTTCAGGGGTCTGTTCATCATTGACGACAAGGGCATCCTGAGACAGATCACCATCAACGACCTCCCAGTTGGACGCTCTGTTGAGGAGACCATGCGTTTAGTCCAAGCCTTTCAGTTCACTGACAAGCACGGAGAAGGTAAGTTACTGCTGTAACATACTGCAGTGTATGTAATGTATCTTACTGTGTCCTGTAGCGTATCGCTTGTGTTAAACTGTTACTAAAAGATTTCAAGATTGCTTGAAATGTGCTATATACTCTGAGTGATATAACTCTTACTCTATACTCTCACCTTGTTCTCCCTGACCTAGATAAGGTTGTATTGATTTAACTGTTGTATTTACAATGTTATTACTTCATTTGAATACAGAGTTGCTGTTGGCTGTTTGGAAAGAATAACTTTTGTACTTACAATGTTATTACTTCATTTGAATACAGAGTTGTTATTGGCTGTTTGGAAAGAATTTAGTGAGACAGGACAAAGACCATAAAGGCTTATTGAAATTCAGAGGTTCATATTGTTGTCTGTGCTCAGGTTCACATAGGGCTGGGCGATATGGCCAAAAAGGTTATCATGATAAAAAGATTAATATCATTTGATATTGAGAATTATCATGATAAATGTCACGTCATTATTTCTTTCAAGTTTAAAGGATGATTTTAGCTCCTGAGTGAAAGTTGAAGAAACCAGATGGGGAATTGTGGTTTAAAACTATTATTTATGGTCCGAACATCACAAACACTTTCCAAACAGTGGATCACTTAACAAATCTGAGGTAGAACATTTAAAATGATTATGATTTTAAAAAAAATCAACATGCATGCGTAAAATTAAGTAAATCCATTTTCAGTCCCTTTTCCTCAACAAAATATCTTAATTGGAACAATGAAGTGCTTTTTTTTTTTTTTTTTTTTTTTTTTTCGTGAATCAAACATTAATTGAACATTTGTTGTTTTGTTATTGAAAATCATATAGCGGTAATTGTTTTATTGCCCAGCTCTAGGTTCACATGACCTTTACAGCAAGTTGAGAAGTGACGGTTGACCTAAAGGAGGGCAATAATTAAGCATGGTCTAGTACAAAGATATTTTACATTATGCAACCAGATGTTTGATGCATTTCCCTGCTTTAAACCCAGGGTTATTGTACATGTGCATCATATTGGTCTTTACTGTGTCATCTACCGGGCCAGGACTCATTACAGGCTTATCTTTTCAGTCTGCCCAGCCGGCTGGAAACCAGGAAGCGACACAATCAAACCTGACGTCCAGAAGAGCAAAGACTTCTTCTCCAAGCAGTAATAAGCCCATGGCCAGAGTCTGCTGCCTGCTGTAGGAGATTTCATTTAGATTACATTTCCAGAGAACAATATTTAAGTCACCTGCTGTGCCTGTGAAGGAGTGGTTTGGAGACAGTTTTTGTAGTCAACATGCTGTGTGTGTGTGTGTGTGTGTGTGTGTGTGTGTGTGTGTTTTCTGTTGTCTGTAGAGTGAGTAGTGCACTTATGGCCAAAGCATATAATTGTCTAATTATATTGCGGTAATGTTTGCTATTTTCACTGTCAGACTGAGATAAATATCCGTTTGTTCTTTCATGTCATTCCTTACTATTGTTAGATGCAAAGGACCATACAAACAGTTCTATTGGAAGAATCTCTCTCCATTATGTTGTACTTTTTTCTTTTTTTTATAGTCAACAACACATGTTCTTGTTCAAAATAAAGAATTCAGTTTATAACACTCTCTGAAAACATTTATTCAAACAGAACAGGTGAGATGTTTGGGTGTTAAGGTCATTACACATAAACCTATTTCTTCTTCGGTGGTGTTAGTAGTATCAAATCAGGTACACGTTGGATTGTTTTTTTTGCATGCATGTAAATGTACGATACCTTAAATACTTTGGTACGTTAGATTGAGGTACAATGATTCCCTTTTATTTATCTTTTAAAGCTACAAGCTCAGTGAATAATCATAGCCCAGGTGGAAGATAAACTCCCAAGTATCTAAAATAAGATGCAGGCTTCTATTGAAAATGTCGCCGTAAATAGGCTTTCCCTAACAAGTCAACAGATGCTTATTTGTTTGCCAAATACTCCTGCAGGCTGCCCCACCTAGGTGTTTATATTTATTTTGGCTGATTAGAATATATGGGTGTCAACAGAACAGGTTTGGTTGACATCTCCCTGGCTCTACTGTTTTAATGTACTTGTTAGGACAGAACAACTTACAACTATTCTTTTGAATATATATATATATAATTATAATTCAGTGACCTCAGCATAGCTCAACATTTCAACGAAGAAGAACTGAAAACACCTGTTTGAGTTGACAGGGTGAAAAGTAATTAATCATATATATCATGACATTTAGATGTTGCATGTCTGGGTCTTGAATTGTGTATTGCTAGCAGGCACACCTAAATCAAACAGGGCCATCATTGTGAAATTATTGCCATAACAAAGTAGAGCTAGTAACAGATAAGTGTCTCCTAGACATGCCAGTCATCTTCATGTGTTTGACTTTTAACACCTGCATCTGAAAAAAACAAAACTATCGTTGATTAAGTGGAGAAAATATTATTTTCTAATGAAAAGTAATATTAATGCAATCCCTATGCTTTCTTCATATTATAAGGGCATATTTGCACATACATTTATGTCATTCTACTTCTGTTTTTACTGATTCCTGTCAATTAAAATGTAATTGTCCATGGGGTAATTTACGTATAGTAAACAATGCGGTACTGTCATGAAGACTTGTGGCGGGAAAGACTAATGAGAGCGTGACTAATGTTAATGTTTGAGTAATTTTAGAGTTTGATTAATATTAGTCTGACCTGTTTAAGATTGAGATAAGGTTCTTAGACAAAGTATGAAAACAATTCTGGGAGGAAAGGTACCAATTACATCGTTTTAGCGTCTGCTTTGTTGGCCGATATTGAATATTTATGTTTATCCTTGTTAGCTTAGTTAATTAATCGTTAGCATTAGCATACCTAGCTAATCCTCAGGAGAAAATGGCTGCTGGGAAGACATGCATCAGAAAGAGCAAGGAGGAAACTGCTGAGGTTTGACCACAACACAGGCTAGCTCACGATCATATGTTTTCCATTTGAGTTAATCAGTTTGTATATTTATGAGTAAAAGTTAAAGAGACACCCTCCTCTTTACTATAGACAACACTTGACATAAACAATTGCGCCATCGTGTGGCCACCAACAAGTCAAATTCAGCTTAGCCGTTTTCCTTTTTATACAAAGTCTTTATTTATCTGTTTTACATTTTAAAGTGGATTGGATTATTCCCGAATGACTTGAAAACCGAGCAAGAGTCCATTGTCTTCGTCAAGAGGATGATGGCGGTGGCAGTCTCCTCCATCACCTACCTCAGGGGGATCTTTCCAGAGGATGCCTATAGATCCAGATATCTGGAAGGTGAACACAAATGTCCTCAAATGTCTTAATGAAGGGCCGGTTCATAGGATTAAGAAAATGTAACAGTTTATACCTTGCAAACACAGAAAGTAGTTCATGATAACTTCTTAAGAAGGTACATAATTTTACAGGGTGAAGGTCCTTTAATTATTAGACTACTCTTTATCAATACTATTGTATCTTATTATTATTAATGCATTTTTTGCATTTGTCATATCACCAGATTTGTGCATCAAAGTCTTGCGTGAAGACTGCAACACCCCTGGTGCCAGCAAAGTTGTGAAATGGTAATTATAATATTCCCGCTACCAGACAGTACAGTTGTACTTAAGTCTGCTGGCCACACTTTCCTATCCTAATTGATGTTTTCACCCACTACTGTTTGTTCCAGGATGATGGGCTGTTTCGATGCATTAGAGAAGCAGTATGTAAGTTAATGCATCTATGAATACATTGAATTTGTAATGTTTCATCTTATTTTGATCAATACTACCATTAGTTTTACTATTGTTCAATGCTGTCCTCTTAACAGCTCCAGATTGTATACATTGGGGTAAGAAAATTAAGTTGGTACAGCAACATTTAAAGTTAACACATTGCTTACATAGAGAAAGAAAGTTGGCGCCAATAACCCTGTGCAACATGTTTCTGACATCTAGGTGTACACCAATCCAGATGAACCCAATGTAAGTTCTTTCTTAAAATACTAAAAAATCATTATCAGATTATTAACTGAAACACAATGATGGCATGCTTTGTTAAATCATACCTCCCGTGTGCAGTCTGATCAACATTAAGAAACTTAATGTCTTTTTCTATTTTGCAGTGCATTATTGAGTCATACCAGTTCAAATTCAAATACACTGAGAAGGGGCCAGAGATGGACATATTCAGGTTTGAATGGACACTCTATGTTTGCATCAGTGTTTTGGATAGGACCTCCACATGTGACTGAATTGATGGTGATATAACCTTCGTGAAAATCGCAGGAACAACGATGTGGAGATGCAGGTGCCGCTGGAGGACACAAAGAGAGCCTCGGTGCTGCTCATCAGGAAGCTCTTCCTGCTCATGCAGAACCTGGACGCCCTTCCCAACAAGGTCTACCTCACCATGAAGCTCTACTATTACGATGACAGTAAGACGCATTAATGTCTCAGCCGAACAAAATGGTAATCAATTTAGAGTGTTGTGTAATTTCTTTGGTGGGGGGATGCATAGGCAAGGCAAGGCAAGTTTATTTGTATAGCATATTTCAACAACAAGGCAATTCAAAGTGCTTTACATTAAACATAAAAGCAACAGGGAAATTGAAAAAATAAAACACATTAAAATATAATTTTGAAAAGGGTGTAATAGAAAATAAAAACAGGATAAAAAACAGGGTAAAACAGGACAGTAAACGTTACAGTGCAATCTACGGCTTTAAATTTAATTTAATTAAAGGCAGTGGTAAAAAGAAAAGTCTTCCGCTTAATTTAAAAGAACTGACAGTTTCAGCAGACCTGCAGTTATCTGGGAGTTTATCAGATATACGGAGCATAATAACTGAACGCTGCTTCACCTATTCTAGTTTTGACTCTGGGGACAGAAAGCAGACCTGTCCCAGACGACCTGAGAGATCTGGATGGTTCAATTTGAAGCAGAAGATCAGAAATGTATTTTGGCCCTAAACCATTTAGTGCTTTATAAACTAACAGCAGGATTTTGAAATCAATTCTTTGACACACAGGAAGCCAATGTAAAGACCTCAGAACTGGAGTGATGTGATCCACCTTTTTGGTCTTAGTGAGGACTCGAGCAGCAGCGTTCTGAATCAGCTGCAGCTGTCTGATGGATTTCTTAGGGAGCCCTGTAAGGACGCTGTTACAGTAGTCGAGTCGACTGAAGATAAATACATGGATAAGTTTTTCCAGGTCTTGCTGAGACATAAGCCCTTTAATCCTTGATATATTCTTCAGGTGATAGTAGGCTGACTTTGTAATGGGCTTAATGTGGCTCCTCAAATTCAGGTCTGAGTCCATGACTACACCAATATTTCTGGCTTGATTTGTGGTTCTTAACATTACAGATTGAAGCAGAGTACTGACTTTCAGTTGTTCTTCCTTGGCTCCAAAAACAATAACTTCAGTTTTATCTTTGTTTAATTGAAGAAAATTCTGGCACATCCAATCGTTGACCTGTTCAATACAGTTACTCAGCGTTTGTATGGGATCAAAGTCCCCTGGTGATATGGTTATGTAAAAAAAAATGTGTCATCTGCATAATTGAAAACATCTCGCCCGCTCTCCTTTCAAAGTCACCCCTGCCGACTACCAACCACCAGGCTTCAAGGAGGGTGAATGCGACAGCCTCTGGTTTGAAGGCATGGCCGTGCACTTCAAGGTGGGTGAGGTGCAGACGGCCTTCCACAACTTGAGAGTGCGTGTCTCGGCAGAACAAGGCAGGCTGGAGAAGCTTCAAGAAGGGAACCACCTGAAGGAGAACAAGCAAGTTTCCCTGAGAAATCCTCAAGAGAGGATCAAGGTGGGTCCAGATGGAGGATTATTCAAGTGCTGGATTTCAGTTATAGACACGTAGTCGTCTAATCAAGCAGATTTCGCTCTTTCTTTGCTGTTGTCATTTTCTCGAAAAAGATTAAATCTAGCTCATTCATGTTACGTTTTCAGTTCTCATGGATGAAACATTTTTTTACAGTTTGCTGTCAGTTTATTTAACTGTCTGTGAACACCTCGTTACAGGACCCTTGTAAGAAAACACATGAGGAAGAGGATCTACCTTCTGAAGACGGTAAGTCGGTGGAGCTACTGTTACAAAACTATAAATTTAAACAATGGCTTTACACTGTTAACTTCCCTTTAAACAGAGTCTGCACAGTTCAAGAAACCTCCAAGACCTCTGGCAAAGGTACAGTTGAACTAGAGGCATGATTGTATTAGAATATGACACATTAGAGCTTCTCATGAATTGTAATAGTAGTTTTAACACTAACCCAACAGGACAGGTGATTATCTTTTTTTGTCTATTTTAGAGAAAAGCAGCTGCCAAGAATCTGGCAAGGAAGAAAAGAAGAATTTAGCACTGGTATTGCACAATACAAAACCTGTGTAATGTAAACACAAACATGAACTATTTCTTCATTTTAATGCAAAGTTAAACACTTGTTTTATGTTATGTTACAATTTATTTTGATAAGAAAGTTTGTTTGACAGGTTCATGACATTGTTATCTCTACTCACAAGGCAGGATGTCACTGTCACAGTTCTAATGTAGACAACATCGTACAAAAAGCATACATGAAGTGTACAATCTAGATCAATTTAATCAAAACAATGTTCAAAGTGCTTCATTTTTTAGTATTCTGTGTATAAAATGTGTTCAAGAAATAAAGTGTGACTTAATCCATAAACATTTTAGTACAACATTGTAAAAATGTTATTCTATACATGGATGACAGAATGTATTGGGAAAGAAAACATACAGTGCAAATCATGTTTCACAATATGCAACTCATATCTAAGCTTTAGTAGCTGAAATCAATCAAGAACAATTTGATCTTTTTGGCACAAATGATAACACTGAACGTGTGTATCTGTCTCTGTGTGACATTTACCTAAGATTGAAAAATAACATTGCTCACTTAAACAACACACTTGAGCTCCCTTCATCAATGTGTGTTTCTCATCTAACATCTGATGGTCTTTTCCTGAGTGATGGGAGTGTTGTTCCGGTCCAGAGCCTTTAGTTTCAGTCTCTGGGTCAGTGTTACAGCTCCATCTTCTTCTCAATGTGTGTCTTAGAATAAGCTGTCCACATCTCCCATCTCCACGAACACAGACTTCAGCTGGGAATAGTATTCAATCGTCACCTGGCCGTTCTCCCGGCCTATGCCTGGTGAATGTAAAGATTGTAAGTTTGCGTCCACTTATACTAATGTGAAAGGGGAGTATTGAAACTAGTTTTTTAAAGAAGGAAATACTCGCCACAATGATCAGATCAGCTACTAATGTTGTTTTGTGATGATGCTGTAGTAGACTTTGCAAAGGAGTACGGTCATATTTTCTTTTAGGAATATTCACTACAATTAAATAACTCAAATAACTTAGTCAGTGATTTGGCTCCTGGTCTGCAGCAGGTGAACAACAGGACTGTACCTGACATTTTGAAGCCTCCAAAGGGCACCTCCACAGGAGTGATGTTGTAGTTGTTTATAAAACAGGAACCAGCCTTGAGTTGTTCAACCACACGATGGGCTCGCCTCACATCCCTACAGACATAAACGAGGTCAATTGGCAAGTTGTCATATTTTACCCCTGTTGTGGTGGCAGCCCGGCTGACGGTGAGTGTCCTGGTTTTTCCTCCTTTTTATCAGTTTTCTGCTTTTTCCCTTGGTTTCCTGTTCTCTGCCCGCCTCTCTGTGTTTTCTCCCCCGTGTGCTCTCTCCTCTGCTCCTGAGCCCAGCCAACTACCTGCACCTGCAACCCATCATCCACCTCGTCAGCCTGCCACACCTGCCAGTAATCAACCTCATCCCAGCCTGTATTTCAACCCCGGTTCTCCACACCATCCTTGCTTGATCGTCGTTGCTCCATACCTGGTGCCACTCCTGTGTTCAGGCTTCCTCGTTTCTTGCTTTTTCAAACTTACCCTGTGCCCTGTCATTGTCTCCCCCTAACCTTGTCTCTCTGTCCGTCTCCCTCCCAGGTACACTCACCCTCGTCCTCCGTTCGGCTGGGCCCATCCACTGGCCCACTCCCCTTCGGACCTCCCTCTCGGCGTCCTCCCTGTTCCCGTGCCTCTCCTCGCTTCCTCGGCCCGTGTTCCCCGGCTCCCTGGCCCCCTGTCTCCTTGGTTCCCCGTGCCAGTACTTCCCCGACGTCCTCCTCTCCCCCCACTCCAGTCCCTCTCACCCCTTTTCCCCCAATAAACCTCCTTCCCTCTGAGTGCAGCATTTGGGTCCTCTCTGTCCACACACCACACCTCGTAACAACCCCTTTGCTTCGACTACTCGCCGTTTTGCTACTTTTAACTTGAACAATCTAGATGTTTCAGAAAGGTTTAAGACAATCATGGGTCAAAAATCCTGTTTAATAACCAGTGAAGCTGCTCTAGATCGTCTCACCACAGACCTACCTAGTAAAAACTCCTGCAGCCAGACCCATGGTGGTGTCATTGGCTCTCTGCAGCACCTCCTCTTCGGTTTCAAAGGACAACACAGACATGACAGGACCAAAGATCTCCTCCCTCACACAGGTCATCTCATCTGTACAGCTACCTACAGGATGAAAAAAAAGGACATGAACGTGAAAATGCTGGTGGGACCACAAAGTGTATTTAGATAGTGATGAATCCCCTTTGACTTTTATTGTCATATTTAACAATATGTGGTGTTGCAGCAAAAATATAATAAAAAGGAATAAAATAGTCTGTAACACTACAAAAAAAGGGAACAGTTCTTCTGAATGTATTGTAATTATGAAAGAATGTATTGAAGTCTTACTCAATATACATGGAGTCATGTAGTATCCACCTCTGAGTTTGGGATCTGATGGTACAAAAGGTTCACCTCCGCACAACACTTTTGCTCCCTAGAGACAACAATTTACATCAAGGTCTAAATTTAAGTTGCTGCACGTGAACCTCTTGACTTACTCTTCTGACAAACCACAAGTTATCAGGACTCTTGCCTCTTTCTTTGCCTGATCGACAAAGGATAGAACTTTTTCCAGGTGTGGCCGGCTGACCAGTGCTCCCATTCGGGTGCTCTCCAGTAGTGGATCTCCAATCTCGATCGCCACAGTCCTCTTCACCACCTCCTCCAAAAACTCAGGCAGAATATCCTTCTGCACAAAGACCCTTGTACCATTGCTACAGACCTGTAATACATTTAATCAAATCAAACACTATGCTTCTACATGTAGATTGGATTATTTTAGCACATAAAGAACATGAAGAATTTGACAGCATATGAAAATACAACATATAATATCCAAAGCAGAACGCACTCTCTACCTGGCCTTGAGACAGGAAGTTGGCCATGAGAGCGCCCTTCACAGCGTTCTCCAGATCGCTGTCCTGAAAGATGAGCAGAGGAGACTTCCCCCCAAGCTCCAGAGTCACAGGCTTCACCCCCTTGGATGCCATCTTCATAATCTGTGGGTCAAAGCCACATGGAAGAATATCCATTGATTGCTCTGGTCACATCACAGATTAGGAGGGAAAAGACAGACTGCAACATTGTTAACGCTAAATCTACAAATCCTAAATCCTCACAATTCCCAATCGCGAGAGGTTTGAACTGAGGTGTTTTACAAGTGAGTGGTGTTTTTTTATTTCATGTCTCACACTAATAAAACCAAGAAAAGCTTTCTACCATGTAAGTAAAACAGACCTTCTTGCCTGTTGGCACGCTCCCAGTGAAGGACACCTTAGCGACGTCAGGATGGTGGCAGAGTAGGCTGCCAGTCTCCTGGCCGCCCTGCACCACGTTGAACAGCCCCTCTGGAGCTCCAGCCTCTGCATAGAGCTCTGCCAGCATGACTGCTGTCACAGGCGTCAGTGGTGATGGCTTGTACACCATGGCGTTACCTATTTTAGATCATAGACACATGAGAAAAACAAAAGAAAGTAAGACTCTTATTGTTTGACTCGTCTAATGAACTAGAAAGGACTAGGAGATAATACCTTTGTCAAGTTGAGTTAGACATGCTGCTGTGATTTTGGGGCAATACCTAAAATTGTGAATGTTAGGCCTTGTTACATCAAAGAATTGGGAAGATTTGCGCGAAGACAAAGACTCATGACCATTTCAATCAATATGTTGCTGTAGTGCCATCTAAAGGGGAAGTGCCATTACCTTTCACTGACATTTGGCTGCAATTGTACAATATGTTAAGGAGTTATAGCAGTGTATGACAAATATGTCGAGCCAAGAGCAACTTGATAAGAAATAACAGAAAAAAATGGTAAACCAAACCATTTGGGCTAAATTTGTAGAAAGTGTTTCAGTGGACAATCTGTGACATACACCGATCAGCCATAACATTATCACCACCTGCTGGTCATAATGTCAGTCTCCCGTTTGCCTTTCTATGAGAACCGGCATCAACTTCTTCAACAATATGACCTAAAGGGGCCAGCCCCCCCCACAACCATGTTCCACAGTCGAACTTAAAAAAATTTAATTTAATTCCGTATGGTTGTTTTTGAGATATTCTGCTGAATAAACAAACAAAGCTAACCATAATGTTACCCTTCCTCACAGAGTAAATCATGTAAGTGTAATAGAGGTAATAATATACATGTCTTGACAACTTTAGAAGTATCCCATACCACAGGCCAGGGCTGGAGCTGATTTCCAGGCAGCTATCTGAAAAGGATAATTCCAAGCACCGATGCCGACACAGACTCCCAGAGGCTCCCTGCGAGTGTAGGCAAAGGATCCCCCAGGCAGCTGGACATGCTGGCCTTGATAAATTAAAGGAGAAAGCATAAACATGGTAAAACAAAGTTGATGGTTTAAAATTTTTTTTTACATTTTTAAGATTTTGGTTTTAAAAAGTGCCGACAGTGGAAATTTGAATAATGTATGTTATAAAATGTTTGTAAAAAGCCTTTTCTTCAACAAACACATTTGACAGCAAGACTTTCAGTCAGTATTTAAGATGAATAATGTTAATTTGATCAATACAGATTACATAGTTCATAATATTGAGTGCATTTGCTGCCTGGCATGCCTGCATGAGTTATTTTATTTTCCTCCAGACTCTTGAAAGGTGGGAAAACAGTGAGCGTTGTACTGTACCAACCTGCCAGACAGCTGGCCAGCCCTGCATAATACTCTATACACAGTCTGGCAGAGTCCACATCCAGACGGGCCTCTGTGATGGACTTCCCGTTATTGACCACCTCCATTTCAGCTATCTCCTCTCTCCTTCTCTGTTCATCAAAGCCAGGGTGAGTGTAATACATTTCATTAGTGTAATTGTTGCACAACATCCCCGATCCATTACTAGATGTACAAAGCAGGGCACTATTTTCATGAAGTTAAATTACTTAAGGTAGAAGCTATTATCCCCTGTTGAGTTCAATGACACATTTGTGCAAATCACAAAGGAAGATGTTGAGTGAGTGTTGATGTCTTCAAATATTCAGCTGGGACACGAAAGATGATGACTATGTGAAACAGGCTGCAACCCTTTATATAACAATTTTATACATTACATGTAAACAGCGTATGGTGATTCCCATTCTAAAGACGTTTGTTATGCATGACAAAAGAAAGCCTTCATTGCATTACCAGCACACTGAAAGCTCTAAGGAAACCAGACCCTATGATCAAAATACTCGAATACTGGAATATTCTTATGTGGTCTTTTTGTCAATTTACATATTCTCAGGAGTAGCATACAAATGAACAACAACAAAACCTCCACCTCAATGATATGAGCAGTTTCTATCATGATCCTCGCCCTCTCCATCCCAGACATTTTGCTCCAATGGCCAAAGGCTGACTTGGCAGCCTTCACAGCCTGATTGACCTCCACATCACCACATGGCTCCAAATGACACAAGACTCGCCCTGCAAAGTGAAACATATTATGGTGACAACAGTTAACACAAAATGCTGTCAATGCCATCTCAGTTTGCCTGTTTGTTTAGTTAATACTGGTTCAAAGCGACAATGTACAGGGTACAGAGGAAGCAATAATAGCTAGGATGTGATCATATGAATTGGTTTTGCCCCATTGAAGCTGCTCAGGGGCCATAGAACTGGTTGCACATGAAAATGGTCACCATACACTAAATGGATATGGGTTAGTATAAAGGAGTGTGTTGCTGAATAACAGAGAGTGTGCACAGTTGACTTTCCTTGAATAAGTAAATGTGAAATATATAAATGTGTTACGCAGAAAGATAACTTGAACGTATTCAAAAAGTCAGGAAGTTAAGTTAACCCGTTAAAATGCCTGATATTGATTTGCTTTCCATTCACACACAGAAGTGACCAAAGTCCAGTTAGCAAACAGTGTCAATAAAGTAAAACAAACAAACAAAGAATTGTGTGGCTTACCTGTCGCAGGTTCGTAAACATTCTCCTTGTTGCATTTCTCTTGGCTCGTCCATCTCTTGCCGGCCCAGAAGTTCAGCGGGACCGTGATGTCCACTGAGCCCGAGGACAGGCATCTAACCGACGCCGCAAGGGGAGATGCAGCATCGGGGCGCCGCAGGGACGCAACGAGCCTCTGGAGCATTACGTTACTGAAGCTGGCTCTGTTGCTCTAAGTTTAGCCGAAAACTGTAAAACGCTGTCGAAGACGTCACAGAAGTTTCACCTCTAATGTTAGCTTGCACTAGTAAACTTACAGCGAGTGTACAAAACGTTACTTACATGCTAGCTACAGTTCAATACAGACATATACAAACGCAGATACATTTAAAACACAATAATGCAGAAATCACAATGAAAAAGTGCTCCCTCCGCTTGTCATTTGTGAAGTTTCACCTTCACCTGTATTTGAGTCTTAAACATAGACTGTATAACGTTATGGGTCTCAAACTTGCTTACTTTCCAAGCCTCTTCTTCTTTTTTGAGGTCTAATGGCAGCTTGCATCCTTTGACTGGCATTAACGTTACCGCCATCTTCTGGAGTTAGTTAACTCTTACATCGTCCGCACTGTCAGATTTTCCCTCTCTGTTCAAGTTACTGTGCATACCTACTGATCTAATCTACCTCCTCTTTTCCAGTTCTTCCACTCTTCTCTTAATACCCACTCACTGTTTGTATTGCATGTAGTTGTCTTCCTCTTATCTCCTGATCCCAGTGCTGCTGCTACTCTTTATTTCTTTCTGTCCGTGCAACACCCTTTCTCTCTGATATTGAATGTTTAATTGTGGTGTCTTTTTTAACATCTTGTTTGGCTAATTTGTCCACTCTATCATAAACAGGGACAGAAGTTGCAAATTAGTTATGGCTAGAATCCTATATGCATGGTATCTACTTTGTATACTTTATAAAGCTATGTCTCATGCATTTTTACCCTAATTTAATATTAATAAATAAATACATAATGCCCATGTGCGCAGGAATCCAAATGAGCGTGATTGTATTGTTTAATTACTTATGAGTTTTTCCATTATTTCAAATAGTAGGTCTTGGATCGATTACTGGATGTATAGATGTATACGTAGCTTTAAGGCTGCACCGAGCAGATGCTGAGAGTCCCTACAGATTAGAGCTCTGTTTTCCTTGTTCAGCCCACCAAATGGTGTACAACTCAACTGTGTTTACACTTAAGAAGTTTGAAGTCCTTTCTCCTTTCATTTAACTGTAGAACTAATGTACCAAATTAGCACTTTTCTTTATTACCTTAACTTGAAGTAACTCTAAATCTACCACCAGTGGTCACCCACACAGGGGTTGTAGGTCACACCCCTGCTGGACAAAATGTCATTCCATACACTCCCATGTCTGCTGCATCTTCTGTCTAGCTTGATTTTCCTGTTCCCTCCCTTTCCCAGCAGGCTTGTAGCACTTTTTTGGTTGGGTACTCTCAAATTCGTCAAATTGTCCAACCCTACAAGGCATCTCATCACATTTACAACTTTTTTGCATATATCCACAATACTTTTGAATTTTGAATGTGATCCCTCCGTGTTAATCTGGAGTCAAATTATACTCCTAAGAATCTAAACGATTCAACTGTCTCTAAATTATTTCCATATAATATCAAATGAGTATTTAGTCTAACCCTCTTTATTGCGAAGAAGATTGCTTTAGTCTTTTCAACTGAAAAAAAAAACAACCTATATGGCTCTAATGTCTCCCTCTTTTCCATAAAGCCCCATCATCTGCCAATAATGATTTTCCCATATCTAATGGTACATTTCCGAATATGTCATTTATCGTAATAGAGAATAATGTAGGACCTCATACTTGTCGGACAAATCACCTCTACCTTTTATTTGAAAAGTCAGTTATCCAGTTAAAAACATTATACCTCCATTTCCCATTGCATGTAGCTTTATCAGAAGCCCCCACCTTAATTTGCACCTTCCTTACTTCATCTTCTAGACATATTACTGGATCCAAACTACCCCTTCTTTTCCTAAATCTACTCTGACATGCTGCAGTTGTATCCTGGTCACCACTGCAGCTGTTTATTTCCTTCCATGCAAAACCCTTTCCCTTTGAATGTTTAACTGCGGTGTCTGTTTTCTTTTTTAACATCTTGTTTGGCTAGTTTGTTCTGTGTCTAATTACCCATAATAGCCATGTATGCAGGAATCTGCAGTTGTTTGGTCCCTCTGCACAGTGTTTTATCATTACATAGCATTTTTCAACCTTCCCTGGTGCAGTCAGCTTTAGCCAGCGCCCCTTTTTAACTCTCCCAAAGTAAATGGAACACTCTGCTCATCTCCAGTATTTTCCTTTCCCTTCCTTGTTTTCAGATTCTATTTTCTCCATTTTCCTTCTTCCTGCCTCAGACAAATTATTAGAACTGTGTACCCTAACAAAGGTGTTAGCCAGTAACTCAGCCTTTTCTTTATTAGCAGCTGCTATTTCATTTCCATTTGTTAGCACAGGATAACTCCAGTCCCTTCTGTCCCTTCCCCCCCTCTTTTTGATCATCCCCCATGCTTCTCCCACTGGGGTTGTGTTCCCAATCGAGTCTCAAAACTTTCTCCAGTATGTCCTTCTTGCCTGTCCACCTTGCCAATGAATGAGCTTTTTGTATCTGTTTAAGATATTCATCACTCTCTTCCTTAAAATCCTCAGTTTTCCCAAACACCCATTTTCCACCCCTGTCCACTTCAGTCACTGATATTTTTATCTGGCATAAAACAGGACAATGGTCACTACATGGTTCCCTCTTGGTACACTTTCCAATTGAATTTGGCTGCAATGTTATTTGAAAACAATGTAAGATCCAGAGTCGACACCTTGCCTGTGTTAACATTCTTGTAGGCTACTCCCATCATTTAAGAAGCCTAAATTCCTCTCATCTAACAAGTCTTCTATCACCTGGCCACTAGCATCAGCTTTCTCACTCCCCCAGTGGGTTATGTCCCCACACCACACAGTGCTTGCTTTGACATTCTTGGTCTTCAGGTTTGTTTAAGTATATTCTCTTGCAAGAGTTATAATTCACAACCACTAATTGCTTACTTCCCACCTACACTTCCACCACCACATACTCCAGTTTTTTTTCCGATACCCAGTACTCTGCAAGGGGTTTCTTGTTTAATAAATGTGACTCAGCCTCGTCCTCCCCCATATTTCCTATCACACCTAATTGCCACATATTCATACAAAACAAAATCTAAACAGAATCTTCAGCCATGATTCCTGAACACACAGAATGTCCAGTTTCTCCCTCCGACTGACAATAAAAAAGACCTTATAAAATCCTGCCCAATGTTACATTTATCAATCCTGCTATAAAGGTCACCAACATCTATTTTTCTGCCCGTTGCCCTTTATTGTGGCTGTGCTCCTTCACCAGTTTTTCCTGTCTGGCCATCTTTACTGCATGCGCATATGAGACTTTTCCCTTCACTCTAATCTGTTGCACCTCCTCCTCTCTTCTCAACACTACACAACCCCCAAAACACACCATTGTAGTTCTCTCCACAGTTACAACAAGCTGGTCTCGCTCCCTCTCGCCACTTCCCATATTCACGTTCCCCAACACATCTAGCACATCTTCTCTTTCCTTTGCATACCTTAGCCACATGCCAAATTCCTGGCAGTTGAAACATCTCATAGCTATAAACTCCTTAACTCTGTATATTTTAGTTAAAATTAGCATGACCCCTACAGCGGTAAAATGCAGCATACACATTAATGGAGTGATATTTATCATGTTGCATTGATGTTGCACAAACAGCTGAAAATGATTGATAATATTTCAGAGCCTATACATGAACTACTGGTCAGACAACAGAGCATCTTCAGTCAGAGACTCCTTCAGCTCAGCAGCAATAAAGACCTCTTCAGGAAGTCATTCCTTTTAACCTCCCTCATGATTGATTTTAAGTTGTCTATCTATCTATCTATCTGTCTACATCAACATTATAGTAAAACACTGACAGGACACATTTACTACACTATGAGTACTAGCCTACTTTTACTTTTGGTACCTGTAAGTAAGCTACATTTAGCTGATAATACTTAGCCTACATACTTTTACTTAAGTAAGGTTTTCAATATAGGACTTTTACTTGAAGTGGAGTATTTTTCAGTGTGCTGTTACTAATTTTACTTAAGTAAAGGATCTGAACACTTCTTCCACAACTGGATATATACACTCACCTAAAGTATTATTAGGAACACCATACTAATACTGTGTTTGACCCCCTTTCGCCTTCAGAACTGCCTTAATTCTACGTGGCATTGATTCAACAAGGTGCTGGAAGCATTCTTTAGAAATGTTGGCCCATATTGATAGGATAGCATCTTGCAGTTTATGGAGATTTGTGGGATACACATCCAGGGCACGAAGCTCCCGTTCCACCACATCCCAAAGATTCTCTATTGGGTTGAGATCTGGTGACTGTGGGAGCCATTTTAGTACAGTGAACTCATTGTCATGTTCAAGAAACCAATTTGAAATGATTGGAGCTTTGTGACATGGTGCATTATCCTGCTGGAAGTAGCCATCAGAGGATGGGTACATGGTGGCCATAAATAGATGGACATGGTCAGAAACAATGCTCAGGTAGGCCGTGGCATTTAAACGATGCCCAATTGGCACTAAGGGGCCTAAAGTGTGCCAAGAAAACATCCCGACACCATTACACCACCACCACCAGCCTGCACAGTGGTAACAAGGCATGATGGATCCATGTTCTCATTCTGTTTACGCCAAATTCTGACTCTACCATCTGAATCTCAACAGAAATCAAGACTCATCAGACCAGGCAACATTTTTCCAGTCTTCAACTGTCCAATTTTAGCAAATTGTAGCCTCTTTTTCCTATTTGTAGTGGAGATGAGTGGTACCCGGTGGGGTCTTCTGCTGTTGTAGCCCATCCGCCTCAAGGTTGTGCATGTTGTGGCTTCACAAATGCTTTGCTGCATACCTCGGTTGTAACGAGTGGTTATTTCAGTCAAAGTTGCTCTTCTATCAGCTTGAATCAATCGGCCCATTCTCCTCTGACCTCTAGCATCAACAAGGCATTTTCGCCCACAGGACTGCCGCATACTGGATGTTTTTCCCTTTTCACACCATTCTTTGTAAACCCTAGAAATGGTTGTGAAAATCCCAGTAACTGAGCAGATTGTGAAATACTCAGACCGGCACCAACAACCATGCCACGCTCAAAATTGCTTAAATCACCTTTCTTTCCCATTCTGACATTAAGTTTGGAGTTCAGGAGATTGTCTTGATCAGGACCACACCCCTAAATGCATTGAAGCAACTGCCATGTGATTGGTTGATTAGATAATTGCATTAATGAGAAATTGAACAGGTGTTCCTAATAATCCTTTAGGTGAGTGTATATACCTGTTATATATAAAAATATTAAATGCACGGTTACCGTTATTTCAACCCGGAGGCGGGACTAGTATTGTAAGACCGCTGCTGAGGTCAGACAGCCATCAAAGCGTAACAGACGATTGGATATTTCCCCCGTCAATCCCAAAATAAATAAAAACAGGATAATACTTACAAATTAATAATTTAATAGAATACAAAGAGTACGTTTATTACAGTTAAACAACGTGTAAAATAAATTAATATAAATAAAATGTCGAGTGTTTAAACCTACGGCGTTGTTGTGGGAGGAGCTTCGCCTCAAAGATCTTCCAGCGCAGCAGCAGCTCCTACACATTGCAAGTATGGCCGGGGACAGTGAGACACAATTAAGGGACCGTGGCGAAAACGCCGACGTTGTTCGACAACCCTTCCTCATCGGTGTCTCCGGAGGAACCGCCAGCGGCAAGGTTGGCATGCCGGCTAGCTAATTTCACGGTTTTCGCGACTTGTCATCGTTATATTTTGAGTTAAATCACGGCAGAGTCACAGCACAGTTGGGCTGCCGGGTGCTGCTGACCGCGTGGCTTCAGCGACCCAACGTTGAGGCTTGATTGACAGCTCCATCATCTGGTTAGCCTTCCAGCTTTTCCCAAACACCGGTTTAATTTAACATTAACACACGTGTCCGACGCTTGTTGTACTGAATTTTTGTGTTCGTTCCGAGGCATCTTTCTCTTTTCGTACGAGATGCCGGTGTCGTCAGCGGGACCGACTAACTTTAGACTACGTGATGTTAGCTTAGTTAGAAGCCTAGCTAAATTCCAGCAGTGCAGGGTGTGCTAGACAATAGCTGATGCTCGCTTTTATCGATCTGAACAGTTTGTAAACACTGTGAACCACGTTTCTTTTATATCTAGAAAATATTTAAAAGACAAGATTGTGGTTAACTTCTATATTTAGTAAGACAAGACAGCGCATCACTAAACACATTTTCTTTTTTAAGTGACCTAGAGTAACGTTAAATAAGGTTAACCTAGATGTTGGGATAAGGAATGATACAGGCGTCAGCGGGAAAGATTTCCTTAAAGCTATCGCGCCCACGTCCCTTTGTTCTGTGGCAGACCTTAGATAACGTTTGAAATAAAAATACATCTGGTTTTGGCCGGGCTTATAGTGTAATACGTTATCTTTCTAAACATAACCCGGCCTTTTTATTTTAACACACCACTAGTTAAACGTATAGCTTCCCTGATTTACCGTTTACGTGCGTGGACAGTGCTAATGTAACGGCACACCAGCACATACCCGCGTCTTGTCCCAGTGACTTGACACGCAAACGTAGGTATTTCCGAACACGTCATTATATTTCTTTGTTATGAAGTGGGCGATGTGACGACTTGGTGGTGCTCAGAAGCCACACCGCATTGTAAAAACAAGGAGACGCGAACTGAACTGATAAGATCGCTAGCGAAAGAAGCAGCCAAGAGGCTTTTTAAAATTAAATGAAAGCGTTGAGCAATGTGACTTTTCGCCGTGTCTGTTTCCGGCTTCACTCGCAGTGCAGGTAACTTCGAGTTAGATGATCGTGGGCGAAGACTCGCCTGTCTTGTCTGGTTTCGTGCCAGCTTGTCCCTTCAGCACAGTGTCACTGAGGCAGGGGTTGGCCTCCTGAAATCCCTTCACAAGGGGACTGACTGGGCGAAGGGCTTAATTTACTTTCTTGCAGCCTGACTAGACCAGCTTTAATTACTAACTTGACTGCTCATTTTTTTCTCGCTTAGCTGTTCGGTCCCAAAAAATTTGCAAAATGTTGACCAGTGTTTCCTAAAGCCCAGGGTGACGTCTTTAAATGTTTTCTTGGTCCACAACAGAAATATATTCAGTATACTGTCATAGAGGAGGAAATAAACCAGAAAATAACATTTGAGAAACTGGAATCAGAGAGTTTAGAACTTTGCTATCAAATCGATTATCAAAATAGTTAATAAATGGTGGACAACTAATTGATTAATCGTTCCAGCTATCACCAGGTTTAGTTCATACATTTCATCATTGGTTAACCCATCAGTTATCATTTTGTGTAATACACTAATATTGCTAAATAAATAGATGATATGGCTAGAGGAACAAATTTTTATAAAGTAAAACATTTCTGTGTCATGACCAAAAAACAACAAGATTATCAGATTATTCCTGGATAAGTTATTGCCAAAAGATGAATCTGTCTGTTAGCTTGGAGTTAAAATTAAATTAAAATGTCCATTGGACGATGCTGTAGGATGACAGTGAGGCTTGGACTTTTTGGTGCGTACAGAGTCGGGTCCCTTTGTCTGAAATTGTTGCATTTTGAGTGTGTTGATACAACCTTCCAGCTCCCTAGCGGGGGCGTCCAAATTCATTGTAGCACAATTTCATGGACACAAAGACAACAGAGCCTCGGGCCGCTGGTGAATGCTCAGTCAGCACTGGGTATGAGATTCGTTTAGTTGGGAAGGTCAGTGGGGGCAAACATGATGGGCCACGGTGCAGTTCACCTTCAATTGTGTTAGTTGACTTCATACAGGGAAATGACCCACCCACCTGATGTCTTGATAAATATGACGGTCTAAACACAAGTCATTTCTGTTCTTTGTGGCCTGAGTTGAAACTAGTTATCATTACAGTGCTTTTACTCCACGTATGTAAAGTGCTCCCCCCATTTTCCCATGTAGTGACCTACTCCGACAGCCACGGTTTTCTGTTTGTTTCTGCAGTCGTCTGTATGCGAGAAGATCATGGAGCTGCTGGGCCAGAACAAGATCGACCATCACCAGCGGCAGGTGGCCATCCTCAGCCAGGACAGCTTCTACAAGGTGCTAACTCCAGAGCAGAAAGCAAAGGCACTTAAGGGCCAGTTCAACTTTGATCATCCAGGTATGTTAACACTGAATAGCTGGTGGCATTGCTCATGTCCTATATGGGGTGTGGAACCTCAGCTGGCATGACGCAGGCACATGTTTGCTAATCGTATAACAGATTTCAGAAAAGTATTATTCAAATCTGCAAGTGGAGATTTCTCCACATACCTGGCTTTAAATTATTTTGTGTATGTAAGTAGTAACAAGGCTGCTTTAGCACTACACAGATAAAAGATTAAGGCATAGATGAAAATGACTTGCAAATTCAAGGAAGCAAATTGCCAAGATGAACTGGCTCGCTCGGCAGCAAGCTTTGCTGCCACGTTGGTAATTTATTCCAGTGTGTTTTTGGCAGATGCATAGACTCCATTTTTGGACTCAGTCTTTGCACCGTCTTTGCTCTTGCTTACTTTCTCAGCTGATTTGAAATCCCCACCGTCAGCAGGCCTTTCTCAGAGGCAGCTGCTTCCAGGCTTACAGAGTGAACCCAACACCTGTTACAGGAAAGGGATTCCTGGGTTACCAAAACGTGCAGTGTGGAGTCCCGTCCCACGTGTCTGTGGGCATCACACCAAGCTAGTGTAACTGGGGTTAAATCATATAATTATGGAGGTAAAAACTGAGCATTTGTCTTTTTGTTATCCTCAGATGCCTTTGACAACGAGCTGATCCTGCAAACCCTCAGAGAGATCCTGCAGGGGAAGACGGTCCAGATCCCAGTTTATGACTTTGTCAGTCATTCCAGGTGAGCATCTCTGTCTGTTGCATCATGTGTTCCTGCAGAATAGACACTTAATCTACAATTACAAATTGCGTCCACGGGTTGGTGAACCTAATATTTGGTTTGTAACTTGATTGTTTAATCAGTTTACATTTGCATAACACCATGTCTGCCACTGACAGAGAGAAGGAAACTCTTCTGTGTGTGTGTTCTTCCAGGAAAGAGGAGTTTGTTACAGTGTATCCGGCCGATGTGGTCCTGTTTGAGGGCATCCTCATGTTCTACTCACAGGAAATCAGAGACCTGTTCCAGATGAAGCTGTTTGTTGACACAGATCCAGACACACGGCTCTCACGCCGAGGTGTGTGGTGAGGGTTGGGTCAACACCCACAGCTGTAACAATTGTAGAGCAGTGCACCGCCTATATAATTTAATAATAAAGCAATGAAAGGCACAAGTAGACTTGTTGCAGCAGGAACATTTTTATACTAGTTTAAGTCCACTTAATACTAGCGTGTTTTCATACAATGTATTTTGTTAAATGGTTAATATTTATATTGTCCTTCTTTTTTGTGCTTTCTTGCTTCCAGTTTTAAGAGACATCAGTGAGCGTGGTAGAGAACTGGAGCAGGTGCTGGCTCAGTACATCACTTTTGTGAAACCTGCCTTTGAGGAGTTCTGTTTACCAGTAAGTGATGCTCCTAACTCATGCGCATCTGCAGTTGTGAAGCAAAGGCCAACGGATACGGCCAATATTATCAGCCAATTTTAGCTTATAACAGATGTTTTGGTCTTAATGTGTCAAAATGAGAAATTGCCGTACAGAAAGGCCAAAGACGTATTTGGGGTAATTAAGTGTTGCCGCTACATTGTTTGTCTTTTAACTGTAAAATGTTTCCCTCAGCTCATTTCAATCACTATTCTTGAATAATCAAATTTAAGAGAGCCACATCAAATGTATTTATATATTTTGTTTATTCAAATCTATTATATCCTATCAGATTTTCCCAAGTAGCGGCACACATCTGATCATGAAAAATGTTATTTCGCTAGAAACTTGAGCATTGACCTCATCTTTATTTCTACTAGACAAAGAAGTATGCAGATGTGATTATTCCACGAGGAGCAGATAACCTTGGTAAGGACGGTTATTAAACAGTATAAAGAGACATGTGTGTTGGTCAGAGTGGGAATAGCTTCTCTTGTTGTCATTGTCCAGGGGAGTGCTACTGCTGATGTGAAGACTGTTGTGTAAAGCATTTTGTGGCTCCAGAGGGAGCTGTGTGAAGTCTGCTGAACATCAATTGGGTTTGAAGACCACAAGTTTAAAAATGAGAAGGGGGGAAAAAAAATAATTGCAAAGTAGTGACTTTACCAGACCTCTGTAGCCCGCTCCTCACCACAGCTTGTGGCTGGAGGCTACATTAGCCACTGGCGAGCAAGTAGAGTTGTGGGTAATGTAGGCGCCAGGTGTTGACAGGGAGGGTGTGTATTAAATAAAAGATGAATCTGAATCTGCCGCATCCATTTTGATGCTTCTTAACTGCCTGTGAGTCAGATAATGTAGGAGTACAGTGTTAAATTGACAGAGTGCACTTTTAATCTCTGTAACCATCTCTCTTCCTTGTTTCCTGCAGTGGCCATCAACTTGATAGTACAACACATCCAAGACATTCTGAACGGTGGACTAAGCAAGCGTCACAGTGGCTGCATGAACGGCCACAGTACGCCACGTCAGCGACGCACCTCAGAGTCCAGCAGCCGGCCTCATTGACCTCGTCGCACCTCTCTTCACAGGGCGGAGAGGGGTGTCGGGTTGCGCTGTAAATAATGCCTGTTGGCATCCTTGTATTTAAGAGATGCAGAAAGAATTGAAATGCCTTTTATTATGACTACTCTTGTTATTAGTAACTTTCATTGTAATTGTTGAATTTGGGATTTAGATTTTTGTCAGGAGGGTATGAGCGACACTCTTATGAGACCATGGGTTAAAATTGACCTCTTGCATTTTGCTCCTGGTTTGCATTTTGTTTTGTAGCCCCTGCTGCTCCATGGAAATTCATGTTGCCAATGAATAAAAGAGGGGAATCCTTTTACTTATTTGTTTTTTTTTAAATGTCTGATAAAACTTGAACCCCTAAAGGCTGGGGGAGTCTGAACTGTTTGGGTGGGTTCCAAACAAGGACGTGGATTAGAAGACGAGTTGAAGAAACCAGGATTGTGCTCTGTATTTGTACTGACAATCTCGGGGTTTTCTACCCCTTTCTTTTTTAAGTGTTTAAGTTCCGTCGTAATGTGTTACACTAGAGGTCTTGATTACTGCACCAAGTATCCGCTGCATTGATTCTGTATGTCTGCAGCAGCAGTAACAATACATGATTTTTTTTCAGTTCTATCTGTCACATGCCGAATAATGTGACTACTAGACCAATGAAGCCAAAGGCTGGAAGGTTCAACTGATTACTGTATTAGCTCAGTCTAGTATTGTGGGAATCGTTACATTCATTGGCTGCATGGACCCTCTGGTAAATGGCCTATTGATGTACAATTGTCCCCATCAAAACACATTCATACAAGTATTCATCTTTTGTGAATGAAAATGAACTAAGTCTGAAGAATTTGGATATATAATTTCCTTATCTTGCCCTATTTTGTTAGTTTTACATACATACACATGCCAGAATGAGCCCCGTTAAATAAGTATAAGGTAGGATTTGTATACTCAGGTTGAAAATACCAGTTTGATTTGAAATGCAGGAAAAGGGGTGTACTTATGTTTTATGCTACAGCAATATCAGTTATTTCCCAGGTGTGTGGCTATTGACCACCAAGACCCACCACAATGCCGCTGCAAAGTTGCCTCAGGTTAACATGTACAGCAAGGATCCACACTAGAAACCAGTTTTCACTCTAACCTAATGTTACAATAAATGAATAACTGTTGAACCAGTTTTGTTTTCTAAGTGCTGTATTTGTTGTATGTAGTGCAATTGAATGAATGATTTGTACCAAGAGATTTGTACTGTTTGGCTGTTGGATTGGGTTGTAGGATGATTTATAACTGAATGTGGTCTATTGCTTAACAATCAATAAACTGATGCAGTCTGAAGTGTGTGATTATTTGGACGATGTTAATGCTTTGAGCTTTACATTCATGTGTCGAACCACCATCAGTATATGTGAACAAGGACGGCTGATATTTCATTGGGCACCAGTAAGTAGGTCATTCAAGTTACTGGCTTCAGTGTGTCCACTAGAGGGTGCAATTAACTTCTGTAGTTGTGCTCCCTTTAAATACTGATGGGCGTGAATATTTGGATGCGTGTGGTGTAATCGTCCTGAATACGTAAAATCACTAGCTACATGGTTGTCAACAGCATGCCAAGATATACCTCATTAGGTATAAAATCACCAATTAATTTACATATGTTTTGCACATGATGCACATTTTCCCATATTCATTTTCAGTCTAATGGTATTTGGTATATTATCAAAGCAAAGCTGTGCTGCTCTATTTCTAAAACAAAACAGCTGTCACTATTACTACACTATTTTTAATACTATTTCTTATAATATAAAATTTGTGTAGCTAACTCGACCGAAAACAAAACTCCGAAGTCAGAACTTACGAGGGCGTACCTGAAGGCAGCAGGGACAGTCGTCAGAGGGGAAGCTTCAAGATGGTGGTATGTGTCCCTGCAGCATGTTTCTGATGTAAACAGTGAAGCGCTTCAGTTCATTTTGGGTGAATTTTAACATCTCCTTTTGTCATATACGTGACAGAAATTTGGGCTCCAGTTCAAAGCCACTTTGGAGAATGTCACCAATGTGAGACCATTGGGCGACGACTTCCGCTGGTTTCTGAAGGTAGCTGTCAAAGCTAGCATGCTAGTTTGCATATTTACATATTCGTCCAAAAAAAGTGTTTGTTGATATTATTGATATTTATGTTTTTCGGCCTCAGATGTGTTACAGCGTCCCTCACATTCTCTCCCTCATAAAAAGCAATGTTTTTGTATCTTTCCCCCTCAATTTAGCTAAAGTGTGGAAACTGTGGAGAGGTCCCAAATAAATGGCAATATGTAACCTTAGTGGTAAGTACAACAGTGATGTTAGTGTTGATACATTTTGGCAAATGTTGTACATGTTGTTATGATATGTAGCCAGCCTGTTTCCGTAGGAGAGTGTACCACTAAAGGGAGGAAGAGGAAGTGCCAGCATGGTGCAGAAGTGTAAACTTTGTGCCAGGGAAAATTCAATAGGTATGAGCTAGCATGCCATTTCACTCACTTTATCTTCATTTTCTGTTTTATAAAGTTTAACACGTCAACTGTTTTCTTACAGATATCCTGGCAGACACAATCACACCCTATAATGTAAGCAAACATCCTGTACTTGTACTTGAACACGTTTCTGTTTTCATGAAATCCACACAGGAGCTTGATCTCTTCTGTCTCCAGTGCAACTGTATTGCACACAGCTACTCACAAAATACACTGTAGTTGCCACTTAAAACCATGACTGATGGTGTTCGGAGCAAACTTGCTAATTCTCAGGTTACATTACATGTTTTCATTTGCTGAACCACCCTTTTAGGCATGCACGTATGACTTCAGTGCATTAAGCAGCAGCAGGGAAATGTGAACACTGAAATAGGGCTGTCTTTCTGTAATCGTTCCTTCTGTTCAAAATTGTCAACCTGTCCATTAATAGTTTTCTGAATATGTTTTTTTTTTTTTTAATCTTCCCCTGGTTTTGTCTCTTCAGTTCCGAAAATAAAGCACCTCCAAAAGAGTTTTTAGAAACGTACACTGTGTGTTTGCTGGGTTGCAGGTCGAGAACAGCGAACACTTCAAGACAATGGTGCAGTTTGAGTGTCGAGGTCTGGAGCCCATTGACTTCCAACCACAAGTGAGAATCTCTGATCCGATATGAGTTTTTACAGTGTGTGTAGCATAGGCCTTTTTCACAGCAGAAATTTTAACTTGTAGAAAAAACACAGGTGTTACTAACAGCATTAACGATGAAGTGTCCCAGTGAGCTAGCCTGCACAGTACCATGACCCATCAGTTTTATTATTTTAAACTGTGCTTTTCCTACTTTGCCATGTCAAAATGTCTTCTTGAAAAAGGCCCATTAAATGTATTAAGTGTGTACATTTTTAATTTTGACCCTTTCACTGTTGACATCTGGCCTGACAAACACATTTGCTCCATTTCATCAGTTCTACCCATTTCTTGGCTCTGGTATTAATCATGCTTACTCACTGGAATGCTTATTGGCACACCTAAATTGAATGATATCGATGAATGCTATTGGATACAGTTTACTTGAGGATAAATCCATGAACTGGATAATATTAAAATATCATGTGACTCTTCTCTGTTTCTTCCTCCAGGCTGGCTTCACTGCAGAAGGAGCAGAATCTGGAACAAAGTTTCCTGAAATCAACCTACAAGAAAAAGTCAGTGCAGTGGAAACAACTTGTCCCTCAAAGTTTTTGTTTGTTGCACAAATGTTAACTTTTCAGAGAATATCTGACTCGAAACTGAATTTCAATCCTTGATACCGGACTGTTGGATATCATTAACTTGTGTCGAGTGGGTGGATTCCAGTAGTTATTTTGCTACAGGTTCTTTTGTTAATTTGTATTTCTGCTTCTGTCAGCGATGTCTTCAGAAAACTACTTTTAATGATGTGTTTACAGAATGTTACAGCTAGGGCTGGGCAATAAAACAATAATGATTATTATCGCGATCTAATTTTACTCAGTAACTATAACAAATGTTCAATAAATGTTTGATTTAATTAATTTGAATCACCAACGGATAAGCACTTAATTTTTTCAATTAATTAGGATATTTATTTTGTTCGGGAAAAATTTTTTTAACTTAATTTTACTCATGCGTATTTGTTGAATTTTTTTTTTAATCATAATTGCTTTGAATGTTCTTCCCCTAGATTTGTTAAATAATTCACTGTTTGGCATCAAGTGTTTGTTCTGTCCATAAATAATCGTTTTAAACCACAATTAACCATCTGGTTTCTTCAACTTTCACTCAGGAGCAAAAACAGCCTTTAAACTAGAAAGAAATAATGATTTGACATTTATCGTGATAATTATTGATATTGAATGATATGATTTTTTTTTATCGGGATAACTTTTTTAGCCATATCGCCTTGTCCTAGTTACAGTCTTATCTGTGCAACCTGACAAACTCTTGCTTTTGTAAATTTTAGGACTGGACAGACTACGATGAGAAAGTCAACGAGTCGGTGGGAATATATGAGGTCACACACCAGTTCATCAAGTGCTGATGTACTCATGAGATGAGCCTCAGAGGTGGGCAAATGAATGCTACAGCTGGACATCCTTAGACGAACGCTACAGCCGGACATCCTCAGACTTCTTTCCTGACATCAGGGATGCGACAGGCACTGAGGTGGCGTTGTTTGGTTAATGATGAACGCTAACAAGTGTGGGGGTCAGATTGTCCATAGACATCTTGGATTAATCAACACGTTGAAGGTCTTTTTCACTGCTTCAATAAAACTGAAAGGTGAAAATTTTGAGTTTAGCCTTTTCTTTGCATATTTGAGTGCTGTGTAGGTGGTCAGTAGGTAGATAGTATTAGCATACTATTATAGCAAAAACAATCATTGAGACAGCAGAAAAGTCCAGAACAATGGATTACAGCTGTGCCACAAGAAACTGAAATATCTTCAATGAAGCTGGAATTAGCAAAGATGTCCTATTTGGCAAATAGTACAGGAAGAGCAACATTAGCTGATCAGAAAGAGCTGTTCACCCAAGGAGAAGAAATGAAAGAGCACTCACTCTGTTAGCATTTCAAGGTACTGTAAACTGTTCAGAGATTACTGTCAATGTACAGTGATGGAGAAAGGACCCAGTAGACCCCTCTCTCTATGGGATATAACAAAAGAATTAAGAAAAACATCTCGCACTGCATTTCAGGAAACACATGGTCCAGTGGCATCCATACATTGAGCAAATAGACAGACTGTGTAGTAAAACCATTCATTCCATCACCAAAGCAATAACTTTCCTCATGTCAGCCACATTTAACATTTCCACATAAAGCTAAAGCACAGCACCAATGGAAAGGTGTACATTTAAAATTCAAAATGTTAAACAATTGAACAGAATAAAAAAAGGACAGACAAGTGCCTGAAATATTAGATATTTTACACTTAACTCAGCTTCTCCACATAACAGGAAACTCATGTCATATGTTCAAGTGTCAGTGAAAACATAAAAAAACGACTGGTTGGTAAATCATAAGTGGAGACAACCCTTGAGGATAAAATGATTTAATGTTAGAGCCTGCCACAGCTAAAAATTATTTGCACAAAGTGTATGCAGGCCAAATCTGATGACAACACAACAAAGCTATTTCAGTAAGATTTTATGGAGGACCATGTTTGTCTTCACGATAACTCCCGCCCCCCAGCACGCACATTAGCAGAAAGAAAATAGTTGTTTTTTCCCACAGAGTGATGCATCAGCTTGGATATACACGACATTTTGCTATAAGGGGAGTTAGCTGGATCAGTGCTGCTGTTCCAATCCTGGTAATTATAGACCCATAGCTCTGACATCTCACTTATGCAAATGATGGAGAGGATAATAGTTCGTAGGTTATCACATGTAATGGAACAGAGAGGACACTGAGTAATATACAAAATGGATTTCGGAAAGGGCGCTCCACAACAGATGCTCTCGTTAGAGTAAGTAATGAGGTAGAAAAGGCACTGAAAATGAAAGAGCTGATGATAATAGTGTATTTTGACATTGAGAAGGCATATGATACTATGTGGAGGGAAGGACTACTTATAAAACTAAATAGAATGGGGTTTGAAGGAAGGATTTATAACTGGATACTAGACTTTTTAACAGATAGGAAAATTAGAGTAAAGGTTGGATCAGAAATTTCTACAGAGTTTAAGGTAAACAATGGCATTCCCCAAGGGGAGCGCAATTAGCCCTATATTATTCAACATTATGATTAATGATATATTTCAGATTTAGATGGACACATCAAATCAGCGTTATATGCAGATGATGGGGCCATATGGATGAGAGGAAGAAATGAGACATATGTGTTCGAGAACATTAGGAAAGCAATAGGGAAAGTAGAGAAGTGGTCATTCAAGTGGGGATTTAAAATATCAACAAGCAAATCCTGTTATATGGTGTTCACAAACAAGCGAAAGTGTCATGTAGAAAAGCTTTTTCTATATCAGCAGCCAATGGAAA
The DNA here is from genome assembly GCF_021292245.1 of Micropterus dolomieu. Classification (NCBI taxonomy): domain Eukaryota; kingdom Metazoa; phylum Chordata; class Actinopteri; order Centrarchiformes; family Centrarchidae; genus Micropterus; species Micropterus dolomieu. The sequence goes on from NC_060155.1 coordinate 21,542,756, forward strand.
AAGTAAATGAATTTAAGTATTTGGGATTGTGGTTTGATAGTAAGTACACATGGAAAATACACATAAAGCAATTGGAAACTAAATGCAAACAAGTTATTAATTTACTGAGAGCGGTGGCGGGATGTGACAGGGGTGCAGATAAACAGTCACTAATTGACATATATAGAGCATGCATGAGGTCATCAATAGATTATGGTTGCATAGTATATGATGCAGCAGCAAAAACAACATTGGAAAAAATTAATAAATTACAATACAGAGCCTTACGGATATGCATTGGAGCCATTAAGACAACTCCCATTAACACAATACTCATAGAAGCTGGAGCTAGCATATTGGGTCAGATTGAAAGGAAGTGGGAAAGAAAACCCTGTAAAGGAGATAACAAAGGATTGTTGGGACTATTTCAAGTTTCGGGGGCATGGGTTTGGATGGACGGGGGAAAAGAGAGTCAGGGAATACGGAATGGAAGCATTAGATTTCACCACACCCAGTCCAGTCAGTAACATTCAACCTTGGCTCTATCCAGACGTAAAAACAGATTTTAGTATACTGGAAAAGAAAAGAGGATGGGGAATAGAGGAAGTGGGAATACGGACAAGCAGCTATCTGAGAAACAGTTTCCATAATTATCTAAAAATCTATACAGATGGATCTAAAAACAAACAGGAATATGTGGGAATTGGAATACATATACCAGAATTCAAAATAAATATCTCAAAACGATTATCAGATAGGCTATCTGTATATACAGCAGAAATAGTGGCAGTCATTATAGCATTACAGTGGGTTGAAGAGGTCAGACCTGATGGGGTGATATTATGCACAGACTCCTTAGCAGTTATTAAAAGCATTCAGTCAATGAAATCTGGCAGAGAAGACCTACTGATAGAAATGTTTCACAGCTTATTAAGATTACATCGGGGAGGGATAGATGTTCAGTTTTGCTGGGTGCCAGCTCATGAGGGAGTAAATGGAAATGAGATTGCAGCGAAACTAGCAAAAGAGGCATTACAAAAGGAAATAACAGTTCAAATACTGCTAGGAAAAGGAAAAACAGCCATTAAGAACAAAGGTACTGAAATATGGTAAAGGACCAGGCGGGAGGAAATTATTATGACAAGACTAAGAGTAGATCACACAGGACTGAATGGCACCTTGTTTTTATTGGGGAAAAGGAATAGTGAAAAATGTGAAAACTGTTGGGTTAAAGAAAATGTTGAACATGTCATTTTGCACTGCATATTGTTTGAGTTGGAAAGACGGATATTTCAAGATAGGGTTCAGGAGGCAGGGCGGGAATGGAATCTGATGGGGGTATTGGGAACAGAAGGAGAAGAAAAGGGTATAAGAATCACCAGGA
>NC_060155.1:21544138-21544802 GCF_021292245.1 Micropterus dolomieu
AATTCAAAATAAATATCTCAAAACGATTATCAGATAGGCTATCTGTATATACAGCAGAAATAGTGGCAGTCATTATAGCATTACAGTGGGTTGAAGAGGTCAGACCTGATAGGGTGATATTATGCACAGACTCCTTAGCAGTTATTAAAAGCATTCAGTCAATGAAATCTGGCAGAGAAGACCTACTGATAGAAATGTTTCACAGCTTATTAAGATTACATCGGGGAGGGATAGATGTTCAGTTTTGCTGGGTGCCAGCTCATGAGGGAGTAAATGGAAATGATTGCAGACAAACTAGCAAAAGAGGAATTACAAAAGGAAATAACAGTTCAAATACCGCTAGGAAAAGGAAAAGGAAAAACAGCCATTAAGAAGAAAGGTACTGAAATATGGCAGAAATGGTGGGAGGAAGACAGGAAAGGAAGGAGTTACTATAAAATACAAAAGTCTGTCAGTAATAAAAATTATAGCGAAAGGAACAGGCGGGAAGAAATTATTAAGACTAAGAGTAGATCACACAGGACTGAATGGCACCTTGTTTTTATTGGGGAAAAGGAATAGTGAAAAGTGTGAAAACTGTGGGGTTAAAGAAAATGTTGAACATATCATTTTGCACTGCATATTGTTTGAGTTGGAAAGACGGATATTTCAAGATAGGGTTCAG
>NC_060155.1:21544822-21624581 GCF_021292245.1 Micropterus dolomieu
CCTTGTTTTTATTGGGCACAAATCAACACAAGGTAGTGTGAAAACTGTGGGGTTAAAGAAAATGTTGAACATATCATTTTGCACTGCATATTGTTTGAGTTGGAAAGACGGATATTTCAAGATAGGGTTCAGGAAGCAGGGCGGGAATGGAATCTGATGGGGGTACTGGGAACAGAAGGAGAAGAAAAGGGTATAAGAATCACCATGAAGGCATTATTTAAATTTCTTAAAGACACTGGGTCGGTGAACAGAAAATGAGAGCACCTTATTGAGGTTGATAGCTGAGTGATATGATGTTACACACTCCAGTACAGTAGGTGGCGGTATGCACTTAAAAGTTGTTTGCAATCCGCCATTAAAGAAGAAGAAGAATATGTGCTGCTGTTTGCAGTTCACAGACCTACCTTCCTCTGTCGACCTGCAGCTGGAGAGAAGTGACCATGGCACCTGGAAAGAAGAACAGGGTGTTTGTCATCGGTGTGGGCATGACAAAGGTAACATTAATATTAAGTCCACAAGACGTAAAGAACGACCTTAACATTAAGACTTTAAGCTAGCATAGCTGGCTAAGTTAACTCCAGGCTGCAGTGCATTGAATTTGCTCTACAAGTTAAACACTTCAGCTTATATACTTTAATGTTACAGTTAGTTTACAGTCCACAGTGTTAAGTGCTCATATTGTGCTTGGTAATAGCTTGGTAACATAACCAACACTACACATGGTAAACATTAGCTAGCATTGTTAAACCACATAAGGTAACATGTTTCAGTTTGTTAGTGTTTTAAGTTTTAAAGTTTGCGGTTTCGTGACTTATGTCTGGGGTGAATGTTCGACGTCCTTGGTTCTGTTTCTCCTGCCCACCATGCTGACTTTTTAAGTCCATAGTTCATGGCCAACAGATCTGCAAAGTGGGCTAAGGTTCATCACTCCAGCAGGCTGCTAACATTAAGTGTAACTCCAGAGCTGTCAGTTTCTGCGAGGTTCAAGTCTGTAAGAAGAAATCTCCTGTTTTTCACAAGCAAGTTGCAAGTGAAGGACTCTGGATATTGCACTTAGTGGGTTTGAAAATGTTTATGCATTTTATGAACTGAGGTCATGTCAGTTTTAGTGCATTTTAATGGGGGATTCATGAGAACGTGTTTACAGTAGTGTCTCAAAAATGCTGTCATATGAAACTGTGGTTGGTGTCACTCTACAAGTCTGATGTCCCTGTCGCACTCACCACGGTGAAGTTAGTTTTAAGTTGGATATTCCACAGACGTTCACTCAGGATCCACTGGAGTCTTCTTACTCAGTTTCAACCATTGTTGGCAGTGTAAAGGCTGTTAGCTCACCTCCGTTTTGCTTATGTCACATCAATATATTTCTGTGGGAATGACTAAAAACAATGTTATGGGGAAATCTGCATTTATCTTCAAAAGTTTCCATGTCATGTAACCCAGTCACTCCAAACCAATGCTAAATGTGTGGACAAATGAGACACACCTCTGCAGCGTAGATTTGTGTCCTTCTATTTTATATTAATGCTTTATGGTGGAAAAATCTGAATTTTATTTTATTTTTTTCTCTTTCTTCCTTCTCATATGACCAATGTACTCCAAAGATATGCCTAATCGTACTACTACACTGGACAACTGTGACACACCCCTTCATACTGGATTTCCTCTAGTTTATATGAATATTTTAATGGGCACATTTGCATTTATTTTCAATAGCTTCCATGTCATGTGATCCAGTGACTCCAAATCACATGTCACATGACATGAAAGCTATTGAAATAAAATGCTGAATTTTATTTCAGTAGTAATAAAATGCTGACATTTATTTCAATAGAAAGCCGTCAGAGGTGAGCTAACTGCCCTTATATTGTGAACACTAGGTGAACGGAGTAAGAAGACACCACTTGACCCTGAGTGAATGTCTGTGGAATATTCAACTTAAAACTACACTTCACAGGGTGTGTCACACCAAATGGTAGACTGAGAAGTATACAGACAACAGCTCTCTTATTTGTTATGCCTCAGTAGTAGCATTGCTATCACCTTCAGTCCTGCACATGTGCTATACACCCCAGGAAAAAAAACCCATAATGCCACTGTCAGTTCCGTCTTGCCTTTTCCCTATCTTTTCTATTTTATCATTTAATGTGGGTATTGGATTTGAGTATTCTTGAGTACTAACTTAATTTGCAAACTGGCAAAGGCAAACTAAGGAGGATGTTGCCAAAAAGTCAGGAAATATTTTTCCTTGAAATTACTTATTGATTATAATTCCAAATGTAAAATGCATTTTTGTACAAATACATGCCTTTACAAGTTTGAAAAATGTGTGTTGCACCTATTATGAGATAACTTTTCACCATCTGAAATATGTTCTTCATATGGTGCTTAATAGATTGGTTTATACATCTGTGTGTTTGCCTTGCAAGTAGGGCTATAATCTAAAGATTATTTTCATTATCGATTAATCTGCAGATAATTTTTAAAACAGTAATCTATTATATGTCAAAACATTTTGAAGAAATGCATCACACAGTGACATCCTCAAATGTCTTATTCTGTCCCACCAACAGTCAAAATTCAAAGATTCAGTTTACGTTGTTTATATATGAAAATGAATAGCAGCAAATCCTCTCATTTTGAGTGGGACTAGAGACAGTTTGGCATGTTTTCATTATTTTTGTGTAAAAATGATTAGAACAATTATTCGACTATCAAAATATTTGCTGTTATTTTTCTGTCAGTCGATTCAGCTCTATTTGCCAAGTTCATCATAAGCATATTGTAAGTATGACTTGGTTAGAGTGACTCTACCTGTAATTTAAGTTTCATCTTATGTAATGCTTACAGTGACAATAAAGCTGATCATTTACCAATGCAAAAGAAATAACCTGAGAATGTTGTCCTCTACCCGAGAAGAGGAAAATCAGAAGTGAATGCGTATGTTGAGTGAGATTCACCATCTGTTGTACTTTTCTGTTTTTGTTGCAGTTTGACAAACCTGGAATCCGAGACAACTATGATTACCCTGATATGGCCAAGGAAGCCGGTGCTTATCTTTACAAATTATTTGCTTACTCACTCACTCAAAAGATACCATATCTGAATTTCTCTGGGATGGATCTTTTTGTTTAACATGTCACAAAGTGTTTTGTTACTGTATGTCAACATCATATTTTAGGTCAAAAGGCCCTAGCAGATGCAGGGATCCCATATTCTTCTATTGAACAAGCCTGTGTAGGATATGTGTATGGTAAGTCTCAAAAAAAACTTACAGTATATGCTCATGAAAAAAGACCATAACACGCTCACTCTTAAGAACATGAGGTTATGGACAGGGTGCTGAATTCTAAATCTATAAATATAAAGTCATAGTAGAGAAACTAGGACGGCACTCCCATGCCACTGTTTGTATGCCACACGGACGTTTCAGGCCAGATGCCCTTCCTCAGAGTATGAATAACAACATCACATTGAATTACACTCAGGTTTGATTACTTAAACATTTATCAAAAGCACCACTGGCCTGTTCCAGAAGAGGGAGCTACCAACACAGACACAGGAACTCGCTTATTTACACTTTAACAGCTTTCTTTAAACCTTCAAAATAAAGGTTCCAATACGGAAGTGGCACTGAATACAAAAATAAACACAAGAATGAAAGAGTAACAAATGTTATAAAATAAACAAATTTGCTACTAGTAAATGGTGCTTACACATACCATTTGGTATGAGGTTCTCAAGAACATGTATTCAATAAGTCTCTCTTTGTAAAAGGCTTCTGTCCCTATTTCTGCCTCGGTAGACACGTCACTGTTTTAATAGCCATGTAGTGTAATTCACTAAAGCTATGATTATGGCTGTTAAAGTGTCTTGCAACAGATGATTTTACATCCCGATTACGAGTAGCACACTTATGTTCACAGATCCAGGCTTTCAACTCACGTTTGGTTTTCCCAACATAATACAAATTGCATGGACATTTTAACAAAAAGACAACATATTTTGTATTACATGTAATGCTGCCTTTGACCTTAATGTCAACACCAGTCTTGAGATAATTCAATTTACTGCCCTTAATGATAGAATAGTAATGAATCAATTATGACAAGTAAAATTCCCACTACGGATATGAGACAAGAAGTGATGGATAGGTCTCCTAGGAAAATCAGACTTTACTAAATAATCACTTAAGTTAGAGGATCTTTTATAAAAGTATCTAGGCAGAAATGCACTTTATGCACTATACATATAGGACTATTACTATGATTGCTGTGATTACTATGATATAGTACCATGATTTTGTTTCTGTGACCCTACGTCTGTGTTTGTACCTCCCTCTTCTATAATAGGCCAGTGGTGCCTATTGTGATAATGCATAAGTAATCCCACATCTGTGTAATTGAATGTGACGTTGCTGTATACACGGTGAAGAAGGGCGTATGGCCCGAAATGTCAGTGTGGCATATTAAACAGTATCATGGGAGTGCTGCCTAGTTTTTCTTCCATACAGTATATGCTCTCATGACACTATAGAAATGCATGTTAATAAGTAAACTGTTTTTGGTCATTAAAGAAAAACCTTGTGCCTTTCATATTGTAATTACCTGAGTAAAAAAGTTAAATTATTAAGGAAAAACGCTGAATGCACGTACCTTATTCCGTCAGGTGACTCCACATGTGGGCAGAGGGCCATTTACCACAGCCTGGGCCTGACTGGGATCCCCATCATCAACGTCAACAACAACTGCTCCACAGGCTCCACTGCTATCTTCATGGCACGGCAGATAGTTCAAGGAGGTAAGTTAAGCAGGGCGCAGTGAAAGTGATTAAAAGTTCTTAACCAACTTCTGCGTCTTAATCCATGATCTACACTAGAACCCACTTTTCGAGCACTTCTCTTCTCCTTTTGCAGGTCTTGCTGACTGTGTGCTTGCCCTCGGTTTTGAGAGGATGGAGAGGGGCTCTTTGTCCTCAAAGGTATAAAACTGTATGTTGCATGTTGTTGCATGTTGTTGCACTGGATGTAGAGCAGGTGGACCCAAAACCTTGCAGTCCACCATGCTGTCATTGTGTTCACCTCCTGTAGCAACCAGCATAGTTTTTCTTGCTGAAAAGAATTAATGTCAGCTGGGGTCCACATTAGTCCTGATGGAAACACCTCATTGATAAACATTTAAAAAAAGATTAGTGTGGCTGCACCTTAGAAATGAAGGAATAATGAACTTCTGCTTTCTTTTGTTTGTTTTCATTAACTGCTTTTTGCTATTGAGGGAATTCCTATTATAGAGGAGCAGAACCTCAAACAATAATAATAATAATCTTTATTTGTAGAGCACTTTTCAAAAACAAGTTACAAAGTGCCAATACAATAATACCCAAAAGACAATAATATAAAAAAGTATGTTTTAAGAAGGGACTTAAAAGAGTTCACTGACTCAGCTGACCTGATTCCTCGGGCAGGCAGTTCCAGAGCCTCGGGGCCCTGACAGCAAACGCTCTGTCCCCTTTAGTTTTCGGTCGAGACTCTGGAACAGACAACAGACCTCTGCCCGAGGATCTCAAGGTACGTGCTGGTGTGTATGGGACTAAAAGGTCAGAAATATAACAAGGCGAGAGGCCATGAAGAGCTTTAAAAGTGATCAATAAAATTTTAAAGTCAATTCTAAAACATACTGGGAGCCAGTGTAATGAAGCTTAAATGGGTGATGTGGTCATATTTCTTTGTTCTGGTTAAAAGCCTGGCAGCTGAGTTCTGGACAGTCTGGAGTCGATCAATAGATTTTTGGGTTAAACAGGTGAAAAGGCTGTTGCAATAATCCAGGCGTGATGAGATGAAGGCGTGTAAAATGGTCTCGGTGTCCTTAAAGGTTAACATAGATCGAATTTTTGCTATATTTCTAAGTTGATAAAAACATGATTGAACAAGCTTTGTGGTGTGCTGCTCGAAATTTAAATTACTATCAAACCAGACACCAAGGTTCTTTGCAACAGGCTTAATGTGATTTACTAGGGAACCAGCAGATGGCAGTATTTGATTTGCCATCTGCTCGGACCCAATGACCAGGATTTCTGTTTTGTCTGAGTTCAGCTGGAGGAAATTATTTGATATATAAAAAGTCTGAACAGTTTTGGAAATTCCAGCTTGTGTGTGCATAACAGCAAATTTGCCAGACTATGCCATCATTCTCTCCTTAAGATGTTTTCTTTAGGGGAAAAAAATACCTGTTTCTAGTTTATGGACAGGACCAATCCCATGGACAAGCACATGGAAGTGATGATCAACCGCTACGGGATGGTGGCAGCTCCAGCAGCAGCGCAGCTGTTCGGCAATGCTGGCAGGGAGCACATGGAGAAATACGGTGTGTGTGTGTGTGTGTGTGTGTGTGTGTGTGTGAGAAACTGCATACAAGGTGATGGTTGTGTGAACTCATTTGCACTGAGTTCATGATTTTACAGTAAATGTTTGTGTCAATGTCTGAATCTTTTCCAGGTACAAAACCAGAACACTTTGCCAAAATTGCCTGGAAAAACCACAAGCATTCCACCAACAACCCGTAAGACACAGTTCAACTCTAAAAACAGATTTTTTATTTGTTTGTTTATGTGTAAATATGTGTTTTTTGTTCATGCAGGTATTCCCAGTTCCAGGACGAGTACAGTTTGGAGCAGGTGAAGGATTCCAGGAAGGTGTTTGAATTCCTTACTCTACTGCAGTGTTGGTAAGAGGGACACTTGTCTGCCTTTAACCTTTTTGAAATAAATTGATCATCCAGAGTGTAACTATGCCAGGACAGAGGCAAGTAGTAGTTATTTGTATTTTATCAAAGTGCAGAGTTATTCAGTCCCTCCAGGATTTCACGCAACTGTTAACACAGCAGTGCCCGCCACAATATCAACGCTGACCGTTTTATTTATTTAAATTTAATTATTTTTTTACTAGGTCTATTTAAAATCATATTTGATTGCAGAGTGCCGTAGCGCATTCGCATCCTCTTGCTCGTCCCTCTCTCTCTCTCGTTCTCCCTCCCTCTCCCTCATGATCACAGCTGCACAAATCTGTCCAACACAACGCTGTCAATGTCGGAGACCCAGCTTAAAAAAAGTTATTAGCATGCATGTAAGGAGCCTAGCTAATAAGGAGAGCTAAGTTAATGTTAGAAAACACCTGGGTTTTCGAGGCTAGGACGCTGTATATAGGTGGTAGTCTGTATTGACTGCACGATTGTGGTTAGACTTTGCCACTGCAAAACATACATAAGAGAAGTCACCATAACACAGTGACACTGTTGCATGCCGGTCAGTTGGTTTAAATATGCATGGCTAGGGTTAGGCCCGAGAAATCCTGGAGGGACTGTTTTAATGATTCAGCTATAATTCTTAACTTAAATATATCACATCTACCTTTGCAGTTTTCACTTAGGCTAATCACACAATTTCATCGCAATTTTTTTTTTAGAAAAGATGCCTCAAAATGAACAACAACAGTAACAGTCACAAAATAGGCCCGTGAAATCCTGGAGGGACTGGTTATTGATAATGACTGCCTCAGTTCCTAACACAATCATGTCTGTTTATCTTTCTCTTCTTCTCTCATCAGCCCTACATCAGATGGTGCTGGAGCAGCAGTCTTGGCCAGCGAGGCCTTCGTCAGGAAGCACCATTTGGAGAACCAGGCAGTGGAGATAATTGCCCAAGAGATGGTGACTGACCTTGCCTCCACGTTTGACGAAAACAGCTGCATTAAGATGGTAAGAAATTGACATAATCAAAGTGTGTCTCGTGACAACAGACTGAACGGCTTGCTAGGCTGATCGGCATCCACAGACTAGGCACCTCCAACAACAAAGCTGATTTTCTTCTGAATCAGGTTAGAGGCATTAAGGAGTCGTTCCAGCAAAAGTCTTGACTATCTAAATAACTCTTAAGATCTTAAAGGTGACTTATTATGCTTCTCCGTATTTTCTGTCATATCTATAATGATACCATGTTGGTTTTACATGTTAAATGTGGCCAAAGCTTCAAATAATGAGTTAAACATATTTAAAAGAAATCCCTGTGAGCCAAAAACTCAGATTTCCCACTGTTCTGAACGTTCCAGTTGTTTTCTATATGGTCATATTTGGTCAGTCTGTCTGTAGCGGATGGAACTTTTTTAAAATGAATTTTATTTTATTTTTTTAAATACCTGTCCTGCCTAGAGGCCTGGTATAGAGTATGAGAAGCTGGATACCATGTTGTGCCAGACAGATTTTAATTTGACAAGAGAGTATTGAGTCTTTTGAAGCTGAAGTAGTTTAGTTCAGTATGTCACCAAGAAAGTGCTTTTTTGGTTGTAAAAGAAAATTAAGCTTGCTTGTTTTGAAGTAAGTAAGTCACCTTTAAAGAGGAAACATGTTGAGTCCAATGAGGATGCTTTTTAAAACCTCAGCAAGGAAGTAGAGGGTCTAAAAGTGAAAGTTTACTACCGTGAATCATATAGCCGGAGGAACAGCCTGGTGCTTTTTGCAGCTAGAGGAGGGTTTGCTGGAGACTGACCCCTGCAAAGAGTTGGCAGCGATCGGACGTTACATCCTGAACCTGCGGGAGACCAACCTGATGCGACAGGAGCCTTCGTCCCCATGTCTGTCTGCTGGTGGAGATGCAGCAAACTCACAGTGAGATCACAGTGTGAAAGAGAGCTAGGAATATCTCTCAGACCAGTGGGAAAACACAGGGCAGCTTAAGTAAGGTCTTTTACCAGTTCAGAAGAAGGCGACTTATTACAGGCAAGACGTTTTTTGATTTGACCTACAACAGACGATGACGACAGTGACTTTCTATTTTTTGGACAGAAAAATGTGTTATTTAAATTGAAATAGAAATGTATCCTCACATTCTTTGGAAAAAAAATTAGTATTATAACTTGTTAACATTGAACTATAAATTTAAAGGATCCTTGCTATCATTTTGTTAGCATCATTATAGTATTTTTATATAGAAGCTATATAGTTGATGCACAGGGGTTAACAGTCTTGTCCTATCATAAAGTTATTAGCTGTAGTTTTACCCCTCCTGACAGCCTCAAGTGTTTATCATGTATTGGAATCTGAATGATAAGTTCTTTTTTTTTTATTTTTATTTTTTTCTATTCAGGTAGGATATGACATGTCTCGGTTGGCTGCCAGAAAGTGTTTTGACGCTGCAGGTCTGAAGCCCAGTGACGTCGATGTGGTCGAGCTACATGACTGCTTCTCCGCCAACGAGCTCATCACGTATGAGGCTTTGGGGCTGTGTCCAGAGGGTAAGACGACTGCTCTTAAAACCCTAATTTGTCCTCGAGCTATTTTAAAACTTGTTGTTGCTGTTTGAGGATTAGACCTGGACGTTTTCCACTGTCCTCCTTCCCACTGACTTAAAGTTTCTACTTTTAGAAGAACGCATAGACATGAAAATGGGCCAGGATTAGCAGGATTAGAGGGTCCCCCTATTGATATTAGTTGTTTAATATAAAGTATCTGCTGATATTCAAATTCAGTGTTTTTCCTACGCAGAACCTGCTACGTGAGCTGAGTGGAATGTGTGTGACAATACTGTGTAGAGTTTCAGCCATTGAGGCTAAATACACTCTCACAAGATCCATTCTTGTGAGAGATAAAATAATAAGGGATGAAAGAGCAAACTGTCACACTGAGGGACGTGATCCAGAAATGCCACAGATCTTACTGAACCATACAGGTATGAAGGTATCTGCTAAGGCCCGATGTCCACAAAATCTCATCTATTGTTTTATCAGCTTTATTGACATTCTAAATGAGTGATCATGGAGAGAGTTGGAGCCCTATCTGGGAGGACTGTCTGCTACAGCGGTGCTGTTGAACAGCTCAGTTTTTAGTTATTTTTATATAAATATATCCACTCTGGAGATCCTTTTGAAAATCTTCATTGTCTGAGATGGAAAGTGCAGACTTGGCGCATGAGTCTGAAACTACATGTCTATTTTGATACTTTCACACTTACCAAGTCATGTCAATGACTGCAGTGATGTGCTGAATCTGAACAATAAAATTGCATTTTAAAACAAAAAACATCTTACATTGAAAATATGTCTTGCTTTTTGACAAGCAGTAGCATTTTCCAAGGAACAATTATTAAAATAACAAACAATAATAATGATATGATAAATTAAATAATTGTACTGTAATATTATTTATTAGTCTAGTCTGTCTGTCTTGCATTTTACTTAAAGACATACTTTGTTACCTTTTTTTGGTATTATTTATATATTCTTATTTGTAGAAACTCCTTTATTATTTGATTCCCTGTTATCTTCCTTCAGAAAATAGACATGAATATGAATTGAATATTCTCATACACTCATATTCAATTTATTTCCTCACTTGTGATTTGTTTGTGTATGTATCTTTTTTAATTATTAATCACACTTTTGAGAGAGAGAGAGACCAAGGTGTCTTTGTTCCTTTTAGAGCTTGGTTAATACCATGATATATAATGATAATATATTAACAGATATTATATTAACATGTAATAATATTATAACATAAATTTCACTCTGTAATGTTTACATCTGCAGGTAAAGCTGGAGAGCTTATTGACAGAGGGGACAACACATATGGAGGCAAGTTTGTGGTCAACCCCAGTGGTGGTCTCATCTCAAAAGGACATCCTCTTGGTGCCACAGGTACGCCGAGCCTCTGACTCTTGATGAAAACCACTTCTACTGTACAAAGTACGCAATACATACTCCAGTCTGGTAGGGAGTTAAAACGCCAGATCAGGGTCAAAAAAATAATTTGTCAATTGTTTGCCAATGTTTATTTTTGGCTTGTTCGGAGCAGCAGGTGAATGGAACTAGCTGGTGAATACTTAAAACTTTGTCAAACAATTGCCACAGTGGCCACCAGGTGGCATGTGTCTCATAGAGATGGCCATCTGGATTGCAACAAAAGTGATTCGGAGCTTGCATGAGAGAGGGCAGCCTGTAATCTCACCACATATTAAACTACTGAGGGACAAGACTGAGCAAACAGTGTAGATGACTCACTTGCCAATATTTTTCATACACATATACACATTTTTCATAGTCATAATGACAGCTGCTTGGGTTCGTATGCACTCAATAATACACACATTGACGGGAGATAGCACGGATTATTATTATTATTTTTTTTATATCTTTCTTTATCTTTTAATAATCTTTAATATCCTTCATTTTGTCACACCTCACAATCTCAACCATCATGCCCCCTGCCTCATGATTTTCCATCCATGTCATCAATACTCCCTCTATCTCCTGGGTTGCTCCAAACGAGGCGGAGGTGGTAGCGCCCTGATCACGTGCATGTGTACGGTGCCTTCAACTGGCTCAAGCTAATACTTTTTTTTACAAGCAATGTAATTAAAGAGTTTTAATAATTATATGATTGAAGAAAATGATACTTATCACATTAAAGCATATTTTATTAAAAAAATAAAGGTGCTCTGTTCAGCATGAAATCAAATAAAACATAAAAGCTAATGTGTTAATCGACACAGTTAACAAACAGAAAGTTGTCTAAAATCAAATCAAACATGACAGAAACTATTTTAATTTATAGTCCACAGGGGGCTGCTTTGCAGTATAACTGACGTAGTGTGATGTGGATATTAAATCTGCAACCATCTGAAGTGGTCCCAGGATTTTTTTGCTCTTACTGAAGCATATGACATAACATCATGAAGTTATGTTTGACCACAAATACTGATATCTTGTAAAACAATTTGATTCTGCTGGCAAAATATTATTGGTATGAATGCTGAAAGCATGTCATTCAAAGCTTTAAAATATTCATCTCTATTATGACGTGCGGATGTATTCAGAATTTTGATAACCTTCTTAATTTTCAAGATATTCAAGGTTTTGTGGATTTTTCCCTGTTATCTATTCATTCATCATATTCATTCATACTTAAAATACCTAATATTCCATTTAGATATGTAAATGTTCCACTTTTTTATTTCTTGGTATTATTCAACTTTCAATCCTATTCACAATCCTTTTGGACTTTATACTGTTTATTTAGCTTTTTCACATCAGTCTAACTTTTACACAATTGCAAGTCAAGTTTGAGGTTATTTTCAGCCTTTTTTATGAGTTTATAATGAGTGTATGGGACAGAATGTTTGCAGCTATTCATAATTTTCACGTGACGTCACTTTCCAAAGGAAACGCTCTCTTGGAAGGCAAAAAAGACATTATTTTCCACTGCCTGACAACCAGGAAGCAAGTGATACTGTTACTTTTGAGTTAGTTACTTTTGTGTTGCCAAAATGCCAGATAGTTGGTATGCTATGGGATTCACTAATCGACAATGTAAGTTATAAGGTGAGGGATTCTCCACAAGGTAAACTTAAACATCACTGCAGTCGAGCTCTGGCAGGGACCTAGCGGTTTTCAATGGCAGAACAAACAATCATGGGAAGGGAAATTTAATGGATTTTGCTGTGTCTTTATGGGGAGCCGCCGTCCTTGTCTGTTGTTCTGCCCTCCAGGTCACTGTGCATGTCACATGACTGAAAACTATGAATAGTGGGAAGACCAATTGACAAAGCGGGAATTCCCTACAAAATCTTTTTAGAAATTTGTTTTCAACGGTCTCTGTTTTCCACAACTTTCACTCTACATACATAATTTTTTCACCAGGATGTAGCCAATCTCTTTTCTGGTGCTGACAGCCTACAAAAAGTTCAAGACAATTCAACTTCAGCAGCAGGCGGACGTGTGCGTAAGGCAACCACTTCACGTCACTCTAAGAGGGACATTTGTTACTGAACATCGCGATTAAAATTTTCAATCGTTGACCAGCACTATTAAAAATATAAATGAATTTAAATAAATTAAAAACCAACAATAAAATCATTATTAAATAATGCAATAACAGCAATAATATGTTTATAAAAACACCATACAATAAAAGTGAATAAAAATAAAAAAGATATTTAAAAGAAGCCACTGAGTTTGCCTGCCTGAGACGAGCACGGAGATCTCTGGGCAGGGTGTACCACAGCTGAGGGGCCCGAACAGCAAAGGTTTGGTCAGATGAGACTTTGGAACCATTAGTAGAGCCCTGCCAGAGGATCTCAGGCATCGGTCCGGGTTGTAGGGAGTTATCAAATCACAGATTTAGGCAGGAGCCTGGCCGCTCAGGGCTTTAAAAAGAAATGGAATTGTTTTTAAGATTTTACTAAAACTCACAGGTAACCAGTGAAGGGCTACAAGGATTGGTGTGATGTGGTCACTCCTCTTAGTGGGAGTTAAAAGCCTGGCTGCAGCATTTTGAATGAGCTGTAATCTATGAATATTTCTTACTAATACCTGAACACAGAGCTTTGCAATATTGCTTTGCAGTAGTCGAGTCTTGAGAAAATAAAGGCATGGATGACCTTCTCTAAGTCAGCAGAGGAGAGGAATGTTCTAGTCTCAGCTGGACAAAACAGGACTGCACTATTTGTCACCTGAGCATCAAAAGACAGTTCTGAGTCAAAAATGACACCAAGGTTGCAGGCTTCTTTATGAAGGGTTATCTGAGAAGACAGCGGTGAGGTTTTTGAGGTAGCCAGTGCTGGTTCAGATGGGGGTAAATACACTTACTTCTGATTTTGTGTTGTTTAACTGAAGGAAGTTATTAAACATCCAGGCTTTTATCTCAGTGAGGCAAGAGAAAATACCAGAGACATGGGAAGAACCAGGCCTTAACGAGGGCATACAACTGGGTGTCATCTGCATAAAAATGGAAATCAATATATTAAGTCTGAATGATTTTCCCCAGGGGTAGCATGTATATGGTGAATAACAGTGACCCCTGGGGGACCCCACAAAATAGAGGAGCATGACAGGAGGAGGCTTCTCCAACGATCACAGAAAATCTCTTTGACAGATAGAAGACAAACCAATCCAGGGCCACATCACTGATACCATAACAACATCACTGATACCAACAACATAGTTTTTCAGACAGCTAATTAAAACATCATGGTCCACAGTGTCAAAAACTGACCTGAGGTCAAGAAGAATTAAAACAGAGCGTATGCCTGAATCAGTTGCGAGCAGCAAATCATTGGTGACCTTGATTGAAGCAGTCCCAGTAATGTGTATGGAGCGGAAACCTGATTCATTATTGTTCAAAAAGGAGATTAACCAAGTTGAAACGATTTTTTTTTCTAAAATCTTAGATAAAAATGGCACTTTGGAAATGGGTCTAAAATTACTTAAAACAGAGGCATCTAAAGAGGACTTTTTAAAAACTGAGTAAACAGAGGCTCGCTTAAAACAAGAAGTAGGAATACCAGTTGACAATGAGTGGTTAATCTTGGCTACAATGTCTGGGCCAAGCATCTGAAATGCAGCTTTTAAAAACTAAGTCAGAATGCAGTCTGAAGGGCAGGTAGATGATTTAGACAATGCGACATTGCGTTCCAGGGTTGGAAGAGATATTTCCGTAAAATTAGTAAATGATGTGTTATTGTTAAAATGCTCCCGAATCTCCATGATTTTGTTAGAAAAGTGATTTCTTCACATTTTTCAGGAGAAGATTCACCTGGCTATGTGGGTGCAGGACTAGCTACCGAATATATGGTTTTAAAAAGAATTCTGGAGTTATGACCTTGACTAGCAATCAGATTTGAGAAATATGTGTTCCTTGCCTCTTTGACAGCAATCTGATAGGAGTACAAAAAATGTTTTAAAAAGGCATGGGAGACACTAAGTTTCCGTTTGTTTTTTGTATCTGATTGGTGCTATTGAGTCTAAAATGGTAGTGGCGTTATTAAAAACACTGACCTGCTCATCTATGGTGTGGTCATGTCCACAGCTATTGAAAGCATCATGCATTTCGGTAAAACCTTGGCAAAAAAGTAGAGCACAGAGCGAGTTTAGGGGGCGAGAGCGAATTCGTATTGGGGGGTTTGGGGTCTGTAGAAAGGTGTGGTACCTGGAAGAGCACTGCATCATGATCAGAGAACGCAAAATCTACCACAGACACATCATCCACAGAAACCATGGGTGAGCACAAGGTCAATTGAGTGACCTTTGTTATCAGTGGGCTGTTTTACATTTTGGACCAAGTTAAAAGACTCTGAGTTTGATAAAATCAGAGATAAATGAGGAAGAAGACGGACAATAGGTATGAATATTAGAATATCCAAGAATACAAACTTAGTCAGAAAAAAATGGAAATAAAATGGACAGTTTGTTCTTGAAATTAAAACTAGGACACTCAAAAGTGGAAAGAGCCCAGCAGGACTGGAGAGCAGTTAAAAACTCTTCTGTGGATTACTGCGAGGATTACAACTCTGCACAAGAACGGTAAATAGCAGACGAACAGAGCAGAGAGAAAATGGTCAACAATAAGCCTCCGTTTAGAGACTGCAACTCTGCAGCTTCTCAAGATTAAAGTGGAGCTACGTTGCGTAAACTCCCCCCGACACACCCACACACAGCTTCGACTATAGGCGATCCTTGACAATTCTGATTATTCTCGACTATGTAAATCCTTAGTTGGGGACAACCCTAATATTAAGATCAGATCCTTTCAAACTTTTCCACATCTTCATACTCCTTTCTAAAGTTGTTCAGGTCATATGTTCACAACACTTTCTCACATTTATTAAACTTTTTCATGTCTTTCAACAAGAAACTCCATTCAAACATTGAAATGTTCTACATCTTTTAGAGCAGTTTGAGTTAGTTATTTCAGTTTACTCAAATTTAAAATATTGTTCATAGTATTTAGAGCCTTTCGCATGGTTCCAAGTTTTCATAGTTCTTCAGCTACTTCATGCAAATTATAGCCAACATTGCAGTTTAGCATCAGCTTTTCAATAATCATAAAAATATTCAACATCTTTCATACTATCCAGCTTTTCAATCCAGTTTAGCGCAAGCCTTTCAACAGACAGCATTCACACCATAATTTCTTCAGAATTTGCTTTTCTAGTTAAAGTATTTCCTTTTATCTGTATATGTGGCATTTAATTGTGCACATTGTAATTGTAATAGCCCCTGCGCTCTTTTCTTCCTCCCTTGTAAGCAAGTGCAACGCTTGCTAGAAAATGGTCTTTACCATGAAGATACCCGTCATAATATTCAAAGTTGCTTTGAATATTATTATATTATTCAAAGTTGCTTTGAATAAAAGCGTCCGCTGAATGAGTAAATGTAATAGTTTTTTAAAAATATGAATGCTACATATTTCTTCTCACTTCTTCTGGTTAAACAGATTATACAGGAAAAACAGAAATGAACTTGTATTTTCAGTCTTTAGTCACACCATAGACAAAAAAGTGCAACAAGTCCAGAGACATTAGGAGATTATTTACAAAAACAGCAATAAGAAATCAATGTCTAATGTCCAACAAAGAGAATGAATTCCCCAAAGGTCAAGCCACATCTTTCAGGAACAATAGTTTCGTGTGCTTGTGCGTGTGTGTGTGTCAACCCCTACTGTACAGCGTTGTGTTTACAGCGGGTTTATTCTGCCCTCAGATTGAAATCATCTTAAAATGAAGAAAAAAAGGTTCAGGGCAACTAATATAACAATTAAAACAAATTGTATAACTTACCCTCATGTATGTATAACACGCAGATTTGTTTTCTCAGAACTCCATTTTGGAGTCTAAATAAGTCAATATTTTAAAACCTAATGATCCAAGGCTCAAGGTAATTCCTGTTAATGACACATGAACTTCTTCATTGTTTTTGTCTTTCTTACGTTAGTTAATGTACCTTTTTCTTTTATGATACATTTGTTAAGCTTCATTAGTCGTAAATTACATTGCCAAGTCCTCACATCAATCCTACACCACATCCCCTCATCCTCACCTCATCCTCACCCTTTTCTTCCTTCTCCCCCATTTTGTGCTCTCTCAGGTCTGGCCCAGTGTGCCGAGCTGTGCTGGCAGCTCAGAGGGCAGGCCGGCAGGAGGCAGGTCCCAGGAGCAAAAGTGGCCTTGCAGCACAACATTGGTTTAGGAGGAGCTGTGGTTGTGGCTCTCTACAGAATGGGATTCCCTCAGGAGGCCAGGTGGGGAAGTAATTACCAACAAGTTGTTTTTAGTTCAGTTAGATCAAAAAGGCAGGTGATAAGTCGCTGACTAATACAACAGAGGAATAAGTCATAGGAGAGCCATTTCTATATCATGTAACTATTATTCTATCAGTCTGTCTGTCAGTATGTCATTTTGTACTGAAGAGGAATGTAAATCAGAGGTTAAAAAACTATTTTATCAGTATGTGCACAATTCTAATAAACATGTTTTGTCTCCTCTAATAATAACTGCATTGTTATGTGTCATATGTTGATCCACAGTTGAACATCGTGTCTTTAACTATTGCAATTCTTTCTGCTGTAGATACAGTACATTGCTTTATCTACTGTTGCTATTGTGCAACATTACATAGTGATTTACTGTATATAACCTCACATATAAGGGAAAGAATACATTTTTCACAATTTTTGCAAACTTTTGTATTTGGTGGATTTTTTTTTCTAGTTCCCTCAGGTCCCATGTAGGTGCAATTCCCACCAGTTCGTGCAGCGGTCTGGAGGGTTTTAAAGCTTACCCTGTCTTCAAAGAGATCGAAAATCATCTACATGAGGTATAGTCCCCATCACACCTTAGATCGTAGATTTTCTTTGTTCTCATTTCTTTCATTCAGTCTGCTGATTATTCCATGTTAGCAAATGTAACCATAAGCCCATCTGCCTTGTGGTAAATTGTTTTATTCACAAACGCAACATACGTACCTACTAAAATGTACATGAGGTGGACAATAAAAGCTGACTATCAGCACTACAGGTTCACGGCCATATACATAGTTCCCACATATCGTGGAAAATCTGGAAAACAGTTTTCCAGTCATGGAAAACACACGCAAAATTATTTGAACATTAAGTTGCGGTTGCTCGTTTATGTTGTGGCAGTGTCGTGAACACACCCCTGAGTCAGGTCACATGGTAGCACAGACTGGATGATATTAATTCTCAATAATGCAACTTGTATTATCCTTTGAAGGTAAATTAGTTACTGCTGGCTGGTAACTGTGGTAGTTTTATAATGAATGAATTATTATATAATGAACGTTTTCTTCTCAACTTGTTTAAAACGGTTGAATAATGTTAAATTTGTTAACATGTTTGGTACACAGTTGGTTGTGATTAGTTTCGTTAGTAAAGAGGGTAACAAAGCTGTGATAAACTGATTTATATCAAGGCTTGTTTTAATTTCCTATTTAGACATGTTTTTTTAGAACATAAAATCACTTTTGATGTTTACACACCTATAAAGTTGTCCCAGTTTTTTGACCGTATTACACTTGCATATCAATACACCAAATTCATTGTGAAGTTTCAATAAAGTTTGACGTTGGTCTGACTGACGTACATTTGGGCCACAGTGATTATATGCCGTTTTTCCATTACTAGTACCAGCTTAACTCGCCTCGACTCGGTTTGGCCGTGCTCTGTTTTCCAATACAGATAGTTCCCAGAGATAGTACCCCTCAAAGTAGCTGGTCGTCACAGCAACGCCACACACAACCGCCACGATGTAATTTTCAATGCGACACACACACCAGCGACCCACACACAGATATCTCTTAATTTAAGTTAAAAAGTTTCAACATTACTCAGAATGTAATGACAGATAAGCGGTTTCTTCTGCTGTTGCTGCAGTGGTCTGTGTGACAGTGGAACCAGAGGGCTCTGTGAGCGGGCGGCTGGCCGGCATCCCCAGCTCCTCCTGCAGGCTTCCCCCGCCGCCACTTGCGGAGCTCCTCAACTCTGAAACTTTCAAGCACATTTTTGTTCCGCCATCACTTCTCGTAAAACTGTCAACATTCAAAATCTACACAGTTGATTTCTCACCTCAAAACAGAAGTAGTGGATTTAGTGATGAAATAACGTATAAAAATAGTAAAGTATAGAAATTTCTGTTGCTGGCCTCTGTCAGGCGCACACACAATGATGACGCAGTGAATAGTAACGATTCTCCCTGACCAATCAATAGTCTGCCGTGTTTTCACATCACATTTTAGTATCGCCTCAGCTCGCTTGGAACCTCGACGGAGGTGATACGAAAAAAGTACCTGGAAACAGGCACAGGTACAACTTTTCTGCAATGGAAAACCAAAAATAAGCGAGTCGAGCTGGTACCGTGCAGTGGAAAAGGGACTTTAGAAAGCTAAGGTTCAACAGAACGCTGGGATTTCTTAGTAGGCAAAATTATGTTGAGGCTATTCAGTTATTGGTGTTCAAGCAGCAGTGGTTAAAATATAATTCATGAGAAAAACACTTTCCAAGCATAGAACAAAAAGGTATATCCAAAACAGCATAGGAACAAGGCAAGATCAATTTCATACAATTTCTAAGCATGTAATAAATGATTTCATAGATAAGTTATAGCCATTGACTGCACATGTTTAAAATCAGACTTCTGCAGAGAGGAACATATTAGTGTATGACGTGATCCCTGTCTGTCATACCAGCTAGATCATCACTGAAAAAAGGAAAAAGCCACTATCTGTTATTTTCTAAAGGTAATTGCTAATATTCATATGACATGCCGTCTAATGTTACCGGAAAATGTGGTCAGCAGTAGTTGTACCTTGTGTTCAAGGCAAACAATTTTGCTTTGACGTGTCAGAAAAGATATAGGTGGTCTAGTCATTTATGTGCATTAGTGAGGCTGTAACCAGGGGCCTCCTTTTTTTTTAAGTGTACAAAACAATTCTAAAAGGTAGGCATGCTTCACCATGCCCCTCCACTTGTGTTAGAACATATGTTTAAATGTCTGTAATTGCACAAAACACACACCACCTGAAAACCATTTTGAGGTTCAGATTTTTCATTGATCTATCAGTTATAACCTGCATGTGACGTTGGCTGATGCCTCAGAGGAGAGACTGACACCTTATAGTAATATGTGTGGGCGTGGACCGTAGGGCTGCTGATATGAAGTGGGATCATATATTCTTATTGTTTTGAATTTTACTTGCTCCTGCATGTGGGCTTTCATTCTCCCTGCACCTGCCAACGTAACGATAAACAATAAATGTGCTGCTCACATGTGGATTATTGGACTCTCCTGCTCTGAACAACTGCCAGAAACTTCAGGTTCATTGGTGGTTGCAAGTGTTTCACATTTCTGTTCACATAATAGAGGGCTGTAGTGTTTCTTTTGAAATGTGCAAGACAATTACTGCCTGCATATGACTGCTATATTCCATGGATAATTTCAAGTACGTTTTCTTTACTCTCTGAAGGAAGGAGAGCAGCTTGTCAAGAAGATTGGTGGAGTGTTTGCCTTTAAAGTGAAGGATGGACCAGAGGGAAAAGAGGCGACTTGGGTCGTGGATGTGAAAAATGGCAAAGGTTCTGTCACCAATGACCAAGGTATGTATCTAAATAGAGGTGTTTGACTCTCCAAGGCCAAATAATATTTATCTGGTGTTTTGGTAGTAGCCGTGTGATTTAAAACTAAAAAATAATAGAAATAAAAACGTAGTTTACTTTTTACATGCTGGGCTTTATAATCCTGTTTTTTTTGCCTCATGTATGTATTTTGTTTAATATGATGTCACTAAAAGAGCTTAGGGGATTCTCAGAAATACACTGTAAGACTTCTCTCTCAGCCCTTTCCCACACATCACTCTCAGTATGTACATGTACCAATAAATGCGCTTTTTATCTGTTGTATATTCATTATAGGAAGTATTTCATGAGATTTTCTTTTTCTTGCAGAGACCACACACCGATACCAATTTTGATATCGGAGTATTTTAAAATCCGAAATTCCAATATATTGCCCGTATTTATTTTTTTTTTTAAGAAACATAAAGATTATCCCGAACATTTGTTATGTGTAGTTATAAGACCTCACCAAGATAACATTACATAATGCAGTTTTTAGGGGTGTGACGAGACACATGGCTCACAAGACGAAACATGTAATTGGTTTCATAAGATCGAGACAAGACAGATTTTAACACTATTTAAGAAATCCTCAATGCTGAATTATTTGAAAATATATAGCATTAAACATTTAATTTTCTGCATTAATATATAATATAAATATAATATCCCTGTTGAGTCAACACGCATGCATGATTTAGTCTTCGCCCCCACTTTGTACCTTTTTGATTGGGGAAGTAACCACTTTAAATGTGATATTGGCACTTTTTCACCTCAGTAATAAATTAATTCATTTTAATTCACTTATAAACTCCTGGACTTTAATAGCTCCTCTGTTTCAGCAGCAGGTTTTCTGCTCATGTTCAGAACTATGTGCACATAATTTTCCCCCACATATCTGTGTTCTCTGACATGTAGAGAACAAAGTAGTATTACGAGACTAACGTCATCATTCCGATTCCCTTCAGTTCGTCTGACACAGAAACATGTTTGGAACTACATGTTAAGATGACTGACAGAGGTGGGAAACAAAACTAACTAAAAACACTTGTGATCAGGCATAAATCTCACCACATATCCACACACGTCAACTTCAGCACCTTTGATACAGTGCAAGTCACAGTCCCAAACAGAGCAAGATTGCGCCTCAGTTTTTAAATGTTTATATTGCAAAACCGTACGTTACCACTCGATCACAACTGTCTGGACTCAGACAGCGGGTTCACTTAATGACTATCGGGCGTACACTGGTTTCGCATCATCTGGGCAGACTCGATTCGCCCCGGGAGTCGACCTTATCACTTATACATTTGTTTTTCACTGTGAGAAAAAGGATGTGTGGCGTGAGAGTGTTAAAAATGTCACTTGCGTGAGTCTCATGAGACAGCTTTTAACCTGACGTGAAATCTTGTCACATTTTAAGGTCGTCACACTCCTAATTTTTGTAAATAGTACTTTGAACTGTGTGTTTTGTGGTGGATTTGTGGCATTCCAAACACCTGTGTTGCCAGTAGGGGAGTTGCAGAGTTGTTGTTGTTGTTGTTGTTGCAAGAAAGATTTAACGCAGAAAAAAGAATTCCGATTATTCCGACACCACTCAAATGCATCAGTCACCGTTCACCCCTCACTTTCTCAGCGTGCATGAGAAGCTACGGTGACCGACACAATCTGTCGGCTCTTGTGCTAAATAATATGTGTGGGCCTCCATTAGTCCAAATTTCACGTCTCTTGTTACTTCTAATAAACCAGATGACTACTACTTCTAGTACTACTACTTCTTCTTGTCCTTTTCTTCGTACGTATTTAACATAGTGACGAAACGCGCTCTGTAGAGCAGTTTGTCCGTTTTCAGCTACTGCAGAAACGTGGCGACTTCCATGTAAGGGGACCCGCGGTGTATGTAGATAGAAATGGCTCATTCTATGTTAATAAAAACATGACAATTCATTATGTAAGGTCTTTATAGACCACTAAAAACATAGTTATGTATATTATATAGCATTTCTGTCAACATATCCTCCTAAATCCTTTATCATTATCGGCTGTTATAAACACCAATACCGATTTTATCTGCAATTAGCTCTTATCGGCCAATGATATCTGCACGCTATATCTTTATCTGTCAGCCTCTACCGCACACATTCTTTGCTTTTGATACTCCTAGTCTGTATTGTGGAAGTAAAACATGTTCCAAACCTGGAATGAACAATGTTTTCTTGCTTTTGTTTTGGCTCTTTTTCCTTGAAGCTCAAAAGAGAAATATACTGAACAAAATTCTAAACGCTTTTGTTTTGCCTTTTATTGTGGCCAGCCTAAGGCACACCTGTGCAATACATAAAATGGATTGGACTTGTGTAACACGTTTTTACATAAAAGGAAAGTTTCATAAAATTGCCAGTTCATTTTCTCCAATATTTAACATTATATATGTATCATATTTTGTTTCTCTTTTGAGCAGGTGGAGCTTATTTTTTCCTCTGTGTGTGTATAAGAAAATATTAAATACTTTCTCTGTGTGTGAATTTTTAGTTCTGCTGCATTTTAAATATTGTGGTAATTAGCCGTAATTATTAAGTTCCACTTTTTTTCCCTTTTAGGTAAAAAGGCAGACTGCACCTTATCCATGAGTGATGATGATCTTCTGGATCTGATGACTGGAAAGTTGAACGCACAAACTGTATGTTACGTATACGTATTAACCATAACTTTGTTTTTCTGTTTTACACATGAACGAAATGAAAGAGTTGGAAAAAAGATATGTTACATTTACTATAAAAAATTTTATTATTGTGTCATGCATAAATTACATGCCTAAATAAAATGCCCTACCCAAACAGGCTTATAAGACACAATTATTTAGGAAAAGAGATCAAGAACATAAACAAAACTTAAACAAAAGTGGCATTTTAGGAAAAGGAAAAATAGTTCTGTTTCGGCTCACAGATAAACCAAGTCATACCACACTTTACTGCTCATTATGGCTTTATTTATTTACTCTGGTTTTCACAAAGTGCTCATGAAGAAATAACCTGTTATGACCATGATTAGGCGAGACTGCAACTTGACCTCGTAAATATAACCGACAGAAAAAAGGCATTTAGTACACGAGTCTAGTTATGGTGTGGTTGCTATGTTTCACTCGTTTTACTCCATCTTATTGGGGAACTGGAGACTTAACAGAGCAAGAGACGAGTTCTGTTTTTAACTGCTGTTTTAATTCCTTTTCACCTTCTGAAAAATCCCTGCACTCACAGTAACATGTCTTACCATGAAAATAATTAATATAGGCTTTATGTCGCTTTTACATATTGGGAGATTGCTTTCCTCAATCCCTGATGGATTTAATAGTATTATTTTCAATTAATGCTAAAATCTCATATTGTAATATACCGTCCTTTTAATTTAATTTTAAGATCATGTAAAATGACCCTATGTTTCACATATGGATTTGATTGTCCTGGAGTGGTGTGCTGAGGTTAATTTTTAGTCTGTCTAGAGGCTCCTGGATGTCAGGCTTTTGTAAACTGTACACATATCATTGGGGGGTAAAAAAAAAGTGGGGGGGGGGGACTACTCCAATCACATTCTGACGTCTGACACGGAGCCTCTTGTTAGCTCTTAGAAACCTACTCATTATTTTCAAGGAGCTCTACTATTTTATTCTCTTATCACCAAGTGTGTGGCAAATGTTTGAACCTGGTTATTTCCTACCCTTAAACTATAGAGGCCCCTAGCTTTAATGTTCTTGGCAAGTGGATGTAGAGAGCTGGACAACAAACCCACTTATATTTACACAACCGGAGGCTAAAATGCCCTAATCCAGCTGCAACAGCAAATAATCTTAACAAACCACAAATGTGAAAACTTGGTTTTTCCTTGCCACGTTTCTGTCTGAGAAGACCGATCAAAGGATGGCAGAATTAGATTTGTATATTTAAAATATTACAATGACTCTCAGCAAAGCCAAGTTACTATTAAGTGGTTTTAGTGCCTGTGGGGGTTAACTTAAAGTGCATGTTATTAGCTAGATAAATGTCAACAAAAGGAAATAAAATTAATTCGATCCATTATGCCCAAAAGCCTCAATCCTTGCTCTGTTTTATAATTTTCACTTCACTGCCACTCGGAGCACAGAGACATGGCATAGGAATATGGGCACTGACTGGTCACTTGACAGAATATCCTGCCACAAAGAGGTCTTTATTTAACACAGCACATAATTTGGTGTTGCACTTTATAGTGACTCACTAAAAGCATCTTTTCCAGTATGTCATTAGATTTGTCTGACAAAAAATTGTCAGGTTTTCAGTAGTTTTTCATTGTATCAGAGATGCATCTTCCAGTGACAAAGTATTATTACAAATGCAATTTGATGAAGTAAATTGCTGAATTTCCATTTATTTTACTCTCCTCAGGCGTTCTTCAAAGGTAAACTGAAGGTCACTGGGAACGTGGGCATGGCTCTGAAGCTGCAGAACCTCCAGGTTTCACCAGGCAAGGCCAAGCTGTGAGACCCGGAGCTACCCTTTTTGTCCTCTGAGCAACACTTTAACCACAAATTTGTTGGAAAACTTAATCTTTCCTATTAAATTTTGCTAATTGACAAGCTCATTGAATACTTTGATAATTTGTTTGATTTTGAGATACGGACCATAAAGTCTCAGTTCCAGCTGCTACTGATATCAGATCAAACTGTATAATATATACCCAACTGGTAATTATTACTGTTATTGTTGGATCTTCTGGATCCACCATCTTTAGGTCTCGTATAAATTCCGAAGCAATGCAGTGAATCTGTAGGAGCTGATAGCTTATCAACAACATCACTGTGCATCTAATTGTAAATCTGTGAATGAAATTATGCTTGTAGTTTAAAGCCATTTTTGGCCTCAACCATTTTGATAGATAATTTTTCATAGAATATATATCTGTAAATTATAGCAGTTGTGTGACATTAAAAAAAAAAAAAAAATTCTGACTAACAAAATTCTGAAGTTTTTTTTTTTCCCCCTTTAAAGGTAGGTCAGTAATTATTTCTCTTTTATAAATCTTTCTCTTTCTCGTATATTATCAAACTGTTTCATTATCAATATTTTGTGGTTCACAGTTCTCATATGTAGAGGAGTTAAATCAGTTACAGCATGAGATCTTAAATATTAGGGGTTTTTTTGGAAAATACTAAGAATATTTGAGCCATCATTTGCTGTGGTGTTTTTTTTTTTTTTTTTACTATGTCATCATATTTTTGTAAATATAATAAATCTATAAAGAGAAAGTAGGCAAATAAAACTCCGAAGTTGTATGTGTGTGCACTTACAATTCTTCCATTCAGGTGCAAATGGAATGCCTTGTTCTGATCTGGTGTGGCTCACTGAGGCAACAGTGCACCACTAAAATTTTACAGCTAGTTCAGTCAGTAAACTCATGTGGAACAGATGCATATGTGCACGTAGACTGTGTACAGTGTTGATGTTTGGCGCCTAAGCTCTGAACTCGCCACAAGTAAACAACAAGCTCAGCTTAGCACACCAGGGAGTGGGGAGTGACGATAATAACCTTCCAAAGCCTACAGGTGGATTCTGGGGTGGAGGTGGGGCTTTTGAAATTACCTGAATAACAACAGTGTTCATGGCAGCAAATGACAGCGTACAGTAGTTTTCAGGTGAGACATTAGGTGAATTCACATAATGTGAAAATGGCTTCACTTCATTCATGATATTTGGCGACTATTTACACTTGGAAAATATTGAAACCAAGTTGTGCTGAGCCTGGTGTTTACTTGTGAGTGACCGTATCGGAGCTGAGACAATAAATACCAACTCTGTACATTTTCTATTGTCAATTGCAAATACATATTACAGGAGTTAGGTGACTGACTTTGCTGATGTCTTTGTTTTGTTCCAGAGACCTGATTTTTTCCCCCCTAGATTTATTGTGTTTTTTTCTGCATGTATAGGGAAAGTTTCAATTTTTTTTTTTTAAGGACAAACTATATTGTACCCCATTAACATTTTAGAGACTCTACCAGAATAAATGTATTTGTTTGGAACAAGGTCAAATACTTTAGTTTGAACTATCTAGCTTGTAACTACAGCACAGTTCTCTACTTTTTACTGGTTAGAATCCAAATGAAGGGATTTCAGTTGTTTTTGTTGCTGTTTTTTTCCTAGCCTTTGTGCCCTACTTACCTCTTTCTCCATTTTCCATCTATTAGTGATTTTATTTCAGAGTTGATCCAGACCTCTCCCTGTTAGCCTCCCCCGCTCCGCCCACAACTGTGCACCTTCTGCCAGATCCAGCCTATGTTCCTAATTGCTCCTATCCGGCCAACTCCCTTTAGCCCACCAACCATCCTGTCCCTTTGCCAGGTGGCCAGCTGGCCAAATGGTGATATTCAGATGCTGCCCAAGCTGCATGGCTGACCTTTCTCACTGACCATTAACAGTGAGCTAATGGGTCTCTAGGAGATATACTGTAACAAGCGCAGCGTGAAGGGGTGGGGTGTTATCTCAGGATTTTAATGTTTGGTTCGCCTCAAGTCAACTTAAGAAGCTCAGCTCAGTCTGTAAAACAAAACCATTCAAACTAAACATACAAAAAACCCATTGTGTGCCGCCCATTGATTGAATGCGAGACTCCGGTTCCTTCACAGATGTTTATTAACACCGTAGAACTAAAAGTTCAGGTAAACAAAATAAAAGACCGCATCAATATTGACATCATCGCATAAATAGCATTAGCACTGTAGTCAGGGCTAATAAAGAACACAGTAATACTTTAACCTGCTTCTCAACCAACGGCAGAGTCATTTCCCAGAAGCAATCTTCACAGTCAATATGATTCTTCAACTTACACAGTTGTAGCAAACACCACAACATATGGAGTAACAATAAAGAAACAAACTAGCAGGTAACCTCACCGCTGCAGGTACGTCTTTTTCTCTCATGAAGCTTACTGACCTACAGGCCCTACTTCCGGGTTTTGTCATGTCAAAATAAAAGTAAGTATTTCAAAATAAATACTATAAAACCTGGCTGCCTTTACACATTGATTATTTTGTTTCAAAACAGAATTGTAAAAACAAACAAAAAAAACAAGTTGTTTTATAACCAAAACGGAAAAATATTGATATTTAATGTGTAAAGTGAAGCTTTTTGTGTTACACTTGATAAACCTGCAGCCGATTCACTTGGGCAAGGGCTGCCTGATTAAATGTGATTAAGATGAGCTTTTCCTTGAACATCAACATAGGTGAGTTTCTAGTTAGAAAAACAGGATGCTTACGTTCAGTTTGTAACTCACTAGCAACTGGGACAGAAGTTGCCTAAAGCTGATGATACACGGGGCAACTTTTTGAGCAATCTTGCCGGGCAATCTTGCTAGTGGCAAGTCCAACTATGTTTTGAACAGATAGCAGGGGGGGGAGTGGTGGGGGAAGGGGATTAAGGTAGTAATCTTTACTCATTACCACTGACGGCAACGTTGCCCAGCACGATTACTCTAAAAGTTGCTCTGTGTATCATCAGCTTAAGAATCCTCCGGTTTTTAGGATTTCTTCAGTATCAAATTTCTTCAGTGATAGTTGTCAGTAGCCTACATCCTGTGGTACACAGCAAACATGAACTGTTATTAGAGAAATCGGCGAGCTGTAGTTCTATATTAACGAATGATAGGGATTAAAAGGTTCAGGTAATTTTAGTTCAGCATCTCTACACTGACCTGGTCAGCATTAACCTGCCGTCAGGCCCTGGGGATGAGAGGTTTTGTAGGCCCACAATAAAAACAATAAAAATGTGTAATGAACATGTTTGTCTATATAGAAAAGTAGAAATTAGTTTCTCTCGGGAGATATAAGGAAGACAGTATTCCACAAAGAAAATGCACAACAACAACAATGTAAAACCTCCACAGGCTACTGGAAAGCAGTAAATAGAGCATCGTCTTACCTTTTTATAAGTGCTTTCATCTTGTCTTCTTTGTAGAAAAAGCCTTGATTATGTTGGTAAAATCCAACTCACTTAGCCTACTGCCACTATAGGTTCTGTGGCATAAATTTGAATTGGCTACACCACATGCCACAACTATTTCTCTACATTCTGATAGGCTGTCCTATCATGCTTCCCATGTGGGTCACTTGTAAACTGGTTCTATCAGCAGCCAAAAACATGAATATCAAGTGATGAAGAGAAAATTCGACAAACTACAAAACAATGTGATTATTTATTGGCTCATGATAGGCCTTGTCTTCGTAGGCCCTGGGGCTTAAGCGCCAGTAAGCCCGTGCATTAAAGCGGGCTTGGTCGCAAGAGGACCTGGTGCGCTGGAGGGTTGGTGATTTCCTCTGGCTGGATGAAGCCAGACGCAGACCACAGCTGCTGCAAACAACAGGCGGCGCACGTGTACAGCAGCCAGTTAGTTTGAAAACCAGGGATACAACCAGGGCTTGACATTAACACCCGCCAAATGCGGGTGGATTTCGGCCGTGGCGGGTAACACACTCCCACTAGCCACTTTGGCGTGTTGAAAAATTGTAGTCTTGTCAAAAGACTGATATAACAAACGAATTGCAATGTGACACTACGACACTACAACTCCCATGAGCACTACCTGCACATCGTGTTTGCTCATTGGTCCATTAGTGAAGGATATTGTCTTGCGCGCTACTGACCGACGACACTGTAAACAAGAAGACGTTGTGGAGATGAAACCCGCGGACTGGCAGTCGGACCGAGGGCTGTTTTGACCTGCCGTTAATTATCAACTTAACCAGCGGCAGCGATGACAGAGCAAGCTTTTTTAATATCACGAGAATTCACGCAACAGGCGCGTCTCACTATCTCACCTCTCTCGCGAGGGTGCGCACGCCAAATATGACATCCAGACTTGAGAGAGACAGAGAATATAAAAGTTGAATCTGTCACAAGGCAGCAGTCCCTTAGACTTGTGGACCGTCAGCCTCCCGTCTGCTTTTTACCTGTCATCTCACGCGACTGGTCGCATGCACACACACATCAACACAGCGGTCGGTCAGTGTGCGTGGCCGACCAGTGTGAAGAAGAAATGCACAGCAGGAGAGAAAAGGCAGGAAGAAAGTGCCCTTAAATGCTGTAAAATTACAGATATATTCATGAATAAGGGACGTGGTGTTACTACTAGCAGGGGTACCCTTATATCACATGAAATCGTCATATCACAACTACATTTCCAGAGTTGATTATTAAAATATAGAACTATGTTTTAATAAAAGTTGTCATGCCATGGGAAAGCACAAGATGCGTCTGTATGGGAATAATCTGGAAAAAAGACCTGTATACTTGTTTCATATCTCTAGTTACTCAGAGCGACCACAGCTTCCTGATGATAAACATAAATCCAGTTTTATCTTTTTAATTAAACTTTTACACCCATGCAGCAGTTTTATTATATAAAATAAGAAGCTACTATTTTAATGTGTTTATCTTAATGGACTACAGGTTTTCAAAAAAGGAGCTTTACACTCAACCTTATCAGAGCTGATAATGAGTGATAATAGTGCATTTTAGCACGCCATTGTCAACTGTAATCGTATAAAACGTAATTTCCCCAAAACAAAAATGTGGCTAGTGAAAATGCTGCATGGCTAGTAACTTTGGAAAACATTGTCACAGTGACTAGTGACCACAAAAATTAATGTTAAGCCCTGGATACAACACCGGTCATAGATAGAACAAGCTGCTTTGTTTTTCCATTGTGGTTTTAAAACAGTAAAACCAATTGTTTTTTGTTCTTTCCGATTTGGGTTTGAAACAAAATAATCAAAGAATGAACCATACACGGATTCAGTACTGTCATCTTTTCACTTGAATGTCATACCTGGGTAAAATGCCAGGCATGATGTGGAGCCATTTATGTGCCTCTGATGGACACAGTTACCTTGTATACGCTTAAATCTTTATCTTCCGTCTGTCTGTCATTTAGTTGGCAATTACACACATTTCCTGTAATTTGTTCTCCAAGGTGGTCTTGTAACAGCGTTTATCTGACATTTGTAGCCCAGTCTTGCTTGTAAGCTGCTCTTGTTGCTCTTGCACAGATCTTTTGCTATAAAAAAGCAAAGCAACCCAATCACTCACATCACACCTTATAGCACACATAAATGGTTACACAACCTTTCTTTGGTACTATAGCCTTCATATTTATGTAACCTGCTGTACTGGTGCTGTGTGCAGCATATATATTTGCTTTTCTGTACTTTTGAAAGTAGATTTCTGTGGATATTAGGCTATTATTACAGCCCTGTTTTAAGAAACATTCAAAAATTCTTATTGCAAGGTATAACATGACAAAATGTAAATTATATGAGGTGTGTACAATAAATATACCTAAAATTATTTTGAATTGGAAATCCCCTGCAAGGTAGAGATACATGAGCTTATTTGGTCAGCCATGACAATAAGAGATTTAATTCTTCATATTAAAACACCCTTGAATAGGAAAATGTCATAAATATATATTTTTTGTGGTTTTAGATTTTTAGCACTAAAGTCCTTGAAATAATTTATCGGCATATTTAGAATGCACCTAAGTGCCATAGTGTGCATGAATATGGAGATTTTACCTGAGCCAAATTTTTGGGCACAGGCACCTTTTTCCAGAAAAAACGGCTAAAATAACAAACCCAAAATGAATCAGGAATAACTCCTCAACCATTTGGCCTAGATGCATAATTCTGGTCTCCTTTGAAAAGTCAGAAGCTAAGGAATATAAATCTATAAATTAACAGATTTATTTTACCATTACAGACTAAATGGAGATGCAATAAAGAAAAAATCTGATATTTTCAACTTCGCCTTGTAAAAAAGCTATATTTTAATGCAATTAACCATCAAAACCATCATAAGAAGCTTATAATGCAACTGAATATCTTCTAATACACCTAAAATGCAATTCTAACTGTAAATCTGATGAAAATAAACTAAAATACAACAGTTATCATACAACATTTTTAAAATATACCTGGTGAATGTCCATATTTTGGCAATATTTACTGTTAAAATGTTGACTTTTATTGGTAGATATCCTTAAAACACTTTTTCTGTCCATACAACCAAGTTCCAAATGACAAAACATTGAAATATTGATAACAGTGAGTATTCATCACCACCCATGCTTTACAGGCCTGTAGATTGAGAAGAGAACATCCCACAGAGATTGGAGGATCAATCGATCCGGCTTGAGCAGACCTTTCATTTGATACCATGCATGTCTATGTATCTCCAACGGGTTGGCCACAAAATGGCAAAAATCATCATGTGTTTCCTCTGCTGAAATGTCAAGAGCAGGCAGGTGGCTCGCAGGTATTGCGCAATAATCAAGATGGCGCCCGCTGAAACTTGAAGCAACAACATTGGCGGATTTTGGAATGAAAACGGCAGTCAGAAATTTCGCCCACAGCACGGCTGCCCCTGGTACCATCACTTTTCAACAGGTAGTGAAGTGCTCCCAGGTGCACTTGCCTTGCATTGAACCAGGACTCTGGCTTGTCTTTACTCATTTGACTGCTCAGTTGGCTTTGGTTTACATTGGAATTTGTTCAGGTTTGAATAGGACTTTGCTAATATGTTAATAGGTAAACAGATCCTTTTGTACTGTATGCCTTTGAGAGAAGATGCAGCTTTTCAGATTTCTAAATAAAACGTTAAATATTATATGTGTATATATACACTTTAATGACTTTTCAGTCCGTGAAATGTCATTTTTTTGAACCTTCATTGCACATACAGTTCTTGTAATTTAGCCTAAGCCTAATTTTCTAAAAAACGTAAAAAAGGAACTCCAAGAGTATACTGTTTGTGCATTTTTGATATATTTTTCATTTCTTGATGTTTTCTTTTTTACAGAGTTGGTACATTATAAACTACAGTGAAATGTTTCTTTTAACAAATACAAATGCAGCTCTGGAAACATACTGACATGGTAGTAAAATCTATATTTTTAAAACTTTTGAAATACATACATGTAC
The DNA here is from genome assembly GCF_021292245.1 of Micropterus dolomieu. NCBI lineage: Eukaryota > Metazoa > Chordata > Actinopteri > Centrarchiformes > Centrarchidae > Micropterus > Micropterus dolomieu. Next base: position 21,577,271 of record NC_060155.1, read on the forward strand.
AGCATATATCACATACATATGGACAGAGTTCAGAGTATGACCTGTGATTGTCGACTTGTGGTTGTTTGCTGTTTTGGTGTACGTCAGTAACGCACTGGTCCTGCATGCTTCTGCTTTGGTCGTTTAAGGCAAAAAGGGAATACAATGAGGTGCAAAGACAACTTAACATGACTTCAACACAAGGGCAAACACTTGTCCTTGTTATCGACGTGACTTTCATCACCTTTTTGCCTTGATTCTGGCAATGGCCGTTCAGGTAGAGGCAGAGTACCCACTTAGACCCAGGACAACAAAGCAGAGAAGAGAAGTGTAGGGAAAGATGGGACATTTTGGGACTTTTTTTTCCTGAATGTGAACCAAACCGTTAAACTGCATATGTGTGTTAAAATGAAGGTTTCTTGCTCAATTATCTTGTATTGTCCCACTTTGTATCTGTGTCGTGCGTTTTATTTAGTCAGTGAATCAAGAACAGGATGACAAAAAACAACAACAAAGAAATATACAAAAACCCCAACCAATATCATGCTAAAAATATACCAAACCAGATCATAATGAATATAAAGAGATATGAGTGGACGTTGTCAGTTTTTTCCCCCACAGCTATTGAGTTCTCCATTTCCGCTCCTTTGAGATGGGCTGACTCACAGATCTGGGAGGATGTTAGTGAAACCTCGAAACAGGAGCAGTTCTGCGGTCTGTCAGCTACAGCAGCACACTGTCACTGCTGGTATCAAATTATACATCTCTGATAAATATGTACACACACAAACATACACAATCAAATGTGGATCATTATTTAAGTTATGTAGAAAAAAAATGAGTCTTTTTCCCCCCAAGGTCATCTGCATTCGTCCACTCTAGGCCACTCTCCTTCTCGGAGGGGAAAAGCACGTGAACTTAGTCACCTCAATCTTTAATCTGTCTTCCTCTCCTGCTGGCCCTATTGCTATGGATGAGCGAGAAGCTGTTGGCAGGGCAGCTGTTTTTATACATTAGTCTCCAGCCCGTTCATATCAACGGAACAGTGGTCCTTGTCCCTGTGCTCTCTCTTGGGGTGAGAGGAGTGAGCGTGTTTCTTCTTCTCTATCGGCCGGATCCCCTCCTCCAGCTGGATCAGGCGAGCCACATCCGGGGAGAGGTGGTCCTGCTTGCTGCCTGGCGGAGGTGGCTGGTAGCAGCCGTTCTTCTGGTTCTGGTAGGTCATCATCTGCTGGATGCTTATCATGGGCTTGGTTTCACAGATCAGAGGCACCTGGTGGACGCAGTGATCAGAAGTGGAGTGACTTAGAATCAGGCAATTCTCATGTGTGTCATAGAAAAAAGCTTGGATAGTGACATGGATAGTAAGGCTGGATAGTGACATGTTTTGGTTAATGCATGGATTATAGACAGCTTTCACATTGACAGAAGTGATTTAATGGCACGATGACACTGCCACTTGTTACACCATTATCAGAATCAATTCGGGCATTTTTGATGAATGAGTAAACCTAAAGCTTGATACCACTCTCATGTCTGTGTCAACTCTGGAGCTAGAGCTGGGTGTTTTTTAGCCTAGCTCAGCATAACAACTGGAAGCAGGGGAAACAGCTAGCCTGACTGCATTTTCAGACAGAATACTAGGAGAATATAAGGCTGTGTTCAGACTGCAGGCCAAAGTGACCCATATCCGATTTTTTTGCTCGTATGTGACTCAGATCTAATGTTTTTACAACAGTGTGAACAGGCCAAGTCACATGGAATCTGATCTTTTCCAGTTCGGATTAGGGCCACTTTCATATGTGGTCCAGTTTGAAATGCGAAATGTGACGTTACTCTAGAGCAGCTGTTCCCCCTCCAGACGGAGCCGCCCGTGATGAATGAAAAAGCTCCACCAAGGCCATTATTATACATGTGGCTCTCTTCCTCCTCTATCTTGCTACAGTAACAGTAATGAATGTAATGGAAAGGATAGAAAGTTGTGAACATTTATCATAATTCAGGAGAGATGTGACCCCGGGAGGAAACCAGGAGAGGGCGATGAAATACGGGATAATAGGGAGAGTTAGCAAGTATGAGCTAGCCGGAGCTAATTGGAGCCAGAGACGTTTTATAGAGCCTATAAGGACTTTGCTGTCGCTAACCTCTGTGGCTCCTTGTTTACTTCTGTATGAACAGTCTATTAGTTTTTGTTTAGTCTTTATATACTACATAGGGTTAGGGCGATGTCCACAGTGAAACCTCACAATGGACAATGATATTGTTGGGGAAATATCATCTTATGGGCTACACCTATAAAGATTTCTTTATATATGTATGTTTGTATTTAATTTTGTTTCAAACATTTATTTAAACATGAAGAAACATTTGCAATGAAGTTGAACAGTTACACATGACATGATGAGCAGTGAGTGAAGTGAAGGGCTTTTAAATCATGATGTTCATCGATCGTCCATCAGCCCAAGTCTACTGCTAAATTAGGTTAATCAACTCTTGGCTCTTACTTCATATTTAATGCATAGACACAGAGTGGTATCAATTTTATCTAACTCCCAGCAAGAAAGCTGATGAGCATGTTGAACTACTCCTTTAAATCTTCCACACAGCCTATTATAAAATTGCCTTCTACATACAAAAACTTACTGTGTTATAAGCCCTCAATTTGATAACTAACCAGTTTTCTGTCTGTTGCAACCTCAGAATTCCTTAATTTGGTCTCTCACCTGCTCCCCTTCTTTGACAAAATCTTTTCTGCAGATATGAGCCATTATGCCTGTGGCCAGGGCATCACCCATCACATTGACCATAGTCCGGAATCGATCCCTAAGAGATAGAATCAAAAGTCATCCACTTCATCTTCATCTTCATCTCATTATACAGCCCTGTTGTGTAATGACAATACATTTACCTTATACCTTGTGTTAATGAAACTTGGGAAAATAAAATATTATTCATAATCTAAATTCGCAGTCTTTAGAGCTTGTAGAGCTGTCAGTCATTTAGTTCACTGAGATGTTTAGGTTTATTCAATGTAGAGGCTTGTAATATTTAAAAATACATCAACTAAGGTATATTCTTGTGATTGCATCTATATATAAACTCCAGCTAAGAAGAAGATTGGAATGTACTTAACCACTTCCCTGATTGGAAGCTGTTTATATTGGCAATATTAACCCTTACTTACAAAGCCCAATCAACAGCAATGATGAGAGTGATGTCGTCGGTGGGCAGGCCCACAGAGGTCAACACGATCACCATGGTTACCAGTCCAGCTTGCGGGATTCCAGCTGCACCGATACTGGCTGCGGTGGCGGTGATGCTGAGAGAAAAGACAGAGGAACAGAGTGCATTTGTTTTTCTAACATACAGGAACGAGTCTTTTCAAAGGTGCATATAAGCTTCCTGAAGTACATGAGTAAAATAATAAAATGGATGGAGGAAAAATGGTGGAGTAAGTAGGCCTATGTGTGCAAGTATGAGGTACTCATATGTTACTGGAGAGTTTTTATTTTATGCTACTTTTATTAGTAGCCTTCGACGATACTACATGTCCAAGTGTAATATTGTACTTTTAACTCCACTACATTTATTTGACAGCCACAGTCAATTTGCAGATTCCTATTTGAAACACAAAACACACGATTATCTTGCAACAAGGGTTTCCAATCGGTTTTGTGCTGCATTCTGTTTTTCTGTCAACAATTGTGTGACCTTTTGACACTCAGGAAGTGCCCTAACACAGATTTCATCTACTGCTGAAGGCTGGACGGTGCTGATGACCTGTAACCAGATGCGTTGCAAGGCGTGATTACAGTTTGCCATACTATTAAGCTTTCCATTTGTTCATTCGCAGTTTACACTGAAAACTGTGGCAAAGGAGCAATTCATTGTGGTTTACGTAAATATAAGTTAAGAAACATCCATGTTTAAAATATAATACTTAGATTTAAAAAGAAATCACAAAGTACAAATAGTAATTAAAAAGTAATTGAAAGATAAGTTATGTTAAAATTAATTTAAAATAACTAAAACCTTAAATTACTAAAATGCTAAAATGTAAATCCAACAATATAATATACAGTATCTAATACTCTGAAAGGAGCTATTCAGCATAATGCGTACTTTAAGCACATTTTGATGGAGATACCTCTGTACTTTCACTTAACTAAAATTTTCAATGCAGGACTTTTACTTGTAAGTATTTTTACATTGTAGTGTCACAACCTTTAATTAAGTATTTGTAATACTCCTTCCACGACTGTGTAGAGAGACTGGGAGATGTGGGGAGTATGAGCAGATGTTCGGTCTGAGACCTTGAACCTCTCAAAACAATCTGACAAACTGTCCTGCTGCCGGGCTAGGGAGTTGGGGGGTTGGGATTGGGTTAGCATGCAGATGGAACAGCTCCATGGTCAACAGCCAAACGGCACGGGAACAGGATGCAGAGAGAGAAAAAAATTATTATAATTCTGGCGTGACAAGTGAGATGAGTAATACAGGTCATATGGGTTTTACTGCCAAGGGATTATGAGGGAAAGGGCACAGATTGCAGCCATGAGGAGAGGTCTGCCTAATGTTATTACAGTAGGACATGTCATGAAATTAGAGGAGGGACAGGATATTTTCCTAGACCTGGATGGGCCACAGGTAATGTGGTTGAAATTTATCAGCTTGTGGTGCTGGTGGGAGGGGACTCTCTGTCTGTTTGTCTGTCTGTGTCACCGGGGCTTCCAGACTGATTTAGCAGAAATCAGATCAGACTAAGAAGCTCATATGAGGCGTAATCTGTGTGACATTTACATATATGTGTATCTAGTAAATCCCATAATATTTTTTATTAATTCAGAATTAAACTAAATGTGTGACATTAGATTAAATCACATGTTGCACTCAAAACACCAGAAGTACGCCTGCACCATTTTTTGACCCAGATGAAATTTGCTTACATTACTATGATAAGTAAACTGAACTTATCAACAATATCAAGCCCATTGTATTGTTATTTTGCACGAAAGGTGCTATACAAATAACGTCTGATTGTTTGATTGATCAAATTTTCCATCAGAAGTCAATTTGTATGAGACAGTTCCAGTCTAAATTTAACCAGCCTTACCTGATTGTGATGATCTGTCCAAAGTCAAGCTCATAGTTATTCACTTGGGCAATGAAAATGGCTGCCACGGCCTCGTAGAGTGCGGTACCATCCATATTGATGGTGGCCCCGACAGGCAGCACGAAGCGGATGATGCGTCTGTCGATGTGGTTGTTCTCAAGGAGGCACTTGAAGGTGATAGGCAGAGTGGCAGAGCTGCAGCAGAAAATAATAAATGATTCAGATAATGTGTGCAGAGTAATCAATTGTGTGATACCACAAAATGGCTCTGGATCTGTGATTATGTGATTACTAAATGAATCATGTGTCAGCGTATTTATTTACTGGATCGATTTCATTGGTACAGAAGCCCTAAAAGGCCATCCATTCAAAAAAATGTATATTTATAATATGTTTACTCCGTTTTCCAGTGATAACTGGATCATTTTCTTGTGATCTTGAGATAACAAACTGTAGCTCAATACAAGGGTTGACAGCTGCATTTCTTTAGGATAATTTCAGAAAAACTTCCAGTGTCACTGGTTAGCTCAGTTGGTAGAGCAGGGGACTCATAAGAAAAGGATTTTGTGTTTGAGTCTTGTGCTCTACCAATTGAACTAACCAGTGACACTGATAACCACTTTGAAATTATCATTTAAAAATGCTCTTGCCGACCCCCTTGTTAAACTACTGTTCGAGATCTCGAGATAATTATCCCATTATCAAGGGAAAACTAACTAAGAAAAATGTTTGTATGGATGGCTGTTTAGGGCTGCCGTACATTGGGCTTGATTTACACATACAAGAACGTATGTGAGTACACTAAACATTTAAACATTCAAAGAAATTCCATAAAACAGTTGTTCAAGAGCCCAAGAGCCAGTATGCATGCAAATATGTGTACAACGTGTTAAAAATCAGCAGAAAATTAAAAGACAAAGATTAATTTATTTTCTTTTGTTCTACCTCTCAATTAGCTGTAACAACACATATTTACAGGAACCTTCAGTGCTGCACTAGCTAAACTGAAAGACTAACACTCAACATACTCTCCCTAGTAATGCAGTTGACTGCTTTGAAAGGCTACAAGGTGTAGTGGTGTTGGGATGAGGTGGAGTATCAGGTCTTCAGTACTTCAGTCAAGGTGAATTCCATTATGCCCTCCATTTGCACTAACAATATAGTATAAAGGCACATATACTCTGACCATGGCTTGCCCTTAGTTGCTTGTTATTTTTGGTGAACCATAAAATTATTATTTTTTCATTGCACTCAAGTTGTTCTAGTAAACATCCTGACAGAAACATTTAAAAAATAATTGCATTTTCTGAAGAGCTTATTCCTAGAAAGACCATATGAGAGCCTCAGGTTCACTTCATATACAGGTAATAACTGGTTTTAATCTTTTACCCTAGAAGAAAATAAACATTAAAAATGTAGTGAACTCGATTAAGTGAGTTTATTCTCCACTACATGTTTGGTCCTGAAAAAAATCTGAAAAACCCATTATAAATTAATAGAAATAAATAGAATAAATTATTGGGTCCAGGCCTCTGTGACCCTGTACACAGGATAAGCGGTTGATGATGGATGGATGGAGAAATCCAATGCAGTGTTAAATTGTAAAAAGTCAGATCTTCCACTTTTACCTGGATGAGGTGGCCAAGGAGATAAGCAGGGCCTGCAGAATGCCCCTGATGTAAACTATGGGGCTCTTCTTAGTGATGAAGAAGTACATGGCCGGGAGGATGAATAGACCGTGCAGCACCAAGCCCATTACCACTGTAATGGCGTAAAAACCCAGCTTCTTCCCCATGGCTGAAGGGTCATCCATCTCCAAGATCTTACCGGCAACCAAAAATACGATCCCAAAGGGAAAATACCTGTGAATAATGGAAGGTAGAGAGAGCGCCTGTTCATAAACTGGCACCGGCTTTTATTTAAAATGAGGGTATTTCCAGCCAGGGTGCATTTGCTGCTCAACAAGACTTCTACTACAGACATGCTAGTGGTTCTATGATGCTGCCCATTGTACTGCACTTTGAGTTAACATGCTAAGATACTCATAGTGACAATACCAACAGGTAGCAGGTAGCAAGCAGGTACAGTATACTGTTTACCATTTTCATAATCTTAGTTTAGCAGCTAACATTTGCTAATTAGCATTAACACACAAGCACAGATGAGGCTTGTGGGAATTGCTGTTAGTTTTAACAGACTGACATGACACCCAAGCTAAAAATGAAAAATTCCTAATGTTGTTTCAGCTAAAATTTTGATCCTATTAGTATCAGCAAATGTTTCTCACAAATTTTGTTACTTAATTTTGGTGCTGTTTTCTTTCAAAATGCAAGTCTTACCAGATGACAATGGCAACAATCTTCAAAACTGCCTCATTCAAACTCTGGCAGAAGTTGACCAAAGCGCTTCCATTGGGTCCCATTCTGCCCAGCATTATTCCTGGATGAACAACAATATGTTGCATACATGAATTGATAAATGCATCAATCAAACAGCAACACTAAGATGATGCATTCAACAGTGAGTTATTTTTTCTTATCTTTCCTCGTTGGAGCACAACACATGTTTAAATAAAATATGCAAACATTAGCATGTGCCAAGATTTCCATTATGCAATTACACATACTTATGTATGTGCAATTTGCATTTCACTCTGTGAAGGTGGGTGTGCAGGATCCATGCCAACCACTTACCCATGGTAGCGGAAAAAATTACAATCCCCAGCACATTCATGCCTTCACTGGTACCAGGTGATGTTTTCATGATAACATCAGGTGGCGGTGTGAGATCCAGGGAGAAGTTCTGGATATCTGTGCCGTTGTCATCCTGGATGCCATAGATGTAAACCCTACGTGTGGTTGTCTCATCCAGGAGCTGAGCCACAGTTGGTTTGGGGATGAGCTCGGGAACTCTCTGGGTTCGATACTTAAAACCAACATAGAGCACAGGCCACAGCATCAGCACAGTGAACATGACACCAAGAGAGATGTTCAAAGCAGCAGATTTTCACATGATAATGACACATGTCAATTTTAATGTTAACACTCATGTTAGTGTTAAGATTAAAAATATTCAAAAAGATTAAAAGATTCACACGAGATGACAATAATTGCGCTACAGAGGGTTATTTATAGTCTCCGTTTCTGTTATTGTATTTTCTGATAAAGCTGATAGCATTTCATAAATAGTAGATTTCTTTTCATATATAAGCTAACAGAATTTTAATGTTAAGAAAGAATTGCACAGTCAAAGAGGAAAAGGGAAACATTGCTCCCTCAAAAGTGAGCATTAAAGTGGTCATATTAGGTTCATAATTTTATTTATGGGTTGTACCAGAACGGGTTTACATGGTTTCATTTTCAAAACACCCCATATTTTTGTAGTACTGCACATTGCTGCAGCACCTCCATTCACCCTGTGTGTTAAACGCTCTTTTTTAGCTACAGAGTAATGCATTTCTCTTCTGCAAGATCTTTGTTGGGAGTTGCACGTGTGCAGTGCCTAGTTAAGGACTACTAGCCAATCAGAAGCAGAGTAGGTCGGGTCCTGAAAAGCTGGTAAACATGGCTTTGTTTCAGCTGTACATGTTCCCGGACCAGCTTAGAAACATAGACTGGATCAAGAGTTTCAGAGTGGGGAGTTTTATGACGCATTATGACGCGTTACAATGTGATGCAACATAATAACGGAGAAAAGGCTGGACTACAAACGAGCTGTTTTCAGGCAGTTCAGAGCAGTGTTTTCTGTGAGTGATGGGAACTCCCTTTAGGGTGAAGGATACACATAGCAACTTTTAGAGCAATGGTGCTGGGCAATGTTGCCGTCATCGGTAATGAGTAAAGATTACTATTCTAATCCCCTTCCCTCATCACGCCGCCCCGCCTGCCATTATCCGTTCAAAACATAGTCACCAGATTACTGGGGGGCGGCTGTGGCTCAGCGGGATACCCACTAACCGGAAGGCCGGTGGTTCAAACCCCAGCTCCTCCAGGCTGCCTGTTGAAGTGTCCTTGGGCAAGATACTGAACCCCGAATTGCCCCTGGTGACTCTTCTGCCAGTGTATGAATGTGTGTGAATGTTAGTTTCTGTTTACACTTAGGCTCAGTATGTGAATGGTGAATGCGAGGTATTGTAAAAGCACTTTGAGTGGTCGAAAAGACTAGAAAGGCGCTATACAGGGTATACATTGCTCAAAAAGTTGCCCCCTGTGTATCATCAGCTTTAGAGATGTATTATGTTGCGTAGCTGATTGCCTCTATGTCCATTATTTGTGCTAAGCTAACATACACACATGTGAGTGGTATCAATCTAAGAAATTGTCTATAGTTTGACATATTTGTCAAAATGTCAAACTATTGCTTTAACCTCAGTTCCAAAATATTGTTGCTGTTTGTTTGTGTTTTGTCTTTTTCTATTGTTCTGTTAGTGTACTTTTGCCTCAAACATTTTTGCTTACCTGTTGAAAAGTAGCTTGAACCAGGTTGGCCGGAAACATGTTGCTGAGGAAGTAAATTGTTAGAAATATTAGTCCTTCAGTGGATGGCAGAGTATTTCCAAAGTAAAAAAAAATCAAGGTAACAGTGAATAAGAGAACAAGTGACTCACAGTGGCTGATTTAACACATCATAACGCATGTTAAGAAAGATATTTTACTGTACTCTTTGAATGAGCTGATTGATCATCGTCATCATGAAACCACATGAGAGATGCAATATGCCACAAAGTACCCTGCAAGACAGTACTGAACTTGCAACATATTAGCCAGCTTGTTACTTGCAGGATCAGCATCTCGTCCATCACTGAAAATTAAAATCCCTCTTCAACGAAATCAGTTAGGGATGAAACAAAAGCTTTTATCTTTATTCAGTTCATTAGCCTTCTGCATGAAAAGAGAAGCCTAACTGTCCCTAACAGTATGTACAATTAGTGGTAATGTTTTTCTCCATTTATCTTGGCTGATGAAAACCTTGACAATCATTATTTCCACAACGAACTCTGCTCAGATAGTGGGAAGGTGATACACTTGAATAATACTGAAAAAGCCCACTCATTTCTCGGCCGAGCAAAAGCGTATTGAGTGTTCAGCCTGCCAAGGTTGAACTGCAGCCTAATGATACAGTAATGGAGCGGGAAGGGGTCACACTGAAGATGGAGGAGCAGGTAGAATAAGGAAAAAAGTGAGTACAAAAGGAGGAAATACCTATCTGGAGCGGAAAATGGCAACAACCCTCATAGACAGAGCTATATTGCTTGTAGGTGTGAGGATGAATGGTGATTTCGAAATGTGTCAGCCCAGTGAACTGTCCTTGGTTAAGACACTGAACCCCGGTTCCCTGATATGTACATTGTAAAGCTCCTTGGTATTATAGTCCATTCACAAATAATGAACTTAGTGTGTGTTAATGTGATGAAGTGTTTTATGTTGGAAACTCAGACCAATGTAATAATGAAGTAAAACTACAATAGACAAAGCATTCTTATATAAAACACTAAAGGTAGTTTAAAAAAAATAAAATAATGTGCAATATTATTTTAGTTTTTTAACTAATGATTCACACTAAATATTTTCAAGTTAAATCAACATAATTCCATTATCGCATCTGAAACAAATTGCAAGTAAATCAAAACCATAAACAAAACAAAAAAATCAAAGTTGGGAAACCTACTTTAATGACTAATTCATTTATAGATGTGACCACATATAGGAGTGCGCTACTATATTGTCAAATTGCCATGCTTTGCAAGATCTGGCCTCCACACCTAGGGCAATTTGAGATTATGACCTGACTGAGGACAATAGGATAAATCAGGGATTTATTCGCCAACTTTTACTGACAATCAGCATTCTGCGCATAGACCACACCGCTACAGTATATGTAGTTACACTAGGGAGCATGCCACCGATTGTGCATGCAACATCACTCACCATCACCATTTACTCTTAATAACTAATTGGATTACAACAATTTAAGTGTGGAAACAGTGTAAACACAGAAGAACACTATGTAAATCACAATGACACTGGTAGGAACCAAGCGGGAAGCTTCCGGTCTACAATATGAAGCCGATGCGGAAGTCCCTGAAACCTGCATTCTATTGAAAATCCAGCAGGGGGCGACTCTTCTGGTTGCAAAAAGAAGTCCGGCTCTATTAGAAATAATGGGAAAATGACCCTACTTCTCAGCTGAATAATTACCCCAGTAAACACTTTCATGATGAGTTTATGGTCTCAGTCACTAGTTTCAAGTCTTCTTCAATACAAAATGATGTTCATTTAGTAAATTATGGTCCCATTTATTTTAAAATAGACCACAAAGCAGAGTATGTTTCAGGGTGGGATTATCTATGATTGACAAGTCGTTACCATGACGACCTGTTATTCAGGCTAGAGCCGACTCGTACCCTCGGCACTGTGTAAATTTAACCAGCACCATTGAAAAAGCTTATTAGGAGTTGGCTGTTCACTTTCTCTGGTGAGTACATTTAGTTATAAGACTGTTGTTCGCTAGACAAAGTTATCAGCCCTGTTAAAATGACAGTTAACGTGAGTTACAGTTGCACCTAGCTAAGCAAGCTAGCTAGCTCCGCACACGGCCGTTAGCTCCGCCGTATCGTCACTTCTGGGCACTTCCTGGTTGCAAAAACTCGACATGGCGGCGCCCTGTTGGCCAAACTCGAGGCTTCAAAACGGCAGTCCACAAACCAACAGGTGACGTCACGATGACTACGTCCATTTCTTATATACAGTCTATGGTAGGAACACATAAATTAAGACTTATCAATCTGTTACCCCAGTGCGTGCTGAGAAATTTCCCTTCATGCCTACCTCTGGATGCTACAACTATACATTTTAGGGTCACTCCAATAATAGCTTTTAATATTTGTCATTCACTGCCAACTTAATGTATTCCAAACAATAAATAGCACTTTGGTCAAACATTAAAATAAAACATCTTTGATTACAAGAATAAAACAAATGATTTTAGACGACTGGAATTACAAAATATACATTCAATGAACAGCAGAATTGTAATCCATTCAATGGAGTGATCAAATTCAAAACAGGAGTGCAATATGAATACTTTTTTGTGGTGCAGACTGCTGCCTTTTAACTACAGGCTCCTTAATAACACAAGTTACATTGAATTCTTTAAACAGAAAAGAGCATCTGTCAGTTTCAACAGGATTGCATTAGCATTGGCTATAGATCCCACATCAACACAGAGATCAAATCACAATGAGAACTGAAACAACACATTTCTGCAGAGAGCTTGAAAGGCATATTGTGTTTTGCAGCATGCGCATTCAACAAAGTGACTTAAAAGACACATGGCATAGATATACAGCAACATTATGGTGCAACTCGGTGGACTAGCGAGTATTCTGCATGGATTTGACCACTTTCAGCAGCCTATCCTGTATAAGACAGAACAAAGCCTGCTAATTAAACAGTCTGACCCCAGCGCCCCTAATATATCCAAGTAAGCACATATTCATAGATACTCTGTTCATTATACATACTTATTACACACACAAACACATACATGAATGCAGACAGTTGGGCCTATTTGTGAGTGTACTGATACAGTATGCCTGCATAATAGATAAAGGCTGTAAAGAAGCTTTGAGAGATAAATCCAAAGCACAGCTGTGCTCTGTAAAACACACACATACACACACGCGCACTGAGATCCCGTGAACGACAGAGCTTCACCTCTGCCACATGATCAGTACATAGTTGGATTCCATTGGCTTGGCCAGTTTATTATTCCTTGTTATTACATTCAGATTGAAAGTGAGCCATAAATAAATACAATTAATTCTTTGTGTGATTGATCAAAATAAATGGAGGATGACAAGATAACTAAAACACAGGGTTGGAAGCTTTTATGAACTTCATTGTTCATTGTGCATTTGCGATTACAATAACATCATAAAGTTAAATATTCTAGTGGTGGAATCAACAGCTCAGCGGCCATCTCTACCCCACTGACCGACTGTCACACTGACACAGTGGCTGACCCAGGTTCACCTCAAATACACCCCCTCTATCCTTCAGCAGCTCTAATTAGCTTAGTGCTATAACCCACAGGCACACGAGGCTTCAGGCTTTACGCTCTGACCTCAAACATTTCCCAGACTTTAGTCCTCATGAAACAACAAGGTGCTGTGACTTGACACTTAACGCTAATGGTAAAACACAGCACATTTCTCTCCTTCACACGTCTCCAGGTTAGAAACAGAAAATTACATTTACTCTCACTCAAGACCGATGAATATTACCTTTATGTGATAAAAAAATTTACATTAGAAAAATCACATGATAACACACAATAGACATCCAACCTATCTTCCATACTCAACAGAGGCTTTATTCTAGGACATGGGGACCAAAGGACATGATGTTCCCCTTCATTATAATAGTTTCTGGAGCCCTGATGAGGTTAAACCTTGTAAATATCTTGGGAAAAAAGACAAAAAAAAATCTGAAGAATACATAATGGTAAAATTGTCTCTCTGTACGTGTGTGTGGGAAAAGGTGGTGACGTGACATTGCTCATGCACCTCACATTTGTGCCACCTATCCTTTCCTATGAGGATGATAACAGTTTGCACAGAGTTAACGGACACTGCATGTGTAATAGTAGATATGTGACTTTCTCTTACCGAATGAGATCCAGCAGAGCGTCAGCAGAACTGGTCATTGGCTTCTTGCTCTCCTCTGAGTCCTCCTTCTGAGCAGCACCACCCGGGTGAATGATGTATACCATGACGATGCCCACTACCACGGCAACAAAGGTGGTCCAGAGGTAGTAGGAGATGGTCATGATGCCCAGGCGGCTGGAGCACTTGGCGTCCAGGGCAGCTAGACCTGACATCAAACTGGAGCATGGAGAGGAAGCAGAGACACACAAAGGCAGAGTGAGAAACAAAAAGACAAAAAGACAGACAGGGGAGTAGAGGTTAATGTTAGAAATTGAGAAGGACATGGTGAAACCACTGCCAAAGGATTTTCAGAAGTGGTTACTTTGAAAAATGAATGTTAGTTTCCCTGCAAAGTTACTTTATTCAGAATGAATAAAAATATTAGCTCATTGGCATGCGGTTGCAGATCATTTAACTCTTAGTGTTCATTTTCACTCAAAGCATTTATGGAGCAAAGAAAACTAGGTGGCAATACATTGCACAACTTGGCTGAAGGTTGTTGAATATATAACTGAGTTTAGATTCTCAGGTTAAATACAACTTTTTACCTCTTTCCTCTGTAAATTTAGGAAAACAATTCTCACTGTGAATATATAAAACATTGATGATGTTTTATATATTCACAGTGAGAATTGTTGTCCTTCAACAGTGTCAGAATAGCATCATGAGGTAAACAACCCACTGAGATTCAAAAGACTCAAACTAAAACTGATAATTATAGTGACACATCAGAGAAAATTTTCAATATTCATCCTAATAACATACTTATGTGCGTGTGTGAGCAAGCCTTCCAATAAGGCTTCAGTTAAGAGCTGATTGTACATCTTTGACAAGATGGCGCCACTTAACCAAACCTAATGAGCCTCTTTTCAAACCAGAGAAGTCTTTTATATAAAACCCTGCCATCTCAGATAAGCTAGTCTGGGAAAATGAGAAAGCATCAAACCGGATGTAATGACCTAAATCTGTATGTCTTTTTCTTGCTTGCTTATCTGTCTTTCAACGGTCTTGTCAATTGTAAATTTAGACATTGAAAGGTTTCTACTTCTTTTTTTCTATCACAGAAGTCCTGGGGGTAGGGGGAGATAAACAACTGTAATCATAAACATCATAAACAGAAGAGAGTAATTTACATTTCAATTGGTTGCTTTGAATAGTCCTCCTTTTCAAGATTGTCATTTTCACTGCACTGACACAGTGACATTCACTGTAAAATTTTCAGAAAAACAAAACAAAAGCACTCATTCAACACGGTTTGCTTCTCAGCTGGCATAGAACATGCAGGAAGATGTAATTTGTGGGAAGTGAGGGAAGGTGTTGAAATGCTGGCACAGTGGGAGGATGGAGCCAGCAAAGGAAGAAATGGACGAAGAGAGAGAGTTGGAGAGTTGGAGAGATCTTTACTGAACCTCTTGAGCTGGGGTGACAATATTTTTTCCCTGTCCAAAATGTAATCTGGTTTGACTTGGCAAGTGTTTAGATGGGACTAGTGAGTCTTTCCGTGCGGTCACTGTCTGTGCTCGACCTCATCCAGTCACATAATATTTCAACAGATACAAAAACGACTCAGTGCTGACACACACGAGAAATAGAGCTTTTGGTTTGGATGGGAGCCTGAGATCACAACATGAGTGTGGTGGGAACATGCATATAACTGAAGGGCACAGGCTCAGCTGCCTGATTGAAGCGGGTGCCATTACAATAAAATGAGCTGGAATGAAGTCAAGGCATTTTTCTTGCTAAAAAGTACAGATGAGGGCTGCTGTCCAAAACGGTCATAGATTCATATTCCTAAGTCAAGCAAACAAGCAAATTCTGGACTGGGAAAGAGAATTCTTATTGAGAAAAGACTAAGTAAGCTTTACTGAAATGTAGCCACAAGAGGTAGCCACAACTCGTGCAGCACTGAGTAGCTGTTTTTCTTTCAAACAGCTACAGTAGAACAGGACTGCTCAAAGTTGAGAGTGATGAAGATCTCACTCCTAATGAGCTCCACAGAGCACCGGTTCTTGCTGTCACTTTGTTGGTCATTCTGGAAAATATCCTTTCCACAAAACCAGTGGATGCCGCGATGCTTATGATGTGGCTGTTGATGGACAAGATGAAAAATTTCTAATGAACTTTAGTAACTGTAAGGGGTGGCCGACAAATTGTGCAGTTTGGCTTGATACTTATTTCCATTGACACTTTCCAAACAGGTAGGCCTATATGATTTCTCCCACACTTGCCTTCACCGGTAGGCTACTTTTGCATCTGCTTTCGAGTCATAGGGGGTTTCTGGAGCTGCCTACGCCGTTGTTTCAACTCGACTCTCTGCCAAGAGACTGGACCTTATCTGACCCCCGACTGGCCCTGAATCTGACGGTATTAGTCAAACCAACAATAGTAGGGAGTATTACCCAATCAGTCTTCACAGAATGGGTGTGGGATGATTTGCATAGGATGCTGCATAAAGACAACTCGAAAATACGGGACAATTCCGTATTTTAAGGGGTGGGTGGCAACCCTAGCCATGCTAGCTGTTTACCCCTGTTTCCAGTCTTGCTAAAGTAAGCTAAATTTCATGGCTCCAGACATAAAGGTGATCTCAACCTTCTTTTACAATTTACAGTTATAGTTGTATTCCAGGTGTATTAATAGATATTCAGTTGCATGATGATCAGTTGGATGATTTGATTTGGTTTTAATGGTGATATTGCTATTAAAATATAGATTATCATAAATATCATATTTTCCTTTATTGCATCTCCATTTACTCTTTAATAGAAAAGTGGGTTTATTGATTCATATAGGAGACAAGAATTATGCATCTAGGTGTAATGGTTGAGGAGATATTACTGATTCACTTTAAGTGTGTTATTTTAGATGTTTTTCATGGTAATAGGTGTCTGTTTCCAAGAGTTTTGTTACAGCTACTGATATGACTGCTACTACTTCTCCCACTCATAGAAAATAAGTTGAAGCCCATGCTGGCAGTTATCTAACCTCGTGAGTCTCCTGCTGCTGCAGGGATGATGACGCCGATGATGATGACGCCGATGATGATGATGATGATGAACAAAGATACAAAGAAGTGCATCATCCCCATAGCTATATGTTTATTTTTATCAAGCTTTTCCTTCTCATGCTGAGTTAAACTAAACCTTTCCAGAAAATAATTTTCTGTCCTGTAATTTAACAGGGCTAAGGAAGCCATTATTCTCATAAAACCAGCTCTCTATTCATGAATTTCTACCTCTCCTTCATATGTCTCCCTTCATCTACAGTGATGAGAAAGTAAAGGGAATTGAAAGGGAACTGAAAAAAATGCCTTTATTTTCTCAAAGTCACTCCAGGAAAATATTGTATTTTAAAATCAATGATCGTTTTGACCCAAAGCATCACTGCAGCTGGGTTGCACCTTTTGCTTTGCTGACATCTTTTACCCAGACCTAAAAATAAATCATGGCTCATCTTGATGGACGTATCTCTGCGTCCTTTGCTTCCTTTTTAATTCATCCTTACTGAATGGGGCTGAATTCATCAATTTAGTTCCTTCATTGTACCTTAGAACACTCCCATGACCACAAGGTGTGATTGTCATATGAAACCTTAGATTGAATGTCTTAGTGTGCAAAAATGGGACTAATATGCATGAAACCAAAGTGTGCTTGATTAGCCAGTGTGTGATCCCCCAGTTTAAATTATCATCACAGATATTGCTACAGCAAATTAATGTGCAATTTATAATTATTCCACCCTCATTGTTGTTTCCATTACATAGAAACTCTCTTCACTGCTAAAGGTGCTCCACCTTTGTCTGTTTGTTTGTTGTTTGAGTTATGAGACTGGAATTGTAATGCCAGAAAGATACACAGCTTGTGTGAATAAACTCCCACGCTCGGACAACATGTGCAGCTGTAGTAACGATAGGTCAGGGGTTTGACCTGCGCTGGCCAGGGATTAGATGACCCCTGGTAAGAAATCAGAACAAGAAGAAAGTCAAGCTGAGGTGGATTGACGGTAAAACCAAACATATCAATCTACTGTGACATGACAGACAAACAGTTTCAACTGAAAACTGAATTGTATGTCCAGATGTTTGGTGCACAGTTTTTTTTTTTACTGCAGCTCTTTGGGAAACCACAAACTGCAGCCAGGAGGTCAAAAACAAGAAAAGAATTACATTTGCTATTCCAGGGATTTACCTCATGATCTTCTCCTCCTCTTCCCTACTGTGTGTGTATAAGCCTGAAATTAATTTCACAGTAAATTGTTTTATTTTCCCTGTTTTATCTTGAGTTTGTGGTGTACTACTGTATTGTGAGTTGGCAGAAGCTATGAAATTGATTTTTTTTTATGATAAATTGAAAAAAATCTTCAGAGTGAACTGATAAAAACATATAAAATACATTATTAAAATATGAAGGATCTTTCTTCTTTCCCTTAATTGACTAATTATATATAAGAGTGTTTTGTTTTGAATCACACCCACAGATGGTCCTTATGAATGACAACCAGGCAGGAAAGATAATACTTCATAATTTAATGAAGAAAAGTGTCATTCCATCACACCTCCTGCAAGATATTTTCAGACATAATTTCACTTATATCTCATAGAGTGTGGATAGGTTAGTGCATAAATGCCTTAAAAACAATTAAATGCTTTACACTGTGTTAGAAATGTAGCCAGTGGTACACAACTGTTTTGTTATGTGTCTCCTGAAACTTGCAACAACTGATTTTTTGGCCACCTGGGGCAGCGGAACCACAACACAACTCTTATATCACCTTTTACGTTGATATGGTGAACTTGTTTGCAGAAAATTGCCCATTTATACAGCCAGCAGTTATGTTAGCAACAATATGGGCATTTATTTGGATTCTCTTTAGCTGCTAAATGCAATATATTTGCGGCCATGTAATCCATTGCAATACTTTTTTTTACAAAATAAAACAATACTTTATTGTAATACGGGAGTTGGTAGGTGACTTTATTTAAAGTAATTTCAAATAGATTCCTAGTGCCACTATTAGTTGTGTGTTTGATTCTCATCTTTGCAGATTTTAAAAATTTTATTTTCCTCTTCAACAAGTTGAAGTTACCATTTCACATGGTCACAATAAAGTATGTGCTGAAGCGTGTGTCTCTTGGCGATTGGTCTACATCCATCAACCTCTCACATTTCCTGATGGCTATTTCAGAGGTGTGTCATGCACCTTTAAAAAGTTCTGAAGGCCATTCATAAGAGTCTGTGGCTTGCGTGACACACCTCTAAAATAACTAGGGAAATGTTTATATGTGTTTCCCTGAATGAGAAAGGCTGGAGTTTCCTTTGCCTGGAGACGCTGGGGAAATGAAACTAAGGGTCCAGAGGTTGATGGATATAAACCAATCGTCGGGACGCACACCCTCCAGCACATACTTTATTGTGATCATGTGAAAAGGTCTCTTCATAAGAACTTTGTTGAAGAGGATAATAAAAAAAAATTCCACTAACGTGGGGATTTTAACCCTTTGACTGAGAGCACTGTGCTCTACCAACTGATCATATCATATCATATTGAGATCACAAGAAATGTATCCCATTATCTCTGGAAAACAAAATTTATTATTTATTACATTGAGAAACTTTTCCTGTTGTCATGGGAAAACGGAGTAAAAAATGTGAATGGATGGCCACTTAGTGCTTTCATATGGAACACCTCATCTCAGGTTATACATTTACATATTTAGCTGAGGCTTATATGTACACTTACTGTAAAACCTTGTGAACTCAGACGAACAAATACTTTTAGTGCACTTAAGCTGCTGCATCTCTGCTTCTGACTGACAGGAAATTGAACTACTGGACTCTTGATAGTGAACACAGAGATCTCTTTCCTTATCTCTGGCATCTGAGTCAAGGTAGGATTACAGTGCATTTCGAGCACATGCAGATCTGCCACAAGATTTTTGGACCATATGGGGCTTACACTCCTCCCAGCTGCACCTTTGCTGAGTAAGAGTATTACAGTAATCCTTCGTCCACATGAAAAAAAAAGGCAGAGGCTTCTTTGAGAGGTGTTATCCATGACATCGATGACATGTGATAATGACACTGTGGCCTTTGTTCCTGCAGCTCAGATCACTATAGGCCTGTCTAGATGTCATGCGCTAACAAAAGCTTTATAATTCAGCATACAGTAGGTGTGGAAAAGAAAGATTCAAAAATGAAGTTGACAACAGGTGGTGTTGCCTGCTAATGACCAAAGATTCCAAAAATACATATCAGATATCCAGGACATTTCCGTGGACTTGCAGCAACATGGAATGAATAATGTATCAAATATATTGAGTTAGTAATTACAGAGAACACTGCTGTTTGTTTATCCGTCTCTCTTCATGCTGAGATGAAGAAAATCAATTCTCTATGAACCACTGAGCAGACATCAGAAAAAAACAATAACATTATATATTAGGAAACAAACCCAGTTGTCAATAATATTACTTGTGAAATGAAAAACTACAGTAACAGCATGATACAACAATGCATATATTTTAAGTGTTTCTTTATAATGAACCACAAGGTAGTCTACAATCTCAAGTCCTCTTCATGGTGCTGAGGGCTGCAGATCCTATTTACACATTTAGATTAGTTTACTTTAATATTTATTTGTCAGCCACCATACAGTGTTTTAAAAGAAGCATTTTGTGAGGCTAGCTGACATTGGGACTTCCAACTGCTGCAGCTTGATATGCAACATCCTAACATGCTAGCCAGCTGGGATAGCACTAGGCATACCATCTCTCTCCAAAAAGTCTCAATATTGTGCTTTACTCCCTCTGGCATTTTGTTCAGCACTGTACACCATTTTTTTAAATAAAAATGTTAGTTAAAATGGTAAATAAAAGTTTAGTTGCTAATGGGACAGTTAAACACAGTTTATTTAAAAGGTTTATTTGTACTATGTGTGTAAATGTTTGGAACCCATATCTCTTGTGGATTTAAAGTAAATGATGCCACACAGCTTCTCCCTAATTGTAAATTCAGGAATCGCAGCAATTCCATTGAAATGAACTGAATTGGATGCAAGACTCACAATGCAAGACAAAACGCACTTCAGCAACATGATGTCCAGGCAATTGAGATTTAAATACATATGTTTGATGAGCTGAAGACATTGCTTTTAACAAGATCTTACTTTGAAATGTTCTTGACAGCTGCTTTTTCATTGCTGTATACTGTAATGAGTATTGTGGTCTGCTACAAGTTGATTAGATATTCAATTCAATTTTATTTATATAGCGCCAAATCACAACAACAGTTATCTCACAGCGCTTTTCATAAAAGAGCAGGTCTAGACCATACTCTATGATGTTATTTACAGAAGCCCAACAATTCCCACCAAGAGCAAGCACTAGGCGACAGTAGCGTATTGTTCCTGAATGTGACCATATAGGGAGTAATCTACTTATATATATTAAAATAATTTTAAAGGAACTCATATACTCTTATTCTTCAAAACAAATTATGCTGCATTAAGCTGAGGATACACGCACGTCACCACTGTGACATTAACGCAGATACATTTCATAATGTGACTTGATGAGCACATATGGCATGGGCCCAAACTCATTGAGCCACATCCACATCCAGGGAAAAGTATACAAGGACTTCAATTTGAAACTATAATCAGTCATTTACATTCTATTCACATTAGCGCTGTCTCAAGAAAATTACACTAGCTCATTTCATCTCTATTTTTGTCTTTTAGTCAGAGAATTATTCACAGGGAATTATCTGGCAACCAATCCTAATAAGGCAATCTATTACCCTGCTACTGTGTGAGGACAGAAATTAGCTTGTGACAAGGAAAATCTCACAGTGAATGGCAAATATTGATGCAAACAAATAATATGATAAAACATTGTCTTCCACATGTGTTATTCAATCCAAAAACAGTGGGAATGAAATAAAGATCAGGGTGCCAAATTAAAATTCCCTCATGGGAAATACATGTAGTTCCAAGAAAAACTAAATACACTTAAATGTTTAAGATGCACATATTTTATGTTCAGGATATGTTGTGCAACATATTCAAGGATGCTAATCACATGTTTGAATTTCAGTCTGTTTCTAAGGACACCTGTGGCTGAAGAGCTACCATAAATTGACCATAATTTAAAAAACAAACACCTATGGTAGCCTTGCATTTCAATACACATCATGTTTCAAGGTCAAATGTTTTTCACATTTCTCAAAACCTTGTAAATAACCTACAGGAAAAACCCACTTAGATCTGTTTTGCAATGTTCACATTTTGTGCCAATTATTTCTTCTTCAGTGTGTGTAACTAAGCAATCAGCTAAACATGGATAGTCTGATAGAGGACAAACTAAGGGTCAAACAGAGTGAAATACAACTCTGGAAATAGGCACTTGATTCACTGTTCATGTGCCATCATTAAAAAGAAAAACTCATTTGTACCTCGCTGCACGATTTCACGCAAAGGCAGTTATCAGCCACACATTTGTGCGAATGCTGCATATAATTAAACTGTTCTTCACCTTTGACGATCAGATCTCAGTCAAACCACTGGTGAAAAAGAGCTTCCAAGGGCTTTATTAAAATGTTAAATGCTGTCTCTGGAAACCACACAAAAAAAGAATAAACATATAGTTTTTCAAAATGTAGTTCTGTTTAATTCTACATTTTAATTACAATCCGCAAACTAAAAGAAACATGGAACATAAGGAGGCAGTAAGTGGAGTGGCCATTGATTCTGTATGACGCGTTCTTGGGATAATCTGGTTTCCGCTTTGGGTGGTGCGCAGATGGTGCTGGGAGGGGAAAAAATAGGGACAGGCAGGCTGTAGGGCTGGTGCGGATATTCACCTCTAGATAAGCCCTACTGTACCATGCACTGTGTCAACCAGCCAGTCTTTGCATCCCAATCTAGATACACTCTGCCATAAACAGTGAGCATGACAGAAGAGAGAGAGAGACAGAGAAAAGCGGGAAACTGACTGTGTTTATGTCTGTGGCTGAATTGATGTGAAGGTCTGAGGGTTTGAGAGAGTACAATCGAAGCGGATACATAGTTATCAGTCCAAACACAGCAGCCGGGAGGTAGCAAGCCATGCCTTCAAACTTTATTATCCATCATATACGCACCAGGAACATTGTGTGTGTTGCAGACTCAACAGGAGCCCCAGTAGCCTGAGCCTATGCTTAGCGTGTTGAATGTTTGCCCTAATTGTTTTTACGTTGCTGTGTGCTGAAGTGATTCGTTGAACTTAGCTGCGTTTGGCCCCGTGCCTACCTGCACTGTTTCAGATTAGTTGTAATTAACGTCTCTTGCCCTCACGTGCCTCACTTTTGGCATCTCCTGCTCTGAATCTGTGAAACAGGGGGAGTGGACCATTGCATAAATGTGCAAACACTCTTACTGCCCGTTGCCTTGTGTTTATAGATAACATAAAGACAAAAAGAGACATATTCAAGAGATAGACACAGAAGCAGAGATAAAGACAGAGAGACAGACAGACAGAAACAGACAGAGTGAGGATTAACTTCTCATCCAGTCTTTGCTGTTGCATAGATTGTAAGTAGCTTATTGCACAAAGCACCCTGCATGTAACTGGTGCGTTCGCATGATTTGTTTTGGGAGTTTTTTTGTGTGTCGGACATCACTGACCACATGAAGGCAACTAAGAGCTTTGGGCCTAAAATAGTCAAACTGAGAATCTGGCAGGCTGTGTGCTTCCAATAAATGCATCCAAAGCTATAAAAGGGCAAAGGTTTACTTCCATATAAACATTACTCTTTAATCTTTGATGATGAAAAAGACAATTGGGTGCAGTAAAAAATCTAGGTTGTGCTTTTCATCTACATTAATCATCATGCAGCCATGCACAGTCAGAGTACCAAATTCTATAGGATATGCATAAAAAAAAAATGTGTGGAGAATATAAGCGAAGCATCTGCTGAAAATCTACACAGAGATCATGCAAACTCCACACAGAAAGCTTGCCACACGGTTTGTTATAATTTCCCACAGAGTGCTTTGTGTGAATCTATCTTTCAGAAACTCCCCCCAAAACGAAGTTTTTTTAAATTGAGTCCTAAGACTTACCTTCATCTTTACCGTCATGTCTTGTACTGCAGTGTAACTGCATTGTAAATCCTGTTGTCCTGTTTAATCCTTGTCATTTAAGTTTTGCTTATTTGTACTGTATATTTTATTTTATTTTAACTGTAACTGTCATTTTATATTGCTGTGTTTATCTTGTCTTACTGCTGTTTTACGTCTTTAGAAAACCACTTTGAAAGTACACACGGATTAATATTTACACAGTTAGGAAATGTCTTTCTGTGGACCCTGATTTCCCAAATGGTTATCCTCTCTGCTATACAATATAGTACAGCACTTTTACATAGGACAAGGACAAACATTCATAGTCAATTGTCTCTACAGCCACTACAGTACAAACTAAATTCACCCCTCATTGTTGTCAGAAGAACATTCAAATAGCTCCCAGGTTCGTCAAATTTCATGTTTCATCTATTCAAAAGAAAAGGTGGGGCAGCAGCTCTGATTTCTTGGTGCATTTTCAAATGAATAATAACCACCAGAGGCAACAGTGTTATGTGAAAAATGATTCTGCAGCATGTGGCATTCTCGCTTTGTGTGTAGGAGATTGACTGCAGTGACAATAATACTCACCCAGTGAGTTAGTTTAATTTGATTAAACGCATTTCCACAGAGACAATGCAATTCATCAGAACTACAGGGCATGGATTCAACAGTTGATAGTGAAACCTGACTTTTTTTTCTCCAGCACATTCCTGCACTGAAAATCAACATCCACCTTAATAATTGAGCAACACTCATCAAGCTTGACATTTGGCACACAGATGGCATGCAGGTGTTTGTGTGTGAGCGTGTATGTGGACCCGTGTTGCACTTACCTGGATACAACGAGGGGCAAGATTAACATTTTCAACATCCTCATTAGCAGCTCTCCTGGAAACTGGAAGTACTTCACCTCCTGCAAGTGACAGAGAAAAACATGTTGTTTATAATACAAAGTGTTGTGCAAATATTATAATCACTATGGTGACCTGCATTATTCCTGTTTGTATGTGCAAATTTCTGTGGAGTTTTTTTCACTGCAGTAACCAGACATCAGTTGTTACCAGTCACTGCATCACCATTGTGTTCAATGTAATTAGACACCAGAGTACATTAGGGTTGGTCTGGCATAGTGTTTCATTTGTTTAAGACCTATTTGCATGATTGAATTTCTTTATTGATGTGGAGTTCCACAGGGATCAATCCTTGGTACTTGTGTATTTAGGCATTTGTTCTTAAACATTTAACATAATTATGTTCATGATACAGAACTGGATGACCCTTATACCATCAGTTCAATCACTAAATACTCTGGGGACATATACTAGAATAAAGGCTTCATTTCTTGTGTCTTAAAGGAATTCGCTTGGGGAAATCTGCATTTTTGAGTTAGATGAGAATATAGATACCACTCTCATGTCTGTATTTCTAATTATGAAGCTACAGCCAGCAGCTTCTGCAACAAAACAGATGAAAACAGCTATCCTGGTCTCGGTCCTAGGTTAAAAACAAACAAACAAAGACCAACCAGCATCTCCAAAACTCTCTAATTAACACCTTCTATCTTGTTTATTTAATCTGGTAGTGTTTCCAGTCTTTGTGTTCAGCTAAGATAACCAGCTGTCAGTAGCTACTACAGGACTAAGACAGGTATCAGTACTCCCATCAAACTAATAAAATGAACATATGTATTTTCCAATATGTCCAAGATGTCTAATATTACTTTTGAGGTACTGATGAAGTTTAAGAAGAATCCTAGTGTCATTCTTTGTGCTGACCTAAATTTTCACAAACACAGAAAGACTTTTATTGCTTAAACAACATTGCAAAGATAAGATGCTTAAATTAAAACCCTGTCTGTTTTTGTAACTTCTAGAAATGAAACCTTGATGCACATTTAAAAAAGGCTGTTGCAGCTAAAGTCCTCAGGAACTAAGCAAAGAAAGAGAACACACTGTGCAGTGGCTTTCAGGATACAATTGATTTTTAAATCGTTTTTGCTCTCATATGTGTGAAAGGCGATTTCAAAAAAAGCAATGACCCACCGAGACCTCTTAGGTCATCTGGCACAGGTTTCTGCTGTAGATTCAGTGTCTCCAACTGTGTTTAGCCTGTAGCCTATGCTCTGTTGCTGTCTATTTGTTGCTAAAATACATTTTCACCTTTATAAAAGGTTTATTTTCCCAGTTTCCTGTCAACAATACTTGTTTCTTTTCAGTAGCTGAACAAATATGTGCTTTCTGTGTGTCTGTGTGAGTGATTGAGAAAAGGGTCTCATTATATACTTTTAGTTATGGCATATTCAAATTATGTTGACAGACTTGATCTAAAGCCAGTGGGAAAAAAATTCTGATGAAAAAATGACCAGACACATTTATAATGCCAAATCATTGTGTTTAAAAACAAGACTTACACTCTCAAGCCATGTTAGCAGACACGAGGCACACAGCTTTGAGCTGAATACTAATGTTCACCTTACTTTAGTGTGATATCATGCTAACATTTTCTAATTAGCAACAAAGTTTTATGACAATCAGTCCAATATTTTATGAAAATGTTCAGTCTAGACTGAAGTGGTGGACGAACCGATATACAGAGAGCCATTCCCATCCCTAGAGCCATATTGCTAGCACTGATGAAAAAGATTGAAACTATCGGTAATTTCATATCCCATATCCTGATAAATGGTGTGATGGTTGCTGGTCTTTTGGTCGTGTTTCCTCTTTAAGTAATTCTTTGACAGTGTTAAAAATGAAGGTTTCAGGCAACACTAAATACTGCAGCTTATTGTCTTAAAAGACTTTTTAGGCTACATGAGTTATCTGTTCATATCCTCACCTGTTCATAATTTACCCATGTTTGATCATATGTTGGAAGTTGGGAATTCATACTGAAAAAACATAATAGTACTGAGGGAACCAAAACAAACTATGTCAGGTGTGTTTTTCACACCTCGCTAGCATGAATGTACTGAAAACGATGTGTTTCCCACATTTAACTTCAAACCTCTGGCCATTAATGAACACAGTGCGATGCTGCAGTAGGCTGGTGCTTTTGCTTAATTTAACATTATGTTCAGTACATGAGTGCTGAACAGAGGTAGAGGACAGAAAGGTAAATGACCATAATTGTGGAAGTCACTCAGTTATAAACTCAGTCTGTCTGAATACAAGTAATTAGAAATGGAGCAGCTATCTGTAGTTTAAAAATGTCAAACATGATTTAACTACTTTATTACATTACATCATATGTCTGTGGTTACAAATAAGGGCAATGTGTTTTATAACTGCATTTACATCACTCTTCACAAAAGCACCCATACTATTAGACACACAGCTATATTTATGTGTTTGATAAGAAACTGTTAATAGAATTGTGAGTGAGGCAATTTATCAAACTTCACACAGCTCCCTCTGGATAACTATACAACTTTTTCATTCATGGAATAGTAGTAGCTACTCCCCAATACCTAGAAACAGATTCAAGATTGAGTGTGAGATAACTGTAAAAGGTGTGTTGAAATGTGTCTGCTTAGTCTGATGGTGGATCAGAAACTATGTGGCTACAAGGGAGAAATTAATTCCACAACTTAAAATGGTTTACATCTCACGGAGCTATGAGGTTACTCTTTCTGCTCAGGCCAACTTCACTTAAAGCTGTCATTAAAACATTTTTTTTTTAACGGATCAAAGAACTACGAGTAAAGCGAAAGATCACTCGATTCAGCAGTTTCCTGCAGCTCTATGGAGCCTTTTATCTCATAGTTGTGGTTTTACGGCATGACAACTACATTGTTTCCAGCCACAGCAGGCAGGTGCTTTCAGCAAGAAGCTCTGATATACGTTACCTGCCCAGCACCAAACATCAGTGTGACAAAGTTAATGACTAGCTGGTGAACATAGTGGAGCATCTAGCAGTTAAAGAGATAGTTGGTGGGGCTCAAACCATGGAATGAATGCTAATGTCGCTCTATGTATGCTATTGTCATGGGCAAAAAAACAAGCTAAAAGACTAACAAGCAAAATAAAGGATCTATTTATGCATGCATGACATTATCATGTATCAATATGACATAAGAGGAAAAAAGCCAGTAGAAAAACTGGAAATGAAAAAATTAAATTTTAGTACAGCGCATTTGTGCAGTGAGATGATGGAGCAATAAAAGCTTTTTGGTTCTGTTTCGAAGTGAGAGAGCTTTTAGGCCGAATGGCTGCGTGAATGTGTGTGTGTGTGTGTGTGTGAGTGTGTGTTCCACTGTTAGCAGATGCCAAGACTCAGTGACAGCTTGTCCTTCATGCACACATCTTACACACACACACAAATATTAATACATATATATATACGCATGTGCATACACAATCGTGCACACTCTGAATACTATGTTCACAGACTGATATAGAATACAAAACATACAAACACCCCCACTCCACACACACACACACACACACACACACACACACACACACACACACACACACACACAGACACACACACCTACTTTGAGCAGCAGGCTGAGACACTGGTCAGAAACAATCAACCCTTGGATATGCTTGCACTGTTAAATATTGTCAGTGCATAAGGTACAGAGTGTTTCTGAGGATATGTGCTGTAATTTAATTTATGACATTTCTGTTTGACTTGGCTTTTAATTATAATTGCCTTTCAAATGCCATTGCTTTTCTTTAAACTGTTCTTTAACCTTTTATGCTATTTCATTTTCTTTACAAATAAATCGGCTTTTATGTCAACACTTCTTCTACTGAGACTGGGCACAAAAGGATGAAGGTGTTACTGTAATGAGCCTGAACTGAAAGCCAGAAACATCTTCTAAACACTGGTCTTTACCTTGAATTCCTGAATGCAGTGTGTGAGGATATTAACGCCCCCTGTTCATTCTATACTAAAAAAACATTTTTAAGACGTGCTGCCTTATACAACTGAATTATTCTGCTCTCTTCAAGGGATTGAATTCCTCTCCATGTGAGACTTGTAATAAAAAACAATCTATTTTGGGAACCACTTAATCTGGACATTTTTAAAGAGTGAAATTAATGTTTCACCTCCAGGTCAGGGTGTTCAGAATTGTTCAGAGGCACTCATCAGGCAGCTAGTAGTTTATTTTATAGTATATTTTCTTTTTTTCTTGCTGAAGGAGTAAAATCACCTTGACATGCTCAATTTTTGAGCAGATTGTCTAGCCTGTTGCCCATAGCCCAAGCTCACTGTGTTTGTGACAGACACAGACACGAGCTTTGTCTCGCCATGAAAAACCACATTTCCCTTATTATTGCGGCAATATACCGGCCGTTATATGAAAGGTAAGAAGCTGGAAAGTGTTGGTGTATGTGAGAAACGTCACTCATAACGGTAATTTTCTATGCCACTGGCTCCAGAAAGCCGTGTCGGTATGTGAAAGCACACATGGTTGCATGATTATGCTGCAAACGTTGGTTTTGTAGCCTATATAACTGAGCGAACTACTGGCAGACCTACTTTCCGCATTTATTGTTGGATCTCTGTATGAAAGGGGCTGACAACAGACCCATCTGTGAACACCTCCTTCTGTTCGTGCACAGTCTGAATCACAACATGATCATGGGCTGGAGGGAGGATTGTTGCTGTCACAACTGTCAAAAACCAGTGAATTCAAGTAAACTCTGATAAGTTAGTCTATCTGTTCTTAACACAACGCTGTCAACGTCAGAGACCCACCGTCAAAAAAGTTAATTGCAAGCGTGTAAAGAGCCTAAGTGATGTTAATGTTAGAAATTTACAGTTACAGCTGTTAGACAATATAGACCGCAATGTCAGTCTGTCAGTCCTTCCACCACTTTAATGTTCCAGACTGAATTATCTAAATGAGTAGTGTTTTATTTTTTTGTCATCAGTTCAAAAAAAAAGTGATCCCCTGAATTTTCCTCTAGTGGCATCACAAGGTAAAAATCTTTATTTGTCTAAGACTATATGATTAAATACTTGCAAAACTAAATTACATTCCTTCAGCCTCAGCTGTACTTGCAGCTGTGTTTAGTCCTAATTAGCAAATGTTAGCATGTTAACACACTAAAGCTAGTTAACATTGTCACCTGAACATTATACCTGCTTAACATCAGCAAGTGTGGCATCATCACTGTGAGTATGTTAGCTGTGGCATAATACCCTATGTTCCGATAGGACCATATTGTCATAGAGGTTAAAAGAAAACATACTTAAAAATATGGTAAATTGGTGTCTCTTCAAGAGCTAAACAGACTTTTAGAGGGGGCTAGAAATAAAAATAAGGCTAAGTAATTAACATAAGGTACCTGAGGAAATGTGAGATAGTGCATGTGTGTGTGTGTGTGTGTGTGTGTGTAGGAATTCTACATGTAGAAATAAGGGAAAAATGTCATAAAATACAAAAAATATGTGTTCGCCCTTGGGACGATGAGGTGTTGGGGTAGAGTCAATAAATCTTTTGTTTACATTAGATCCCCTGTTCTCATTTTCCAGGCGAATTAGAAGTTTAGATAGTGTCTCAGTGTGTGTCCTTATACTTCTTATTCTTTAAGGCACGATGAGCAAACTCCCGCATGTGTTGCACAATTCAAAATGAGATTGTGGAAAGTAGAGAAAGGTTTGCCTGCAGCAGATTTTTCAGAATGTATTTAATTTTCCCTTCTTGTATTATGCTATTGGGGTGTGGCTGTACCAAATAGTGGGAGGACAGGGAAATACGAACTAACTTGATGCGTTTTTGCCAGCTCACCGTCAGTTTCCATTTGGGCTCAAAGACAACTTGGATCTCACACATAAAGCGATTTAGCCTTTTGTTCACCGCACTGACACTGTGCTGTGAGCTTCATCAACAACTGTCAGACGAAACCTTTCCACTTGAATGAGTTTGCTCCCATGCACACTGACTCTTCTTAAAGGAGATGTGTGTGCAGTACTTTTTTGTTGATTTCTTTCTTACACTCATTTCAGTCATTATCAAACACAAACTGCTTTGAGAATTAATCATCCAGTTGCCTGCAGGAATGTTTTTTCTCGGCAGCCTCTTTTCATTCTCTGGATTCCACCTATTTGCTGTAATTAATTCCCCATTCAGTCTTGTGTAAATTATATAAGTGGACACAAATGGTATGCCGACTTGATGTGTCTGTGAGTAATTGAGAACTAATCTCGCCACTGGCAATTCTTTTCCATTGATGTGCTCAGACCAGCTGAGGCTATAGGCAATCTGAGCGACTGATGAGATATTGTCTCACATTTTAAAATAGCAGGGAAAAAGCAATTTCATTGCTCTTGCATATGTCTCTTGCCATTACAATGTGCCTGCTGCTGCACAAATTGGCTATTGGATGAGCCAATTCAATGCCTTTTTAGGAGAAAGCTAACCAATTTCATTTGGCGTTTTTTCTTATTCTCTCAGGTAAAGAACACCTATCAGTAACTTAGGTGCCATCCACAAAGCCCTTCCCGAGACACAATCTACTATTTATTACAGCTGTCTTTCACTTTAATGGTCCTAGTGTGGGTGATTGTGTTGATAAAACCTAGATTTTGGTGGAATTAGATGAGCTTTGATGAACCAAGAGGGGCTGGTTTATAAATATAAGGTGAAAAAAATATTATTTAAAGTGAATTTGTCAGTACGGTGTTGAGTGTGTGTAATGTAAATTGTGAGGACTCACGGTATCTATTTAGTATTTAAGGTTAAAGTTAGAATCGTGTCTAGGTTAAGGTTAGGGTAAAGGTTGGGTTCAGGCACGTAGCAGTTATGGCAGAGCTTCCCGGGACTGAATGTGAGTCAGTACTGTTCAAAGACAGTAGTACATGTTTGTGTTTGTTTATGATTGTGAAAATGTTGGTGGTAGCACACAGAGTGGAGATAAAGAGGCAAATGAAGGGAACAGGGAAATTGGTAATCTCTTGTATTAGGAGCTGTGGTGGCTGATGCCATCACATATAAGAAGGAGACAGGGGCTCACACATGGACACTTGAGGGGGTAGATAAGGCAGGCTGGCGGGTGGGCTGTTGGGTAGTGTGAGGGGGAACCAGGGGTCAAAATCATCACCAGGCATTTTAACCAACTGACCTGCTCAGAGAGCTGCTTCCCTCTGAGGAAGAAGCCTAGCAGGCAGCCAATGACCACGGCCAGCACAGACAAGATGAGCAGTCCGTTCTGCTTGCAGACGTTCTTCACCCGCCCCCACACTTCATCCAGAGCCACTGCCATCCTCCTGCTTGTCCTGGTCCTGACTGCAACCTCGCAATCCCCTCAAAAAAACAAACACCGGAGCAACCCCCCACCTTTTACCGCTTATTCAGCCATGTAGAACCAACACAGAGCCAACAGCCTCCACCACACTGAACGAAATGGCTGAGTGCAGACACAGCAGGTGAGGCAAGATAGATGGATGCACACTAATGAAGGAGCAGTATGGATTGAGAGAGAAGAAATAACTGAGAAAGAAAATGTTCAAAGAAAGAATAAAGTTCGGATTTGGTTAAGGAGGGGCGTGAAAAGTAAAATTAAAGAGGTAGTCGTCCAAAAATAAAGCACTTCAGGAGTGTTCCTTCTCTGAGCTGCTCCCTTATTTATTCCACATGAGACTAAGAGCATCTCACACTGTTCATCTCTGTCTATCTGTGTCTGTCTCTCTCTCTCTCTGTCGGTCACCTCCCTCTGTCACTCTGCCCCCCCCCAAAGTATTCCTCCTGTGGCCAACAGGGGGCTCTGCGACAGCTGGTGGTATTGTCATCAGGGTTAATACTACGATCCTATTAGGCTGCGCTGCACGACTCAGATCTAAGGCTGGATTAGAGAGCTCTCTGAACAATTGGACAGCGGATTGTTCCAGATCACAAAAAAGGGAAAAAAAAGAAAAAAAATCACAAAGAGCAACATGAAGTAAATAACACAGGAAAACAGAAACAGGGCCTTCCAATCTTGGTGGTCTTGGCTTTTCTGTCTCACAGAAGTCCAGTACACATGATTGAACATAATGATGACAACACAAGGTACATGTGCGCCCACAGAAATAAGCACATAAATTCACAGTCTGTATACTCGATTGCTCACTAATCATAATTCATGTTTTTAAGTACACACACACACACACACACACACACACACGCAAATACAACATGCAAGTTATGCCCATACAATTGTAGGTCATGAATATTTATTAGCGCATTAGCAGTCCATAAGTCTGATCTGTGATGACTTTGGAAACATCAACTCACACTCAAAAATTAATTTACAAAATATCTTTCCAGTTTTCATCAGCTCTAAACTTAGGAATCAATGTCTCCATTTTGTAATGACAATGTGTTTACTTTGTGTTAGGCAGACGGGGAGCTCTGGGAGATGACTTCATAGAACAATCCATCTGGAACTAGTGTACCACAGTTATATCAACAATGTCTGAGTCACAGAGCGAGCAGAAAGATACCTTCAAGATACCACTCCGGCATCAGCCTCACAGGATCCTCAAGGCACCAGGCCTTGTCCAACATCAGCCACCAGAGACAGTCTTCATCTGGGCACCATGCAGACATCAGTCACAAGTTCAGGCTTGCCTTGTAAGACCTGCCGTTTATTACTGAGCCGGTTGTGTGCAGTGGGTTTTTACAGCTTTTTTGCTGAAAACGACACTGTGTCTAAACTCTCACCGCTCTGGTGAGAGTGAACCAAAAGTAAATTTGCAGTCTGACAGCGAAACAATGAGCTGAAACTCACTATAAAGCCTGCAAAGTCAGGTAATGATTCTCTGTAGCTTCATCACTATAAATGAGCCCTTTTACATTGTTACTGATACAATGCCATTATAAAAATATTAATTGTAGGGAATATTTCTCAACCCGTGAGACTTAATCCTTAAATTACTCTGAAAAAGTCAGAATCATATATGGAGATACATGGTTTTCTTTGGATCCACATCTTTATCGACTTATTATAAGTATGGGATTATAACAAACATAATTAATCTTTTAGTATTAAAGAAAGAAACTATGAAACTATGTTTAGGTCAGGTCACATGGTTGGATACAATTCTATGGAGTGCAGGTGTGAAATTAACTTTAAATTGAAACACACTGTGCTTAAGGTGAGAATGGAACAGGAGATAAACCAGCATGGAAAATGTCAGGATATCAGAAATGGTGCTTTCTGTTGTGGTACTCGATGCCCTGATGCTGTGAGACCAGAAACCTCTGCAGCCATTTTACTCTACACCATAATAATTTTCAATATTTCTTTCAGTAAATTTCCAAACAATGGTGTGCACTACAGTCCTGCCCACAAAATTATTGAACTAATCTTGGCTTTTAGAAGACAGCTAAAGCTCAGACATGTCATCAAGGTGTAAAATGATGCATTGTTTTCAGTTGATGAAAACACACATAGAAGATCACATTGTTAAAGACATAAATACACTTTTGTCGGCAGCGTGCATAACATCTCAAACAAGACAGAATTAATATACCAATTACAGTGAAAAGAAGTGCAACACATATCAGGCGGTGCAGGGATTTTTTCCACAGCTGTGGGGATTGTTGCTGTGTAATGGGGAGGTTGGCATTATCTGTCATGTGGCGGTGATGGAGAATGTTTACTGGCTGGTGTCTGCGGGCTGACAGGGGAGGAGAGATGGATGAGAAGAGAAGGTAGAGGAGGGAGGACGGGGGTGAAGAGCCAGTTGGGTGGGGAGTGGGGTGTCGGTGGCAGGAGTCGTGTCACTGCTGTGATTTGCCTCCTGTGAATCAACACGTTCATGAATGAGCAAGTGGTGAGAGACTGAATTTGAAACTGCACGTTCATATTTGTGACTGTTATGTGTGCATTTCTGTTTCTGTGGGTGTGAGTGAGTGAATATTCATGAACAAGTAGGTGTGTGTTCTAACCGCCACATCCGTTCACTATCCCCCACCACGGTCAAATAATCCCCTTTCTTCTGCCAATTTTTTCTCTGTTTCTGGATTGGACTGGCAGAGATAATCTGAGATTAGAGCGAGCAGTCAGGCCTGGTGTGCTCCTCATTCATAGATGGGGCAGACATGTTCGACATCCACAGGTCATCTGCTGTGGGCTTGTTCCATTACATATCATGTCAGGGCAAAAATGTATGAGATGGGGGCAATTTGCATGCTAAAATGAGGGCGAGAATACGGTTGCTGCCTGTTGTAATGAAGCAGCTGAGTCCATCCTCATCAGCCTAAATGAATGTAGTCCTGAAATACTGGCAGCTATATGCCCATGTGACTGACAAGCAAGAGATTTCAATCATCTAATCTCCTTCAGTTTTAACGTTTTCTTTTTGTTCCCTTCTTTTACTTACTCTGGCAGTTTTCAAATATATTCCGATGTTCTGATTATTCCAGTATTGCTCTGCAATGTTTCTGTAACAAAATGTTTGTGTGTTTTATGATGGAAACATTGTCCCAGGAAGCAGGAAAGATGTTCTTCGACTACCTCTACTCCATCCCTTGGTCTCTTTGCTCATAAATCCAGTACAGGTATGACAGATGGGACTCCTGTTATCTATCTTTTCTTTCTGACACACACTTTTGTAAAGCTCAAGTGTTAGTGCAAACTTGATTTTGGTAGCTCTGTGCAGTTGTAGACAGACGCATAGGCAATCCAGAATGAGAAAAACATTTCTGTTTATGTGAAAATAGTTAATTTTGTTCAGTTAATTTTGCTTGTCCCTTTGAATCTCCCAGAATCCAATTGAAACTCCACACACAAGACAATCAGCCTTTTGTAAATTTGAAATGATTGTAGCTTTTCAACTGAGCACTGAAGTATTGTTTGTCTCACCAGCCCCAACCAGCCCCAACTCACACTTTTTCATTGTTACAATACCTTTTTTCTTGGTGGATGTTTTCCCACCGATGATATAAGATAAATGCCCATTACTTAGAACATAAGGAATGTGAGTGGTTCACTTCCTCTTTAAGATGATGACTGAAAATGCCATTTTTCACAAGAGGGCATTCCCCTGTGCCTTGTTACAGTACCCCAAAACGGATGGTCTCATTAGCAACCCCCATGTCCATTACTTTACCTTTCACTGTCCATCTTATAGATAATTGCATATTTTCTAGCAGCAATGTACCTCACACAGAAAAATTGTGTAAATCCTTCAGTTTGATGCTTTACATTTCTCTTTGTTTAAAACCTAATTGATATGCGAATGCACATTATCCTTAGATTGCCGTCATGTAAAGGAAGGACGGACTGTTTTTATTTCTCATTAAAAGAGATTGAGGTTCTCATTCAGTCAATGCCAGGCCTAATTTATTTGAATAAAGATTATTTGGCCCTGCAATGGACTGGCGACCTGTCCAGGGTGTACCCCGCCTTTCGCCCGATGTCAGCTGGGATTGGCTCCAGCCCCCCGCGACCCTGTACGCAGGATAAACGGTTGATGATGGATGGATGGAAGAAAGATTGTTTGCCAAGTAATTTATCGTTTCGTTTGTCTTGTCACCTTTTTGGCCATGCTAGCAGTGGGGTTCTAGGGATGGCATTACATTGCATGAAATTAATCAGAAAAGGTTTATAATTACAAATAAACCTATTGACCTCCTCAATGAATTCCATCTTCATGTCATTTGAATACACAAAATATGAAGCAATTAGGGTTTTTTGTGCCGCAACAATGTCAGACAGTTTGTCTTTTCCTAATCTTTGGATGGACGTGACAATTCCACAGAGAATTATCACCAGACTCTGCAGCTCCCCTCAGCTTTAGGTTACTGTCTACTACATCTACAAAGCTGCGATGTAAATCACTTGCCCTGTGTTCCCCTCCAAGAAAAAAACCCCATCAGAAACCAAGATATTCATATTTTTTGGTTTGTTTATACAGCCCCCTAGATTTACATTCATTCGATGGAATATAGCGGGAGCTACGCAGGTGACAGACATGAGACTAACGAGGCAGGCAGAGAGATAGCAGGGAAGACAGAGAGAGAGACAGGCAGGCAGAGACAGCAAAGGGGAACAAAGAGGCAGGCAGACACTTGGGGCCAAGTAACCCACACAGACAGAACACAGACCAGAATAAAACACTAAGACACAAAACTAGGAGCTAAAACACAAGGAACAATCTATAACACATGACAGACCGGTACAAAGAGAGCTGAACAGAACCAGTAAATGAACAAGGGAATACACAAAGCTAAACAGAGGACACAAGACCAGGAGTAAACACTAAAGACATGAACTAAAGTACAGGACTAAGAACAATGACATGGAACCAAAATCAAAACACCGAGAATGCATGGCCAAAATAATATAACACAGACAAACTCAGGACAGGATCGTGACAACAAGAGCTTTGAACAACAAATAATGTGAAATACATTTACATTTACTCATTTGACGCTTTTATCCAAAGCGACATTTGACAAACAATAATAAAAATAATCAAGAGCCATATACAACAAGGAAACACATCACCTGACAACTTCATATAGTCAAATGATTCTTTATGCATTTTCTCGAACTGAAAGATGTTTAAACAACCCTTTAAATCATTCTGCAGAGAATTTCACAGTTTGACACATAATGCTTCTTTAAAGTTGTCAGTGCATACTGATGCTTAAAATTAAATTTCCATCTGAGGTCCTCATCCTCTGAACTAAATGTTTGTTGATGTTCTGGCCTGTACATAACTAATAATGTCTATTACTCACCTAAGCTAATTAAGTTTCAATAGTCCTGACATATTGAACAGTCTGTTGGTGTGTCCTTTTGAATCCACTTTATGAATAAATAAATAAATATAAAATAAACTTGTGGAGACTAGCTTTTTTGTTCCCAAATTAAAAATGAGTACCCACAAATTGGGGTCTTGTTCTTGAAAACTACGCATGGTTTTCCAATGATGTTCTTCCGACCAACCAAATATGCTGCAACCTAGTATTGCACTGATCATGTATCATTATATTTGGGCTTGTGTGCACTTCAAGAATTCAAGAATATTTCCAATATCAAAAGGAAACTGTCACTGATGTTTTCTCTTCTGAGGCTTTACGTTAGTCACTGAGAGCTAATGTGGAGGACTTGGACCAATAATTATGCAGAAGCAATGCTACTGTTGACCTCATTGCAGTACAATCAATAACAAAGGCTGAGGAAACACAGGCACATATTTCACCATCATTCTTTTTCAGTTCAGAACATAGTTTAGGTATAAATTAGGTATGTACATTTAGTTTAGGTATAATTTAGGTATGTACATTTAAAATAATACAGTATCTAATGTAAGGATTTAAAGGATTTCAAATTCAGATATGGCGATATATCAGCCAGTTTTGTGGTGGATTTGTGGCATTCCAAAACAGGGGAGTTGCAGAGTGCCCTCTGGTGGACAAACTATGCAACAAAAACACTCATAACATGATTGAAGGACCCATCTTATGTCTCTTCATTTCTTTTTTATTTGTGATTTATTGGCTGTTGTAAACACAGAAAACTATTTATCTGCAATTAGCTCAGCCGATAATACTGTTATGCCGATGTTAGGTTAGGCTCTAGTATTTAAGTTATGTAGCTGTGATGGAGTCCAGGGTTTTTGTCATATAATCACAATCCAGTCCTACTATTTCACCCTACTTTGGGATCTCTAATGGAGGCCAATGCCCTAAAAATACCGGTAAGAAATATGATCAGACAAAGAATTGTAACAAACAATGGTATCAGTCTCCATTAGAACTATTTCAGTATGAGGTATGTTAAATACTAAGTGACACAGAGTGAAACTGAATGAGTCATACTGAGCCTGTAGGTCTGGTCAATAAGAGAAAAAACAATGTTTCAACCAGATTTTAAAATTTTTTGGCCCAAGTCACAGAGTAACTTCTCTGGGGTTTTTTGCTACATGGAAAAGGCTGCTCTTTTTCAAACCAAGCAAACATGTAGCATTGCATGTAGAAAATGCATGCAGTTTACATTTCCTCTTTGCATTGAATGAGATGTGAAAAAACACCCAGGTGCTATTTAGTAAACCAGTAGCCTACTAACTGATATTTGGGGGACGGTGCACCAAGCTGTAAACATTATAATGATGATGTGGTTAATGTGATAGCAATCAGATGGCTTTTTATACATCCTTCTCTCTTTTTAGAAGTCAGTTACTCTACAGTTTTCCCCTGCTAGTTGCTTACCATGACTGTCTGCCTTTTGGTGCTTAGCAGGAATCTTACAGAAACGTTATGGGCCAGGAAATCAAAACGTTGAGCTAAAATACACTAAAAGCCTTCGTGGCACTGATGTAAACTGCAGAATTGGGTGATAATTCTCTGTGGATTTGTTACTATGAGTGACCCCTTTTCACAACACACATAACAATTTTATACATTGTTAATATTAAAATATTGATTTGTACAGCTATTTCCAAGTTGACACTTCATGTCAGAAATAATAAAGATTTGGTAAGGGCTCCCTTACAGGTGTGAGAAACCTGGGCTCCGTTACAGGTGTGAGAAACCTGGGTTCAATCCCTTTGGTGTGAGAAACCTGGGTTCAATCCCCCACAGTGATCCATCCACCATTGTGTCCCTGAGCAATACACTTAACCCCTAGTTGCCCCAGAGGCGTGTGACCTCTGACATATATAGCAATTGTAAGTCACTTTGGATAAAAGCGTCAGCTAAATGAATAAATGTAATGTAGAGTGATGTCAGGCAAGTATGGTCTTTTCACACTCACACAGTCCTGCTACAGGCACAAAAATCACTTTTATGTAATCCATGGTACAGCCCCTGTAATTACTGCAGTGTATGGTCAAGACCTCTAAATCATTACACTTCTTAAATACTGTAACTTTATGATCACACTTAAGATAGGGTATTGTATTGGTCTATTTATGGCAAACAACATTATTAGATCACAAGAGACTGTAACCTGCATTGTTTGTGTCACTGTGTTGGCTACTGTAATGGAAGAGAGACATTGAGAATTTACCTCCAAGTTCGCTGTAACAATGTGCTCAAACAAAACAGGAGACTTCAGTTTGAATTTATGAGAAAATTCAGATTCAAACCGTTTAGTTGAGTGAACTTGTTTTTATGCTTTTTGCGAACAAGTAGGGGAGACAGGGTATGGTTATAACACTTGTTGCTTCAGCAACTTTAACTCACTGAATTTTTATTTGCTAGCCTCATATACAAAGTACCCACATTTTGTTTACTACAAAAGGCACTAAATCAATATCACAGACCTTGCGAGTTGATGTCAAATACATGGTGTTCCTTTGTTACTACATTAGCCCATTACTGGGGTAAGTTCTAAGACATGCTGGGGTAAGGTGTAACAATTAGATAAAACAAGCAAAATGGTTGCCATATGGTATGCTTCAAAACAGGTCTATTGAAATAAAAGAACAATTTTTGTATGTAAATTTGTTTACTAGAACAAACTTATTAAAAATTATGCTAACTAAACACTACTATGTACCTAATTAAAGAAAATATTTTTACATTGTTACGTCTAACAAAAAAACCCCATCTGTGTGTGTGTCAGTGTACACACCACTTCAAGCACAGGTCACAGTGCTGACAAATTAATGCTGGTAACCCTGGAGTGCAGGCTTGGTGGGCCTCAAGACTGCATAGGACAAAAAATAAAAAAATAAAAAACTATAATCAAGAAAGGCCTTATAGAGGAAGGGATTTAAGGCCTTTTACAGAAGCTGGGGAAATGCATCACTTGTTGCCTAAGAAACGATAATTTAATCTAATATAGGCTAGGTCATACAATTTATCTGTAATAGTAGGCCATGATAAACAAAATACAGTTTTGTTCAAAAAATGTACTTTCTTACATCAAAACATTTCTTAGGGCAGTGCGGTGTTGCAGTGGTTAGCACTGTCGCCTCATGGCAAGAAGGCTGTGGATTCAAACCCAGTTTTCCCCGGCCTTTCTGTGTGGAGATTGCATATTCTCCAAAAAATGTCCTTATGTGAGTGTGTGTGGCCCTGCCATGGACTGGCACCCTGTCCAGGATGAACCGGCCTATCGACCGATGTAAACTGAGATTGGCTCCGCCCCCACGCGACCCTGCAGGCAGGATAAGCCTTTGGCGATGGATGGAAACATTTCTAACATTTTTTTCTCCATATATTGTCAATGTGCCTGTTTCCAGCCTTGACAACAACCATGCATGATAAGGGAGGAAGCAGGTAAAATTCTTAAAATAATCCCATGACTCCTATTTTATCTGTTGTTCCAACTCTCCCCATGTTACAACCATTCCCTGTCTCCCCTAAATTGTCAACAAATAAGCTTAAGACTGTCCAAAAAATTCAAGCAGATTAAGTAAGTAGAGTGCTGCTATAGGTCTGTGAGTGGAGGGAGACAGAGAGAGAGAGAGAGAGAGAGAGAGAGAGAGAGAGAGGGTTCTTCAGTTTCCATCTCCCTCTTTTGGCGTAGGCTAGTTCATTCCCTTCGAAATAGCTGATTGAGAAGCACACTCTTGACTCTGGTCTAATAGCAGAGCGCACACTCACACTGAGGATGCAGGAATCTCCTTCACTTTAGTCAACGGATTAGCAACCTATTGTTTTTTTCTTTCTTTCTTTCACCTCCCTGCTGCAGCATGAGCGCTCAGTGTAGCGCTTACTACAGCGCTGACGGTGTGTTTGTGGACGGATTCTCCTGCCCCAGACCGGGAAACGCTGTTTCTGCTGTCTACTGCTGCGGATTTAATGATGTTAAATATTGCTGTGATGATCCCAACAGTTTTTTCCCGTATGAGTACGGATATATGTGGTGGTTGAGGTAATTTCCATTTGGCAAGAAGTGTTTTTGTTTGCAATCACATTCTACCAAGATCAACAGATGGGCTATTGCAGGCTCATTTCTCACTTGTTAGATAAACTCCATTGTGATTCATCTTGACACAAAATCTTTTACAAAGTTAATTATATCAGCCTCAGGACTCCTTTGTGCTTTTAGCCCCCTCATTCATTCAGGGAGAGCTGGATCATTACTTTAATCGAGCGGGGCAGTTACAACGATAGTATAGCCTATTTAATTTATGGATAAAACATTTTTTGCATGTTTTGTTAAATCTTAACATTATGGCGATTTGTATTTTTTAGTTTACTGCAATACAGAATATCTCCTCATACCACCCTGTCTTATTGCCATCTCCTCTCCTCATCAGTCCTTTCTCCTTGTCTCCTCTCCTCTCCTCTCCTCTCCTCTCAGTATTGGTGCTCTAGTTGGTCTGTCCATTGCAGCAGTGGTCCTCCTTGCCTTCCTCATCACCGTATGTGTCCTCTGCTACCTCTTCATCGCCACCAAACCCAGTCGTCTTGACAACGGCCTACCCCTTAATGCACCATGTAAGTATGTGTGTAGGCTGTCTAAAGTATAGGCTACTATGAGAATAGGAATTAGTTTCATTCTGATTACTCTGTCTGAGAGCCTTCACTTTAGAGAAAATCTCTGCAATCAGCAGCATAGACACAAAAGTGGACAATTAACATGCCTACTTTGGTCCAACTGTCTCTGTGCTTTATAGTGGGAGATCCAAGTGAGGGAACCAGTCGTGCGAGAGCAATCTGTCCTTCAGGTCCACAGGGATTCAGAAAACACTTCATGAGCAGGAAGCTGGACTGTGATAACCAGCCGCCAGACCCTGAGCTCTTGTTCCAGAGGTGTTTCACAGCTAATGTCACCGGCGTAAAAGTGGAAAATCCCTCGTAGACCACTGAGAGACTTCTTATTTACAAGTGGGACCAGCAGTCCAGGCCAAGAGAAACAGTGGATCTGAAGGCAGGCTGCTCTGCCAAGGGGCCGCTGTGACACTGGGAGGAACAGCAGCTGACATAATGTGATGTGCACAGGAGTCGTGGTAGTTAAGTGGATAAAATAATAAGTAGTGCAAAGTTAAAAAATATGTACATTTATTTGCCAGAAGAGCTGGAAAGAGAGACGGGAAATGTGGGAGGGGAGGACATACAGCAAAGGGCCGCAGGCTGGAATCAAACCCAGGCCACTGTGGTAAGGATTTGCACATGGTGCACGTGCTCTGCCAGGTGAGTTAACTGGCATCCCAAGCAGTGCTAAATCTAACAAGCACACAAGTAAAGCTCTGAAAAGCCTTTGTGAAACTCCTCATGAGTTTCAGCACCATGCAGCAGTAATTGAGAGCATACAAATGGAAATTGATTAACCAACATCTGTTTGGAAGAGAATGTTTATAATTGGTCCCAAGAAAGACTAATTAAGGAATGTGCAATCATTAAGGGCAACTAGGGATGTAGGCTGAGTTTCGGGGCCAACTTTACATTCAGGGTGTATATTTTGATGCTGAAGATATGGCTTGTAGCAGAAAAAAGAGCTTGACATACCAAGTCTTGATGGCAAGGCTGTAATTTTATACTCAGGGATTTGTGGGGAGGCTGTCCTCACCAGAAAAAATGACTTGGTTATGACTTGGTTATAATGGTTATTCGTTCAAATGCTTACAATGGCCTATGTTATGTTTTAATAAGTCAAGTCAATTTTATTTACATTGTCCAATATCATAAATCACAAATTTCCCTCAAGGGACTTGTTATGTGGTATGCTCCTTAATCTTTCAGCTATCTGGGTGCCTTCTGTCATTTCCCATATATATTGATAGTTATTTAAATCACTACAGGCAAATGTTTGTCTTTATTTGAATCATACCACAAACAAAAACTAGCACAAACTTCTTTATTGTAAAGCAAAACTTGAAATGTGCTGCTGTTGAAAATGCTTGACAAACTTAAAAGATTGGTTGGCGTGGTAGCATCGCCTTTCCTTCAAGCTGCTCCATGCTTTATAGCCAGTTTTCAGTAAAACGGTGGATACGTTCTTTTGGGCATCACAACCCCTGTGAAATGATTCGTCTGCTCCAATTATGGTGGAAATGTTTTTATTTATATAAAGAGAAACAAGAAATTCACCTGCCAGATGACTATTCAAGATATAAAAATAAACAGAATATAATACAGTTATCAGCAGTTTGTTTTTTTAGCTTACTTTTTTTGGACATTGCACATTTGTTTCTTCTATCTTTGAATTTCATTGCATATTTTCTTATTGTGCAAATAAACTTTTCTCAAAGTATTTTCATTTATTAGTTAACAGCATTCCTTGGTGCAAGCTATTTTTCAGAACATTTTTAACAAATGCTTTCAAAAAGTGATGGGGACAAAAACATCTATTTCAGATGTGGTGGGGACATGTCCCCAGCGTCATCAGTGTAAATGACACCTATGAGCAGAGCGCTAAACCAGAACTTAGATGGCTCACTGGCAGAAATCAACACAGTGGAAAATAGAAACCCCATGCCAACTAGCGTTTAAGAGGT
The DNA here is from genome assembly GCF_021292245.1 of Micropterus dolomieu. Taxonomy (NCBI): domain Eukaryota; kingdom Metazoa; phylum Chordata; class Actinopteri; order Centrarchiformes; family Centrarchidae; genus Micropterus; species Micropterus dolomieu. Next base: position 21,621,514 of record NC_060155.1, read on the forward strand.
GTAATTGCAGAGTGATGCGGACACTAATACACAGGTGTGCGACGGTACGTGCGTTGCCAACGCCACAGGTATCGGCATCGAGTACCTGCAGAAGTATAAATATAGGGACAGATAAAGATGCAGTAGACAAAAAATGTCCTGTGTAATGCTAGGTGCACCAGCGCGACCAAGAAAAACATTTAGTTGGGCAAAAATTGGTTACTAAATCTTAGGCTGTGTTCAGAAGGACTTGTGCATTAAAAAAACGGGATACCCCTGCGAAAGGCGGGTACACCCTGAACAGGTCGCCAGTCCATTGAAGGGCAACACATATACAAACAACCTGCAGCGGGCCCTCCAGGAGCGATATTATGTCCGAGAACCACACTCGGGCCGGGTAGCCCAAAACGGGGCTACTAGCAGTAGGCTGACACCGTCCTGACGGACCCGCTCCATAACCCCCGGGAGCAGAGCGACCTCCTGCCGCGTCTGCACCATGGCATCCAGCCCCAGCGGGGCTGGAGTCGAGAGGGAGAACCACAGTGGAGAGTGCGTAGTCTCTTGAGATGCAAACAGGTCCACGTCTATAGGGCCGAACCTTTCGCACAACAACTCCACGACCTTGGGGTGGGTCTCTATTCCCTGTTCCCTGATTCTGGGTCCCAGGGATATACGACACTCTGAGAGACAGCAGTCTCTGCTGGGACCACAGGAGGATCTGATGTGCCAGCTTGCATAATGGGCGCAGCACAGACCCCCCTGGTGATTCAAATAGGCCACCACTGCCGTGTTGTCGGTCTGACAAGGACGTGGTGACCTCCTCAGAGCTCTGAAAACCAATAACATTTCCAGGCAATTTATGTGCCAAGAGAAATGATGCTCCTGCCAGGAGCCTCTCACAAAGCGGCCGTCCATGACTGCGCCCCACCCCGTGAGTGAGGGGTCTGTCGAAATAATCGTCCGGCGACATGACGCTCCCAACACGGGACCCTGGGACAGGAACCAAGGTTTCCTCCATACTGACAGGGAACGAAGGCACCTGCTCCTAACCCGTATCAGACGGAACGGATTTCCCCTCGGGGAGAATCCCTTGGATTTTAACCACCACTGCAGGGCTCTCATGTGCAGCAGGCCAGACGGGATTACGCTGGATGCTGCCACCATGAGACCCAGCACCCTCTGAAAGTGTTTCACAGTGATGGTGCGGCCTAGCTTCACTCTGGTCACTGAGGACAAAATGGACCCGACGCGTGCAGGCGACAGGTGGGCCCACATCGTCGTCGAGTCCCACACAAAACCCTAGGAACGTAGTCCATTGGGAGGGCGTCAGCACGCTCTTCTTCGCGTTGAGCCGCAGCCCCAAACGCTGAAGGTGGGCGAGGATGACATCTTGATGCCGAACCGCTAACTCTCGAGACTGAGCCAAAATGAGCCAGTCGTTGATGTAGTTCAGTATGCCCTGGAGCCTCATCGGGGCCAGAGCTGCATCCATGCACTTGGTGAACGTGCGAGGGGAGAGTGCTAGGCCGAACGGAACCCTTTTTCCAGCAGAGAGCAAACTTCCTGTCCCAACACCTGGCTCTGCTCCGAGTGCAACGCAGTCCAGACCACCCAGCTGAATCTGGGGGGGCGGACCCGGAACTGCAGCCATCCACTAGGGTGTGCAGGACCCACGAGGAAATGTTCGCAAGGCTCCGCCACGCTTCTGCGAAATCTGCCAAGGGAAGTGGAGGTTTGGCAGGGAAAAAACGCTGACAACCCGTGGTGTGTGAGCCAGAACGCCTCCTGACTGCGGCCCCTTGGGGCAGGCAGAACGGCGCGTGCTCGCTGTCCCGAGCGTCGACACGGTGGGATAGCAGCGCCTGCTGCCTGAGCTGGGAGGGGACCTCTATGACCCTCTCTCGGGGGGTGGGGGGCAGAGGCCGCGACCAGCACATGACCGAAGCCGCCGCGCTGCCTCAGGGACCGCCGGGCCCGAGCCACGGGGGAGAGCGCATCCGGCCGTCTTCGGGACCTCAGCACCCTCAGGGGCAGGGCCTCGCAATGGCCGCAAGCAGCCCCCTCGAGAGCTGCCTGGGCATGCGGCATCCCCAGACAAGACACACACACAGGGCATGAGTGTCCCCAGCCGTGATGTAGCGTGGGCATGGAAAAACACACTGCCTGAACTGCTCACCAGCCATCTCCTCTGCCAAACTTCCTTCCAGGTAAGAAAACTTCCTCTCGTGGTTGTACTTCTTCGTAGTCTCAAACATGCCAGAGTGCCTGCTGAATAGAAAAAAGCTAAGGTGTGCTTATATACACCTCAAGTTACACCGTCACACGCTATCGTTCTAGCAACGCCAATAGGATTGGAGTAGTTTCATTCATAATTTCAGCCCTGCCACGCCGAGAGGCGTTCCCATAGTGTCGTCACCGACGCAGTTCGAGTTCCCTTGAAGGGGAACCCACGAGACAGACACGAGGGGAAAACATGCAAACTCCACACAGAAATGCCTGGGATGCCTTTCTGACTGTGTCTTTTTTATTCAAGGATTCCAAACTAACCAACTTAAACAACAGGTTAATACACTCACCTAAAGGATTATTAGGAACACCTGTTCAATTTCTCATTAATGCAATTATCTAATCAACCAATCACATGGCAGTTGCTTCAATGCATTTAGGGGTGTGGTCCTGGTCAAGACAATCTCCTGAACTCCAAACTGAATGTCAGAATGGGAAAGAAAGGTGATTTAAGCAATTTTGAGCGTGGCATGGTTGTTGGTGCCAGACGGGCCGGTCTGAGTATTTCACAATCTGCTCAGTTACTGGGATTTTCACGCACAACCATTTCTAGGGTTTACAAAGAATGGTGTGAAAAGGGAAAAACATCCAGTATGCGGCAGTCTTGTGGGCGAAAATGCCTTGTTGATGCTAGAGGTCAGAGGAGAATGGGCCGACTGAAATAACCACTCGTTACAACCGAGGTATGCAGCAAAGCATTTGTGAAGCCACAACATGCACAACCTTGAGGCGGATGGGCTACAACAGCAGAAGACCCCACCGGGTACCACTCATCTCCACTACAAATAGGAAAAAGAGGCTAC
>NC_060155.1:21624681-21632868 GCF_021292245.1 Micropterus dolomieu
GAGAATGGGCCGACTGATTCAAGCTGATAGAAGAGCAGCTTTGACTGAAATAACCACTCGTTACAACCGAGGTATGCAGCAAAGCATTTGTGAAGCCACAACACGCACAACCTTGAGGCGGTTGGGCTACAACAGCAGAAGACCCTACCGGGTACCACTCATCTCCACTACAAATAGGAAAAAGAGGCTACAATTTGCAAAAGCTCACCAAAATTGGACAGTTGAAGACTGGAAAAATGTTGCCTGGTCTTATGAGTCTCGATTTCTGTGGAGACATTCAGATGGTAGAGTCAGAATTTGGTGTAAACAGAATGAGAACATGGATCCATCATGCCTTGTTACCACTGTGCAGGCTGGTGGTGGTGTTGTAATGGTGTGGGGGATGTTTTCTTGGCACACTTTAGGCCCCTTAGTGCCAATTGGGCATCGTTTAAATGCCACGGCCTACCTGAGCATTGTTTCTGACCAGGTCCATCCCTTTATGGCCACCATGTACCCATCCTCTGATGGCTACTTCCAGCAGGATAATGCACCATGTCACAAAGCTTGAATCATTTCAAATTGGTTTCTTGAACATGACAATGAGTTCACTGTACTAAAATGGCCCCCACAGTCACCAGATCTCAACAAAATAGAGCATCTTTGGGATGTGGTGGAACAGGAGCTTTGTGCTCTGGATGTGCATCCCACAAATCTCCATAAACTGCAAGATGCTATCCTATCAATATGGGCCAACATTTCTAAAGAATGCTTTCAGCACCTTGTTGAATCAATGCCACGTAGAAGTAAGGCAGTTCTGAAGGCGAAAGGGGGTCAAACACAGTATTAGTATGGTGTTCCTAATAATCCTTTAGGTGAGTGTATATTTTTCATACACTACTCACATGCTGATATATGTGCAGTTTGTCTTTCTCAGTTACATACATCAAGTGATCATTAAGTTACAGTATTTTAAGAACAAAAGTCCTTCTTTCTGTTTCTACACACAATGTTTCCTTGCTGAACTGCTGAACTGATTGTAGAGAAGAGAGAATTTGGTACTTAAAAGACTAACTTTGGAAGATCTTGATTTGTCTAACTCAGTGCTTGTACATTAGGGCATGTTGAGTATTGTTGTACTACAGACTTCGACAAACTTGGTATCTGTCTTATCAAATTTACAGTACATTTGGATTACTATTTCACATCAAAACACATTCCATAGGAAATGACAGTAGGAAACTGCATTACTTGGACCCGCTAACCTATGCTCTATATCTGCTGGACAGTCAATTCCTTCTCAAAACATTCAAGTGGCCTTGTTTTTGTAAGTCAAAATGGTAGCTAAATTATTTCTAAATTCATGCACAATGTCATCTCTTGTATTTGTGATACAATTCCGCTTATGTGATTGTGGAAACTGACCTCAATTTTTAATGTCAACACTGCCAACAACTATCACAATTGTGCCAAAATGTACTTTAAAGTACATAAAGTGTCTCATTAACAGTATGTTCATAAATGTATGTACACTTTATAAAATGTTGCAAACTATCAGCTGCTAGCATATTTGTCAAATGTTTTATCAGAAGTTTCTGTTGTATGCCTTATGTTGATAGATTGAAGTTCTCGTTTGTAAATGTCAGCACAAAATGTTGTGCACATGTAATCTACTGTAGTATACATTTCAAAGAAAACAAGACAGATGGTTTGAATTTATTTTAATGTCCCTACGTTTGATGGCAGTGTATTTTCAAATGCACTCCATGAATGCACACAGTGATTTATTCGCACAGCTCTTGAAAGAGCATCAGTAAAGTCTGAATCAAAAGACGGAACCTGATTATTATGCGGTGATGCATGTGTTTCACTGATAGATTGAAGTGGCCAGACCCCATGTGGTGGAAAAGCAACAAACAAGTTACAGCTCATGCCATTTACATTGTGATATTTTCTATAGGATTTTGATGCACCTATGCTCAGATATGTTATCTACAAAAGAATATCAGCATGGAAACTGATTTTGGCTATTAAATCCTAAAAATAAAACAATTATGACTTAATGAATGATAATAGTAATAAATAATAATAATTTATAAATTAGTAGTTGCTTTTATCCAAATAGACTTGCAATTGCTATATATGTCAGAGGTTACACGCCGCTGAAACTGTCTCTCACACCAAAGGCATGTGTCTTATCCACCCCTATTATCAATGATCAGTTGTGGTCATTAGAGCAGCAGGTGTTACCAGCAGTATTATGGAAAGAATTATTCTCCTTTGGGATTTTCTTCTGGTTTAGCTTAAGGAGTCTTGGTATCAGCATTGCCACTGCCGAGCTGACATTTGTTATGTTAAACACATCCAAGTGAGTGACCCTGATGATGCAATCTTTCCCCATCTCATCTCTTCCTTTTGTTTTAAAGCCACTGTGTCATTTAAGAGAAAAATATTAGATGGGTCAGTGAGACTTCAAGTCAGACAGTTCAGATTTGGCACTGAATTTGGTTTCGTAATCTTTCTCTGTAGACAGGCTTTTCTGAAATGTATGGGGTAAGAAGATTCACTGAAAGGATGACAGTGACAACAAAACCGCTTTGATCATTGTAAAAAGCATTAGTAAAGCCTTTTCTTCTTTTCTTGGGTTAAGATACAGGATTTAATACAGATCCATCCATAACATGAATAATCCAATGCCATCTCCCTCAGTGACCAGTTTTATTACACTGCAGGCATACTTAAGCTCCAAAGACATTTTGCTTAGCTCTAGGTCAATGAGCATAATGAGAAAAGTAATAATGGATTCAGATAGGATGAGTCATCTTTCTCAATCTAACTGCATGCTAATCTGCACATTCAGTAAGAACTTGACTTGTAGATCCTCCCTTGATCTTCTTTGTGCTTCAAACTACGTGTCAATGTCTACATATTGATAAGATAGGTTAATGCATTAGAGCGGTGATAAGAACTAACTGTTAAATAGAAATGGCCAAATGCAAAATGTGCACAGATATTTGTCATGATGACAGGACTGGGAGACCAATCAACCTGATTTGGTGCTGGATTATGCCCAATGTGAGCTCGAAAAAACTGTTCATAATTACACAAATTTGATTTGATTGGTCTCTTCAGGATTGAAAGCCAGGAGTAAAACATGCAGACACAGTTATCCATTTCAATAATTAGTCAATTAATTTGTGACACCAATGATGTGATTAGACTCTAATAAGATAAGAAGATATACATAGACCTATATGATAATACGCCTCGTCCCCCACACTGAACTTTAACAAAGCCACATCAGTACCTCCGCTCAGAACAGGAAACATCACCCCCTGGAACGCCCCCACCCACCTGTCTGTTTCCTGCAGCCAGGTGAAGAGACAGCTAGAGAGACTGTACCAGAGCTAAGCTGCAGAGCTGGACAGTATCAGCCCCAGTGTCCTGAAGGCCTGCGCAGACCAGCAGTGCAGGATCCTACACCCCCTCTTCAATCTTAGCTTGAGCCAGGTGAAAGTTCCAGTGTTATGGAAGACATCCTGCCTTGTTCTGGTACTAAATAAGTCCTCTCCATCTGCCCATTAACATCCCACATAATGAGAGTCTTGGAGAGACTGGTCTTGGCTCATCTCAGCCCTCTGGTTATCACCCCTCTAGACCCACTGCAGTTCCGTGAGGTGGGTGTCTAGGATGGCATCATCTACCTGCTGCTTTGAGCCCACTCTCACTTGGACAAGGCTGTTAACACTGTGAGGATCATGTTCTTGTATTTCTCCAGTGCCTTTAACACAATCCTGCCTATACTACTGCGGGAGAAGCTCCAAAAGACCCTCCTGGGTTACTGACTACCTGACGGACAGATCACAGACTGAGGGGATGTGTGTCTGAGCAGGTGGTTAGCAGCACAGGAGCACTGCAGGTGATTGTACTCTCACCTTTTGTCTTTACACTATATACTTTAGATTTCCAGTACAACTCTGCCATTGTGGGGCGTGTCAGTGGTGGAGGTAAGACTGATTACAAAGAGCTGGTGGATTGTTTTGAAAAGATGTTGCACATTTTTCACCAGTCTGTGTTGCAAGTTCAATTGTCTTTGCAGTCATCTGTTGGGGGCAGCAGCACCAGAGCCAGTGACACAAAGAAGCAGAGCAAGCTGATTAAGAGGGCTGGCTCTGCGCTGGGGACTGCCCTCGAGCCTCTCCAGTTGGTTGTGGAGACAATAATGTTGCACAAACTGCTTAGAATTATGGATAACACTTCACATCCTCTGCATGAACTACTCATAAGACAACAAAGTCTCTTCAGTCGGAGACTATATACTTCAGCTCCACAGTAATAATGACCACTACAGGAAGTCTTTCCTGCCCATTGCAATTAAAACAAGCTGTGGCAGGGAGAGGTTTATTTGTATCTGAATGAGAATGCACATTCTCATTTGCACAGATATAGTTGGAGGGACATACCTTAAAGCCTATTCTGTCAATTAATTGATCAATCTTTGATTGTGATAAACTGGCGCGTGCATATTTGTTTTAAGAAAAACAATTAATGCTGGATATATGAATGGGTTCTTTTTTACAAGGAATAGATTAAATTTGACAGGCTGGCAAATTGAGTGTTAATGCATTATACAAAATTGAAGAAACATTGACATCAAAAGTTTCCCTGCTGTTCTTACATCTGATTAAGTAAATAGAAAACTGGGAACCAAGAGACTGTATGCAAATTATTAGAAACAGAGGGGAGGTAAGAAAAGGGTGGATGGTTATATAGTTTTTCATTTTCGCAGATGGGAGGGTAGTCTTAGAAGGGTCTTTACTATTTAACATCCCAAATTACAGCATTACCTTACAGGATTGGTTAAAAAAATCAAACAGTTTAAAAAATGATGGTTCTAGTGTACACGATGGGTCTTAAGGAATGCTTCCCCATATGCAGGGCAAACAACCCTGTCTCTGTTTCAGAGAATTCTCTTTTTTGCATTATTTCTGTCAAACATTATTTTCTCCTTCACTTTTTTCTGCATTATAACAAAAAAGCTAAAGAAGTCAAACACGTCTTTTTAAGTTTGCCTATAATATAATTCGAAGTTCAGCCTTTTGTAATGTTTGCCATACATTAGCAATGGCCAATTCCACATTAACTTGCACATTGTATTGTGAGAGTTATTTTCTCATAAATATGTTAGGTTTTAAATTAGATTTCACCATCTTGAATTCTGTCACGCTTGTCATGTCATGCAAATTTAGTTCAGTCCCTAAATGAAAGTGTATTCTGGTCAGAGCTGATTAAAAAGAAAAATGTTCCACATTTGAGATGAAAGCACTTCACGCCCAAGGCTGATATAACAGAAGAAACCAGAGCCAATTAAAGATATTATTGTGCGCTTTGAGTATGTTACTTTGAAGTTAGTTAGTTTTCTCACACAAAAAATGTCTTTTAGGATCTTTGTGGTTGAAGGAGCTAGTTCATGTATCATTATCATTTTAAATGTATTTAAGGACAGTCGGTTAAGAAGTAAATTCTGATTCTGAGAGTTCTGAAGGCTCATATCCCAAGTTTCCTCTTTAAAGAGGAGTCCTGGTGAACCTTTTTGAAGTGGGCCTCTATTCCTGGTGGTAAAAAGTGCAGGGTGTATAATGAGGTGTCTCTGAGTCAATTGTCAGAATTCTCTCAAGACTTGAAGCTCTTCTAAAGACACATTAATTCCTCTTTCTGCCCTCCTTTCAGCATGGCTGTTTAGAGACCTGATGAATTAATGGAAAGTAGATCAAGAAGGGGGAAAAAATTATTTATATGAGAAAAAAATCCCCTGAAGCAATGTAATGCTACAGTTGTTACCTCATTAATCTCCTGTAAACCCCCCAGACAAATTGTAAATTGACATAGACTCTGTGGAGAGCTTTTGTTTCACACATGTCTTATATGATTACAGTGCCACTATCTGGCCTCAGAGCCAGATGCAACAATTGTCACAATTCATCCAAAGGCATTATTTGTCCCTGTCACTGAATTCAATTACATCCAATGATTGATTATTTACTTCTATTTATTACAGAAAGAGTAAATTGATACTGAACGCTGTTGAATGGAAATAAAAACTTGTCTACATGCACTCCCGACTGGAATAATGAGTTAAAAATGAATCAGGAGGAGAAATAGATGACACACCTAATGAAGTTATTCATTAACATCTCTGTCTTGAGAGCAATGTGCAGGAAGAGTGACATTATGGCCTGCAACCTTTGGCCAGCAAGTCTCTTTATTTCAGAAAGAGCTGAAGAGGAAGACAAAAACAGCCGTTGAAAATCAGATCTAGGAGACATACACCTGCTCCGTCAATTATCCTATTTTGAACAGGTAAGTAAATTTAGATATTTTTCATGCGCGTGTTCTTGTTGTAGATTGTAGTGTACATTGCCAATGGAGTTACTATGCGTTCTTTGGTGTTATATGTTAGACAGTAGTGGGTCTGTTGTAGTCACATGACTAGTGTTTATCAGAGACACAGCTACTGTGTGCTGGCCCACATAGGTGCATTTTACACATATTAACTCTGTACTGCTGCCTCAAACTCATTATCTTCAGACAGAATCTGCAGTGTGGATACACTGTATACCTGCTCTCTAGATTAAAAATTGTTATCTGTATAACAGATTTGTGTTTATACTGTGTTTAAAGTTAATTAGTAAGCAATTCCGGACTATAATCATGAATTTTGCTCAAGACTTGGCAAGTCAACCGCCTAACATCACGTGACAGTGTGTGTGGATAGAGAGGACTACTGTATCTAATCAAGAAAGTTTTAAGGATATTTTGGTTCAGTTCAAATTGTTTTTTAACAAGTCCTTTGCAGTGCCACAAGAAAGGTATTTATTGGTTGGTTGAAGGCATCTGTTGATTGTGTACTGTAAGTGTAATTTGAAATAAAAGATACCATCAGCCATTGTTGTTGTTGGAGGAGGTTTTATCGCTGACATTTTTGGGGTTATGATTCCTCCAAACCAAAGGGGTGCATTCTTTGAAGAAAATGATGCCAATGATGGTGATTATTATGATTCTAATAATTTGTGTACCCAGTTTTCTATTTACTGAATCAGATGTAAGAATAGCAGTGAAGCTTTCGATGTAAATGTTTCTTTAATTGTGACTAATGCATCAATACTAAAATTGCCAGCCCATGAAATGTTATGTCTATTCCATGTACAAGAGACAGTAAATCTTAACTTTAAGTCATTCTATGCCTTGTTAATAGTTTTTCTTGAAACAAATAATTGTCTGCCAGTGTGTCACGATCATCTGGTTAGTTTCAAATGCATTTGATCCCATTATCTTATCATATCTTATTAGAGTCTTATTTGAAAGACCTTCTTTAAACAGATGAAACTATTTTGAAATAATGCTGATCACGTTAGTGGTCTCAAGAATTAAATGACTAATTATAGACATGGATAACTGCCCAAAGCACATCTGTCCAATTAAACCTTACCATGCTTTGAACATTCAGGTAATGTTAGCCCTTTAAATCTCTGAATTGGTTAATAGTTTGTTGGCCATGAAATATAAAACATGAAGTATGTCATTGTCAGTGCAGGCCTTAGGATGTCTAATCAGCCACACATTAAAAGATGGAATCCCAATTTTTTGTCTTAAAACAACTCTGACAATCCCACATGTACAGGGAGTCACTGGTTGCTGTAATTGTTCTGGCTCTCCGCATTGCCTGCGAAAATGTCCCTTTTAAATGCAATATAAAAATGGGGTGCAAAGTGCATTCTAAAGTTCAGCTGAATCTTCCAGTAAGTCTTTTTAGTGCAAATTTCCCTCTTTGTGTTTCCTTACATAGCCATTTCATTGCTAAGCAAAGACACAGTAACACAAAAGGGAAATTTTGTATGCAAAATTACGTAAATATTTAAAATGTTGTGCCTCTCCCAACACCCTCTCATGATCCTCAGTAGATGTAATCAATTGATGATTTGACTTTTTTAGGTTTTCCCCCAGGACACAGAGATGGGCCAGTGGAGCAATAGCCTCTTTGCGGTGTTATTTCTTTGTGGAGCTTTTATGAGAGAAGCACATCTGGCTACTGTATCTGATGTTGGGGGACACAGAGGTGCTCAGAGACATCTTCTAATGGAACAAGATAATAGCACCAACAGAAACATTACTGAATTTCAAAGTAAGTAACAAAAGACACACACAGTA
>NC_060155.1:21632968-21641439 GCF_021292245.1 Micropterus dolomieu
AAAAAGTGGACTGCAGCTGGAGTCAGTGCTTCAAGAACCACCACGCACAGACGTATGCAAGACATGGGTTTCAGCTGTCGCATTCCTTGTGTCAAGCCACTCTTGAACAAGACACAGCGTCAGAAGCGTCTCGCCTGGGCTAAAGACAAAAAGGACTGGACTGCTGCTGAGTGGTCCAAAGTTATGTTCTCTGATGAAAGTAAATTTTGCATTTCCTTTGGAAATCAAGGTCCCAGAGTCTGGAGGAAGAGAGGAGAGGCACAGAATCCATGTTGCTTGAAGTCCAGTGTAAAGTTTCCACAGTCAGTGATGGTTTGGGGTGCCATGTCATCTGCTGGTGTTGGTCCACTGTGTTTTCTGGGGTCCAAGGTCAACGCAGCCGTCTACCAGGAAGTTTTAGAGCACTTCATGCTTCCTGCTGCTTACCAACGTTATGGAGATGCAGATTTCATTTTCCAACAGGACTTGGCACCTGCACACAGTGCCAAAGCTACCAGTACCTGGTTTAAGGACCATGGTATCCCTGTTCTTAATTGGCCAGCACCTTAACCCTATAGATAATCTATGGGGTATTGTGAAGTGGAAGGTGCGATACACCAGACTCAACAATGCAGAAGAGCTGAAGGCCACTATCAGAGCAACCTGGGCTCTCATAACACCTAAGCAGTGCCACAGACTGATCGAATCCATGCCACGCCGCATTGCTGCAGTAATTCAGGCAAAAGAAGCCCCAACTAAGTATTGAGTGCTGTACATGCTCATACTTTTCATGTTCATACTTTTCAGTTGGCCAACATTTCTAAAAATCCTTTTTTTGTATTGGTCTGAAGTAATATTCTAATTTTCGGGGAGATACTGAATTTGGGATTTTCATTAGTTGTCAGTTTGAATCACCACAATTAAATGAAATAAACATTTGAAATATATCCGTCCGTGTGTAATGAATGAATATAATATCCATCTTTCACTTTTTGAATGGAATTACTGAAATAAATCAACTTTTTGATGATATTCTAATTATATGACCAGCACCTGTATATATAAATCTTAAATGTACTTCTTTAAAACACAGTGCAAGACAATGCCATACATTTTGGACAAAACAATGTTGACCCCATTCATTTCAATGGGGTAGGTTTTTATAAAATATGCTGTGTTTTTTGGGGTGCAACTTGTCCTATTTATTACAATAATGCATCAACAGTAAAGTCTTCTGTGTATCTCTGTAAATGTAATCTGTAAACACGAGTTGATTTTGATGCCATTGATCAACCTATAGAGGGCACTAGCCTCCAACTTCGGACAGCAGCCTGCAGGATGTCCCCACAATTGAACTGTACTGGTTAAGGTTCCTCCCACCATCCAAAGACATGCAGGCTAGGTTAATTGGTGTTTCTAAAATTGTCCTTAGGTGTGGATGTCAGTATGAATGGTTGTTTGTCTATGTGTGGCCCTGCGATGAACTGACGAGCTGTCCAGGTTGTATCCTGCCTTTCGCCCAATGTCAGCTGGGATTGGCTCCAGCCCCCCCGCGACCCTGAACGCAGGATAAGCGGTTGACGATGGATGGATGGATCGATGCTTAAGGTTGTAAAGTACATGCAGTTGTAGAAGAAGTACTTGGATCTTCCGCTTAAGTGCAATTAGTGATACTAAAATGTAAAAATACTCCAATGCAAGTAAAGAATTCAGGTAAAAAAAAAAAGGAATTGACATCTAAAACACTTATTACTTGGTTGTGTGATACCTTTAATTACTTTAAATACTGTTGGGTTGTTTAATCTATGACAGTGCATCATATTTTATGATCTACTTGTATATTTTGTATGAAAATGCTTAATCTGCAAATTAGTGGTAACTATACATGTCAAATGATCATATATTTCCCTCTAAATGTAGTATAACACAGAAGATTTTTATTGGAAGATGGGATAATGAGGTCTGGTGCACTTTATAAATATGCTGTAATTTATTTCTAAAAACAATATACTACTTACCTAAACTGGAGGAGCACAGATGATAAAAAAATGAGGATAGGCTAACTACATAATTCCTTTTTTACTAAATAACACACATTTGTGTTTTTACTTTGAGAAAAAAGCCTGAGATGGTACAGGTTATTTATGGATAAACTCTGTTGTTATACTGGGTGCAGTTAATTGTTGAGAGGTTTCCACAGTAATACATCTGAATTGAAAACCAGGACTCTACTTACTGTAAATTTCATTAACAGTAAAGGACACGAACACTACAGACATTGCAAAACTTTCTGTTGTTGCACAATATCAATTCAAAATATGATATGATGAGCTATGAGTCATAACTTTCAAACTCAGCACGCCTCTTCTAACAGTAAGCACATTTCAAACAATTTCAACTTGCATGCAACTGAGCCGACCTAATGTCATAACCAAAGGCAACAGCTGCACAAAACATCTGTTTAGCATTCTTCAACAACAGCTCCATGGAATATATACCAAATATACATATATTTCACAAAATACATATACAGTAAATTATCTTTAATGCACCTTCAATGCTTTCAATATCACTTATTTAAAAAAACATCCACAAGAACATCCTTCAAGTTTTTATACATTTAGTTTTAAACTGTGCTAGGTGTGTGGAGGAAGGATAAGATTCTGCTTAGAGTTTATAAAACGTGATCGTTGGTTATGGTTAAGATTAAAGTAGGGTGCTGTAGGAGGACTGCTGAGCAGAGACAGCGGCCTCCACAAAGCTGCAGCAGCATGCTGCCTGACAAATTGCAGTCCAAGAATGTGCCATAGTGAGATTTGTGTGAACAGTTTCTCATTCTGGCTCGACACTCCAGCAGCTGATTTCACCGACAGGTGCAACATCAACCAGAGGAAGAACTAATCTCATGCTTGCAGACCACTGGGTTAGACAAACAGGGCTTATGACCAAAGAACCGCTGTTCCAGTTTCCTCCAACCAGCTGGTGAAAGGAGGGAGGAAATGTTGTTCTCTCAAGCAGCTCTTGAGCAAGGTATTAAATTTGCTTCAGTGCTCCGAGGCCATGGATAGCTACACTGTGACTGAACCATGAAGCCTGTCGATGCCAGCATCTGCAGGTGTGTGAATGCAGAGCAGAGAACGGCTGGGAAAAAAAGTATGCATGCTCAGCAAAACAGCGCCTAAAGGATGATTAAATAAGAAATGTTGCCCAAGTAAAAGTCACACTATTAAGTGAAATGCTGTTCACATGCAAGAGGAACTGCAGATTTCCATGATTGCTGTGACCGTATGTGGAGGATGGTGGAAGCCTCTCTGGAATCCACAATGTTGAGAAAATGTGGCACATCATCCGGACTGGCTGTTGGACAAATGGAAAGGATCTGCAGCCAATTTTTGAGGCCTCTTACAACAGGTGACGCACTAAACAAACGCAGACAAACCTTACCAATCCTGGCTTTTCACAACTCCATACAACTTTCAAACCTAATTATTATACCCCTGCACAGACACAGATTAGCTGGATGTCACTCAGGCAGAGACAAAGAGATGTGTGATGAAGTGACTTAATCTATGTAACCGCACTGATCTGTAGATAGTCTGTCAAAAAGCTTGAGTGATGAGGGATTTTGATGTGGCATGTGCCGTACACTGCAAGTGTTTAACACTATACATATGCAGTTTATCGATTTGTGGGGAAGTAGACTAGTTATTGCAATGCGTGTCACACACACCTCTGCTCAGCAATAGAATCACCTCTGGTTGCTCTGTCGGTCCACCACTTTGGTCCGGATGGAAATCTCAACAGCTATAGGAAGGACTGCTATGAAGTTTTGGACATTCATGGTCCCCAGAGGATGAATCCAACTGACATGCGGCAACTACTGGAGGGATAGCCAAGACTGACTTTTTAATCTTGCACCATTATCAGGTCATGAATTCCATTCTTTCAACTCCACTTTATGTTTAATGCTAATTAGCAAATGTTGGCATGCTAACATGTTAAACTAAAATGGTGAACATAGCAAGCATTACCTGTTACACATTAACATGTGGTGCGTGCGTGCTGACATTAGCATTTAGCTCAAAGCACTGCTGTGTCTAACTGCAGCCTTACAAATCTGTAGACCACAGATCTATACAAAAAAGTGTTTAGATATGTTTATTTCTCAATTCTTGAATGTTTTTAGAAGACTGAAGTCCTTAACCTTTCTCAACCAACAAAAACATTTAACTTTTCTTTTGGTCTTTCTTAAAGATACTATTTGATAAACAGGTCACAGGATGTTTGACAGTTGACAGTAGAGAAGGGCTAGTGGACAAGGGCACTGAGGCCAGAGCAGGCAAAGCACCATTGCCTGGGTTAGTCATACAAAATCTGCTCTCTAGCATTTTCATATTTCAGTTGATTGACAATCTCTCTTTCTCCCACTCTCTCAAATATACCCTGCCTCTTGCTTAATCCTCAATGTGCTAAAAGCGTTCATTTAGTCATGACTCACTCCTCACAACAAATTGACTGTAAACTTAATTTAGTCTGTTATCTCGGATGGGTGAGAATCAGATTTGCAACTAAACCAAAAATATTTCTTGTGCTACAACAATACGCATCGCTTTAATGTTCACTTGAGTAAGCCAGCTGGGCACATATGATAGCACATACTGTACCTAACATGTTATAATTGTCTTGCAGTATATGAGCTATTTCTATGAACAGCTGTTTCTGTACATGTTATATATTAAGCTTGTATTGCATGATTGGGGCCTTAAAGAGATAGAAATTAAAACTATAAAGCACATTACTCTATGATTCCCAAGTCACGGGCCTGAAAGCTTGTAAGCTTGAGGGTTATATCTTGAAGAGACATGGATTTTTTCCCCCGAAAATTAGGTGGCTGTTTGTGTTGGGATATTTTCCTGTATAGCTAAACACTGTGGTCACAGCTCAGAATCAGAATTTGTTACGGGGAGGTCTGGAGTGAGCTAATATCACATTGGCGGATAGTGCTAACATACTGATTTTCAGACACTAATTTCTGTAACAAATTTGAACACCTGTTCAACAGCCGCTGTGTTTTTTCCTTTCCGTCTGCTCCTGCTGCCTCATTCTTACTGGATAGTTACCATGCAACCATGACAACAGACCCCTACTATCATTATTGTGGACTATTTTTCCTCAGTGTCATGACTTTATTGGCTGTGAATACAGTTGTTCATGCAAATATGTGCATATGTGTGCCAGTGTCTGGGTGTGTACTTGCTATATGTTGAGGACGGGAGGGGGATTAAGTTATCCTTCAGCTTATCTCCATTAAAATGACTGATTACGCTGTCAGCAGTGGTCGTGGCCTAGATTTGAAAGACAGCCTTGTTTGCTCTGGCTGGCAGCCACTAGACCTTGTAAATACTCCTGATGCAATTTTATTAGCGGACCAGTATTACCTCATTGTGTTTAGTAAGAGCAATAACGCTGCAGTTTGGTTAATGAAAGAGGTACAGGGGGCCTTTTCCTGTTGCTGCTGCCTCTGAGAAACTGTATAGCCTGCGGTTCACCTTAGCATTCGCATAATTTGCATATAAATGAGAATCACATCACGTTATTGCATGCGGGGGTATTTTAATAATGGGGTTGTTGAACAGGATACGGTACTGTACGAGAGACTTTTGCAGATGCTGAAACAGGTGGAGCCCTGAGCGCTAGTTTTTGCCTCATTGACGCCATGCTGACCTGCATCTTTTACCTCCCTGTGCTCTGCATCCAACATAGCCTACTTTCTTTTAATCTCTTGTTAAATTTCAGAAAGATTGTGTTGCCTGAGTTATACACTGCCACATCTCTGAGTAGGCTTCTAGCTAGGTACTTAATAAAGGTTTTCAAACCTTTACTCCCCCCAAACTGAACACAAAAACACCACAGGGACACAAAATTGCTTGACCTCCTGATCCCCTCCTATCTGCTCCTGCTAGTCCCTAGCACTGTAACACTACATGTCTGTCATGCTCTAAAATTGGTTTCACTGGCTCAGTGGGTGTGACATGGACAACCCAAGGACCCCTCTCTCTCTTCTCTCTCTCTCTCTCTCACACACACACACACATACGCACACGCACACACACACGCACGCACACACACAAAAACACACACACAAACACGCACGCACACACACACACACACACGCACACACACACACACACACAACTTTCTTGAAAAAGGGGGTTGTCTGTATAAATGCTGGACAATGCATTTGTGTAAGATCCACATTCCTATTAAAACACCCACATACAAACACTAAGAGCTGAAATCAACGTTAACAGTAACAACACATTTTTAATTAGGCTTATTGGTTGGATTTGAAGAAAAACGTTTTTCATTCATTCAAAGTTAGGATGTTAACAAATAAATCAGACAATGCAAAAGCAATTAATTGATATTCCCAAAGTTATGGTCTTGACTGGTTTTGAAATAAAATCCCGAGTCCCGAGGTTAAGGAAAACCTGCATGCATATCACATATACACACCTTATTATAATTGTCTTCCGAAGTAGAAAAACCTACCAGTATATGAGCTATTTCTATGAGCAGCTGTTTCTGTACATGTTATATATTAAGCCTATATTGCATGATTGAGGCACCAAGGAGATACAAATCAAAACTAAAAAGTGCATTACTCTGTGATTCTCAAGACATCTGCCTGACAGCTTCCAATATTGAGGACTTTATCTTGAAGAGACATGGATTTTTTTTTCTTCGAAAATTAGGTGGCTGTTTGTGTTGGGATATTTTCCTGTATAGCTAAACACTGTGGTCACAGCTCATAATCAGAATTTGTTACTGGGAGGTCTGGAGCGAGCTAATATCACATTTGCTGATAGTGCTAACATACTGATTTTCAGACAATAATTTCTGTAACAGATTTGAACACCTGTTCAACAACTGCTGTGTTTTTTCCCTTCCGTCTTCTCCTGCTGCCTCATTCTTATTGGATGGTTACCATGCAACCATGACAACAGACCCTTACTATCATGATATTTTCCTCAGTGCCATGACTTTAATATTACACCTATACTATGAGCACAACAGTGCAAACACAGACTTGGATTACACCAATCAGGTGCATGCGTTGCTTGAATAGGTATAAGAGGATTGCTAGCTATTAAATCTTTAAAACAACTGTTTTTGCTTTCATGATTCTGTGTGAGAAGTGACAGCATGTTGCTTCAGATCTTCTTCACCATTATCACCGGTCGTGTCATTGAAAGGTGCTCTGTGGTGGGGGCTGTGTTTTAAATATACCCTTCCAACCAATCCACCCACACAGGTTTTAATGATGGCTGAAGGGGACAAGTCAAAATGCCTGCTGTGAAGAGACCTACCAGACCTTCTCTGTGTGGGGTGTACAAACTGTGCTTCACTGACAGCTCCCTCACTCTCCTGTTAGTTTTATTGCACCTGGTGTGACAAATCAAACCTTTATCATTGTTTTTAGTTAGTTTGGTGACATCATTTAATACTCAAACATCAACCTGACAAGAGGTCTAATCAGCACCGGTAATTGAAAACACCTGTGTGGGTGTGCAGCGCCTTTAGGTATTCCAGACATTTCTGGTTAGCTGTTTGTGTATTGTGTTACTCTGGGATTTGCAATTAATGTCCAACAGAGTAATATAGGAAATGTGTTACAATTTAAGGTTGAACCTATATTAATATAGATTAGAATATCACAATGTCAGGGCAGTTTTATAAACAGAAATGTGTATCATTGAACTGAATTTGTGTCTTGTTAAGCTTTTTTTTATGTGGTTCAAATCATCCCAGCACATATTCTAGTATGTGCTATATATAGTATATAGTAACCCACCTGGCCATTATAACCTATAACTATGTGTAATATTTGTGGCCTGTGTAATGACACAAGTTAGTCTGTGTTTTTTTAATGGCAGAAAATTGTTTGAGCTGTGATATTGTTTTATTGTTTTCCTCTCTTGCTGCTCCTCTCCTCTCTTTGAATGTTCTTGAATATAATTTAATATAATTTATAAAGTCTCTATAATAATAAAGACAACAGTTTGTTGCAACTCAATTCTTTGCTCAGTCCCTCACCAGCAACATACAATTACCACGATATTTTCCTATGCTATTTTATTATAGATGTTGAAACAGACTAGTTGACAGATATATCTGACCCAGGCCCTTTAAGTTGCTGTTAGCATACTACTGATCGAAAGCTATGGAACAGCTACCAAAGAGACCTTTTTTTTTTATCAACTACTTGTTTCAATATTAAGAATAAATGTTCAATCTCATATAGCCTAACAGAATAGCATTATGAAATCATCATAATTAGAAGGAAAGGGAGAACAAACAGTCTACTACAATTGCTCTCTTCTACTCTTTTCCCCGCCCCACGCGCTGACGTCATGCGCCGGTTAGCCAGTGAGGTGGAGGGACGGGGGGGGGGGGGGGGGGGTTCACAGCGGGGGGGCAAGCAGCAGCGT
>NC_060155.1:21641459-21660539 GCF_021292245.1 Micropterus dolomieu
GGGGGGGGGGGGGGGGGGGGGGGGGGGGGGGGCGGGTGTTCACAGCGGAGAGGCAAGCAGCAGCGTCGCAGCGGCGCTACAACAAGAGCGGCTTTCGGGCTTTGTTTTGTGGATGTGAATGAGCTCCATCACCTCCTTCAGAAATGTGGACGGATATAAGGACGTTGCTACTTTTTCATTCGTTAGTCTTGAGGCTTCATTTCTCGGAAGGTCAGTGGTGTTGTTTTTGTTTTCCTGCATATGAGACGTTAGTGAAATAAAATATAAACCGTAGTGTGTGTGTGTCTGTGTGTGTGTAAGATGGGCTGTAGAGGTGAGAGACTGGAAGCGCTGCCTGTGCCAAGAGAGAAAAGACCAAAAATAAAATCACTTTTCTCTCTCATTAATACATCAGAATTTGGCTTATTGAATTTGAATGTTTAATATCTTGGTCGTTCAAGCAATTACTGGGGGGGGGTGGGCTCTGCGTATCTGTCATGTGCTTCTTGGCTGTGAGCATCCATAGGCTACTGCATCAGGTAGTAGTAGCCCAGACTGAATCTTTGTCTTCATGTTGGGGAGAATTATGTCCCTCCTCTGCTGCCATTCCCCTCTTTCCCCCGAAGAGTTTTTAACAATGTTGGAAAAAGTAGATCAATAACTGAAAGAAAACAGACCACAACGCTCCCATCGCCTCAGCCAATTGACCTGAATGAATGCTGAATATCAATTAGGCATTCATTTGCAAATGACAGTTGAACTACTAGCGGTTACTACTCCACTATATCCGTTTGTTGCTGATCCATCTGGACACTCTTCTCCCCTCTTTTTATTTTTTCCCCCAGCAACGGATGAGTGTGAGGATGGACAGTTTCAGTGCAACAACAAAAGGTGTATACCGACCATCTGGAGGTGCGACGACGATGACGACTGCTCAGACAACAGTGATGAAGAAAACTGTCGTAAGTGTTAAAATCAGTGGAGACATTAAACGAGGTCTGTTAACTGTGAAAAAGACCCGCTACGATTAAGGTGTTGTGCAGTTATCACAATAAATGGAAATAATTAGTTAAAAATGTATCAAAATAGAACAAAATTGTATTCAAAAAATAGATAATAGGTCACCAGAACTCCTCCCTTCCATTACCTTTTTTTCCCAGTGCCACCCACCCATAACAATTAACGGTGTTAAAATCTGCACTAAAACATAAAAGCATCCCATTGTATTCATATGATCTTAGATAGGCCTAGTCCATTTAGTAGTTTTTCTATCCATGTAAAAAGTTTAAAAACGGATTAAATTTAAATAATTAATCTAATCAAGAGACAATACCTGGATCTGCTCCCATCAGCTATCCATTAGAGCTTGAAGAATGGTCTGCTCTTGACTAGAGTGTATTGAAGCTCCTTTATCTTAATGAGCTGTATTTCCTCATAATGTTTAACAGTTATGAACCAGAAAATGCAACCCATATCTGCCCCTAGGTTTCTCTCCTCTCATAATTTCTTATTATTTTCATGGTGGTTTTGCTATTCTATTAGCATTCTAGCTTTTTAAAAAAATCTATTTGCTCATTGTGCAGGACAGTGCTCTATATTTAGGGAACCATAAAAGCTTTCAGAGTTATAAAGAGGCAAACATAAAATCATATTTTGAGTGGGGATTAGGCGTGTGTGTGTGTGTGCGGCTCAGGCCCAGAGTATGTGCAGGTGATTTTATCCCTACTACATACATAGAAAGCTCAACAAGCATGTTTTTTTAAATAAGTGTTGACTGGATGGAACCATTTTCCTGTCATCTTCAAATAAAAAGCTGTCCAGCTGAGAGACAGATTGCGTAGTGCATCCGCCTAGTGCACAAACCTCTGACAGGTATCTGGGATATGTTGTTTTATGCTGAAATAATAGAATTCCACTTTCATTTCTGACTGCAAGCCAGTGGCCTATATTTTGGAAGAATGGTCGTCCTGAAACCACTGAAGTTGTGCCAAAGCTGAATCCAAGCTCTGCATGTGTGCCATGCAGCTATGTTCTTTTGTGTCTTGGTTAATTGTGGCTTGGGAGGAATTCTTGCCCCTCCCCACACATGCATGCATACATACAGTGCATACCCTGTATTTTTCCTCACACGTCTTTCTGTCTTTGTTTGTTTCTGTCTCTTTCTCCCACAAACACCCAAACACACAGACCTGTTGTGTACAACCGCCTTGTGGTTCGTCTGTGTGTTAGTCTGGAGGTGTTGCCATTGTTACCCTGTCTCTGAGGCCAGCAGGACGAGTCCTCAGGCATGCCAAAGAAAGCCGGTCATTTGGAACATCTTTGCACCTAAAACATTTATGTGTCACTGCTACACACACACACACACACACATGATTAACACACACACACACACACACACACACACACACACACACACACACACACACACACACACACGTGATGTTTGGAGAAAACCATTACTCTGTCAGGCTTTATTTTGTCTGTATTTCTTTTATGAATGAAATAGGAAATTGTCAGTGAGGTTGTATTACCCCCTGTGTGTGTGTGTTTTTCATCAGACAGAGCTTCTGACACATTTAGGCTTTGAGTGAAAACACTCCTCATGAAAGCCTTTTAAGCTGAGACTACTGTCAACTCACCATTTGATGATTATGACAAAATTACATGCCATTATATTAGAGAGTGGCCTTCACTCTGTGTCAATTTCTTTCCCTCGTGTAGCTTATTGTATGTGCGTGGGTAGGCAGATGAGGCTGGTTGGCCTGCGCAGAGTCAGATCTGTGTCTCTGCACTGGCATCCTTGTAGCGTTGGAGCACTGATTGGTTAACGATATTAGCTGATCAACTTTTTACTGTTTGATTTGGAGAAGAGGTTCTCTGGCACACTGTGCAACTCTGGCAATGTTTAATTAATGTGTTACTGTTGAAGTCATCCTCAGCTGTAGCTTCTGTAAACTCCTTTTCTATTTCTATGTCTGAGAAGGCAAAAAGACAGAGGGACAGACAGTGTTGTGCGGTGAAGTGTAAACCTGTACAACATATGCTGCACAGAGGGAGAGTGTGGTAAGGATTTAGCTTGTACACACAGCAAATCCTGTGCAGGAATTACAGTTACTTTCTTGTTGACTATGAAGTGGTGGCATTTTTAAATTAAGTTTCCGAGCAGTTGAACGGATAGTCTCACTTTTTATTCTATTTGTATTCACAATATATTTTTTTTTACGACACAGTGCCAAGCCCAAGAATCTCGTGACTGAATGTGTGCAACAGACCACATGGTTATAAAATATGCTGACAGCAAGAAACCTTTGCTGCAGCTCTTTAATTAACGTGCCAGTGTCACCTTATTTCTAACCTGACAGGTGCTTGTGGGTGAACCTCACAGAACAGGTGCAAAGCTCTTAAAACACTATTATTGCTCATACCAGTAAAATACCCTTTATGCACCATAAGCCTCCTCTATCCACCACCCTGTTTCTGTTAACCCCATCCCCCCACCAGTCAACCCCCAGACTGCACGCCCATCACCATCCCCCATCATCCAGACTCTATTCCCTACTGACCAGTCACTCGCTGCATGCACCCATACCTTCATACATGCATAATTGCACTAATAAGTATGCATGGACACAAGTATGGAGCAGACGTTTGTGAGCATTAATGCATACATACATAAACACACATGAATGCATACCAATGAACTTTTCTGACAAAGGATTGAAAAGTTGGATCCAACTAGCCATAGTAGAAACTGTATATTTTGTTTACTGGTTGCGTAACATTTCTGGGGAGGATGAGATGCAAAGCCAGCCGCCAATGCCTCTCGCCTCATCTGGAGTTGACAGCAGTGGAGGCAACAAAAGAATTCTGCCTTGAATTCAGAAAGTCAGATTTGTACCAACTCTTGACATGGAGCCGCTGTTTAATCCTCATCCTGATTATAGCAGCATATCATCCAGTTTCCATCTATCTGCATTACCTTCAAAGTCCAGCCTGTCCACTTGACTTCTTTCTCATCCTTGGATATGATAACAATCTATTTCATCCTTGTTCATGAATTTAACATCTATACCTGCAGGGAGGCATTTCACATCACCACGTAGCGCTCAAAGTGATCTATTGTTTTCTTCTGTGATGCTGTGTCAGCAACAAACTGTGAGCTTCCTCATTTTGTGTTTTTTTTACCTAATAAATCCGCACAACTCCTTCAAAGGCAAACTCACTTTTGAAACTGCTGGCGCTCCTTCACACCTCCTGTAGTCACTGATAATGCCTTTATTCCAAAGCCTTTCAGTGGATACAGCCTCCTCCTCTGGAGTGTTGTAACCAAAGTCCTGCCAACACGCAAAGTTTTAGAAGTGCAAAAAGTATCTCTGCACCCTTGAATATTTAATCTCTTATTCAACAGTTTTTAAACCTGAGCTACATATTGTTCAGCTTATGGTGTGTTCCATTTACCTCAGAAGTTGGAGGTCGGAGCTGGGAATGACATCACACCCAAGTTCACGGTGCTCCAGTTAAGAAGTCGGAAAATCTCGCTTGGCCAGCCGTTGTTTACAACTAGCCAGGTTAGCCATTGTTACGCCGGTTGATAAAAATGCATTGTGTGGTATTTACTCATACTAAACACAGTAGCAACACATCCACAGACAGCAGTTGGACAGCACTTTGTGTATGAAAATTTATGAGACACAAGTACACAGAAGTGCTAATAAACAGTATAAACTACAGCTTTCACTAACTGTTGCTACCCAGAGTAGCCATTTCGCATCGAGGTAGTGCGGTTCTCCCTACTTTCAAAGTCGGAAATCCGATTTAAGGGAGCGTTCCCTTTGAAATTTCCGACTTTGTACTCGGAAATTCCGACTTCCCACGTCAAATGGAACGCACCATTACGTCTGACACCAGTTGAGGAAAAGATGTAAATCCAATGTGCAGGTGTCTTTTATTTATGTTGTTGTCTCAGGTACATGGTATGTTTTTTGGATGTTCCCTTCTTACACAGTCTGTAAATTGGATAGATAATCTAAGATTAGTTTTGGCTTCAAAACCGTATTCTTGCTTTTCTATAGAGCTTCTTGCTGTGTTCCAGCTGGGAAGAGGTAATGCCATGCCAACTGAAAGGCATCATAGCCCTTTCTGCTTTAAAATGCTTCAGGTATTGCTGTGGATACAATGAGAATGACAATTAAGCTATTCAGTGCCTCTCATTATGGGATTTGCTTTTTGTGTTGCTCATCTGTTGCTTATGGTTAAATTTTTCCAACCGCCCTTTTCAAAAATAGGAAAGGGGTTACTTTCAGAAATCTCTCCAGACCTCCAAATGCACACTTATACTGTTTTCATGGCACCTGTTTGGAGCCAGTTTGGCTCCACTACCATCTACCATATAGCTGCCGTTTTCTTGTTTTCTTTTCTTTTCATTTCATTTCTTTTTTTTCATTTCTGTCATGTCAGCAACGGAATACAACAAAAACTAAATCATGAGTTCATAGTGAAACTTGCAGCATCATGACTCTGTTTTCTTTGGCACGCTGTGCTGACTGAAGCACAAACACACCTCTTCGATTTGAGTACTTATGGCTTGGTTTTTATTGCTTGGGCAAGTTCTTCTCTTCTGTGTGGACACAACCCTGCCAAGCTAGTTGATTATACACGGGGAAGCAGTCTGGCCACCTGCAGGGATCTACTTGTAAATGCAGAAGAATAATACAGTAACTTGTGATGTTCTGCTTTGTGTCATAAAGGTTTCAGGAAAAGAGAGGGAGAACAGCTTGTGTTTTTGACGTATCCATTTTGAATTTATCTTGTTTTTTGTGCATGTAAATTCCCCCAGTCTTTGCCTCTGCTTGTCTGTGTTATGTGAAGGGAAGTATTTGACAGTGGAGAAGTGAGGGGTTGATGATGTGGAAAAACAAAGAGAGCGGGATAAAAACGAGTGAAGTTGAAGTGATAGAAAGTGGGGAGAGAAATAATTTTGACCTGCAGGGTGATTCAGAGAAGTTGTTTGTATTCTTATCAAATTCTCTCCATAATCTCTATGGCTACTGGCAGCTGTACACAGCATGGAAAGGATTATGCCTTTATCTCCCCACTCAATGAGGCATGTTTTCCATTGGGTCTGTGGTCAATTTATGTTCTGTTAACTCACTCACTTGTGGTTCACATAATCATGACAGAGCCTTAATTAGTGTACCAATTTTTAATAGGCTGGATAAAGGAAAGCTTTTATGGCAAAAAGGGCTGAATTTATAAATTAAGTCAAATTGACCTTGATTCTATCATCTGTACCTTTTTAAAAATCTGTTTTCTTTTAAGCAAGAAGCTCCGAAGGTCTGTGTTGATTCCTTGATAGGAATATCAAGTCAGCTAATTGCACACAATTTTTCAAAATAGGACAAAGCCTTTATTGGACATATTTGTGGAAACAGCATCTATGCTTCAACCTTCTAGATGGGTGTTTTCCTTTGCAGCGGTTTACTGAGAGTTTACTTAGTGCTGGCAATGCTAAATAACTTTTGTGATGCTGCTGACATGAGCATGTCTCAGCCCTGTATAGGCTACGACTGTTGATACGAGGTAGTGTCAATTTGTGTTTCGTTAGCGATTTAAAAAAATCTATGACAATGCAAAGTTTTTTATAATAATAATAATTGCAATAAATGCATTAAATAAGTAATTGTGTTATTGTCAAATAGTTAACAAAGTAATACCATGTGTGTGTGCAACTGTGTTTGTTAGCTTGGTCTCTGGCCCTACTGGCCTACTGCCCTGTGTCTGCATGTCTCAAAGCCAGCTTTCACAAAGTGATCATCAAGAAGTCTGCAATTGAGCTATTATCTCAGATTAGTGCGTGTCGCTAAGCAAAGATGCTGAGAAAGAGAGAGAGAGAGAGGATGAGCCAGAGAGAGAGAGGGGTATTAATGTTGGGGGTATAAAACATCACTTAGCCTCAGCCGCTTGCCTTTTATCTGTCATGTACTTATCCCGCATTCCACAAAAGAAAGCATTTGTTTGCATAATTTTAAACATTACACCTCCTAGAAATCTCTGTTAATTTCAAAGGATAAAAAGCAGATATTTCTCTGGGGACACTCTTAGCAGTGTGTCTTGCCTCATGAAAAATGTTGTTTCAGCTTAGTTGAATCATTGAAAACTGCCGTGGAATTAAAACCACAGCATAAACTGTAGTCTGAGCAACACTGGTTTCTAAACAGAATAATCTTGTTCCAACACTAGCCTTAAACTTCACTTGTTTCCAAGTCAACTAAGACTTCATTGTGCCTTTATTTGAAACATGTTTAAAAACTGTTTTTTGAATGAAAAAGGTATCAAATACAAGATTTTGCATCACATGCCTCATGACTAACTGGATCACTCTTACTTCCATTTTATGTTCCTTTCTAACATATTTAGAGCTTCGCTGATTGTCAATTAACGCTGCAAAATGAGTTCTAGCAGCACAACAGGGTGCCTGAAACACTAGTAAATGTCAAGTAAAAGGTTGCGGGCGTCAGACAGTTTTATCCATTCACGACATACACAGTCTGTGTATGCATCTAGTGACATGTTTTTCTTTAGTAAGTTGAAAGCTCAGCTAGTTTTGAAATCCCAACTTTCGGTTTACATGAAAATGTTACAGATAAAGTGATGCTGCTACACACGGCTGTAGTTTTTGTAGCAGTTATTCAGTAGCAGCAGTGAAATGAACCCAGGTTCGCTTGAAAATCGATAAGGCACATGCTGGATGTTTGAGCGAGGCTGCCTGCTCTGTGAATACGGGCCTTGGGGCCACAGGCATTCAGGCAGACAGCGCCTTTCACCCAGAATCACTGTCAGAAAAAACAGACTCAGAAGGGAAGATGTTGGCATACATTGCAAGAACTGTGGCCCTTTGCAACTTGTGACTCATTTTTGTGAAAAATGCCACTTCATGTGACTCAACAGGCGGGATTGTGAATCTCTGCTGACAGCTCCGGGGATGTTAGGATTGGCTGAGTGTGGCTGTGAGTCTCAACTTTATTTTGATTTATCTGTTTGTGGATGAGTACACACACTCATCACAGACCTACAGAGAACATTAATGCCACTCTGAAGTCAAGCCAGGGTAAAAGAGACCGTCAGCAGCGAGTGTGGTAGTGAATTGGAATGATGAGCAAATGGCTGTGACACAGCAACCAAAGCCCTCAGTCGCCTTCTCTTTTAGTGATGATTCAGAGTAGACAGATGAATTATGAGCGTCACCTCCACTCATAGACGTAGCAATAATTCCCTCCTCTTGCCCAGCTACACAGTGACTCATTACATTGCCACCATCACAATATTAAAGCTTTACCTGCTCTGAAATCACTCCACCTGCCTACATGTCACAACCATCACACACCCACTAGACACATTGTGCCTGGCTAAAAATGAACTGTGGCCAACCCATTCCTTCTAAAGGGCCATGAAGGTGTAAAGACAAAGGGACTGAACAATGGTCAGACAGATGCAGTAACAGTTGAGAGATTCAGTAAGTCTTTACTATCATTCTTCAATGTAAATGTACTCTTTGGTTCTGCAACTACAATAATCAAGACTTAAATAATACTATTGAAATAGTTGTTGATTCATTTTCAATGCTCAATTAATCCATTTTTATCAACTAATCCTAGCATCATGTTTACATGTTAAGTTATTGTGGTTTACAGTTCTTAAAGTGGAATGAAAATGAGTTGGGAC
Source organism: Micropterus dolomieu (assembly GCF_021292245.1). Classification (NCBI taxonomy): domain Eukaryota; kingdom Metazoa; phylum Chordata; class Actinopteri; order Centrarchiformes; family Centrarchidae; genus Micropterus; species Micropterus dolomieu. Next base: position 21,650,160 of record NC_060155.1, read on the forward strand.
ATTTGATTTTTACCATTATATGATCTTTGATAGTAAATCTCATTAACATTCTGTATAGTCAGAGATGAGTGTGATAATTATGGCAGTATTAATTTTGATTATATCTCCACCCCTAGTTATGGTCTGCCCAAGCAGGACAGAATAGCTCTTTGTTTTGACATAAACTCTGTGTAATTTCATGGAAACCCCAATTAAATCACATTTTCATAACAATGTGTTACAGCTGGAGTGAGCACCATGGGTCTCCCTGATGCTGCCCATTTCTGTTTGATTTTGAAGAAATATACATATACACCTTACATTCAACAGTCAGTGTGTGTATTTTTTAATGGCTCAGCTCTTCATTATGGAGCATCTGCTGAAAAAAGTATGTGGGGACAAAAGATTTTCAGAAGGTTTTTAGACATTGTAGGAGTAAAGCCGAATTAGCTTACTGTACCTTGGGAATGATTTGCGATTCATTTTATGCACAAATGCAGAATTTATGAGCTAAACCAAAGTTAAATGGCAGTTAAATAGAGTCAAACATTATATTAACTGAACAATGATAGCAAATAAGAATCAGCCTGAGACTAATTTACTCAGCAGTAGATTTTTAAGTGTGAGTGGCCAGAATATCAAATTATGTCTCTAAAGAAACAGCCTTCCAATTAGTGGAAGAGCAGTTTTACATGGGCTGATCAAATGTGTCCAATGTCCAGTCTATAGACTAGATGCTTCACGCTGTGCTCAGTGTTGATCTGCCAGAAAGAAAATGTGACCCTTTATGAATGGCGGAATATAACATATCAGGCTCTGTGTGCAGAGCACAGAGCTTTTCTGCACAGCAGCTTTTGTCACAGTCCTCTGCAGGCCTATTTTTGTTTTTAAACAAAACACTTTGACTCGTCGGAAATTTGGATTTTAGAACAGTAGCCACCATTTTATTTTTTTAGTTTTCCTTGACATGTTCAATCATATATTGATACACATATAAAATGTGTTGTGCAAGGGCATCAAAGTGGTTGAAAAGTGGTGGGGACATCAGGGCTCAGATTAGGAGTGTGATGATACATAACATACAGAAATATTTGAAGCTGATCAGCGGGTTGTCTGGGGGTCCTCCCACAGAAGATTTAGAGCATTAAACTCGTAATCTTCAGCATTCTGGAGACATTTTCTGCTCCAATTTATTTCATTTATTTTGAAAATGTCTTTTTTGTATGAAGGGAAACTATATTTAAATTGCATTGCAAGTTTTCTTATTGTGCAAATAAAATTTTCTCAAAGAATTTTCACTTTTTAGTTTCTTGCTTACAATTTTCAGAACATTTTTAAAAAATGCTTTCAAAAAGTGATGGGGACAAAATCAGCCATTTCAAAATGTGGTGGGGACATGTCCCCAGCGTCCCCAGTGTAAATGACACCTATGGTTTTGTGGAAGATTCACATGGAATAACAGTGTTAGTATCAGTCTTTTGTCATGATTTCAAGATAAATATCAATGTACAAAAACCCTTTTGCCTAATCTTCCTAAATGCTGTAGGTGGTACTTTATTTTGAATTTGAAATCACATAACTTTCTCCATCATTTTTAACTTTAATCACAGTATAATATGAAGCTTTTAATAGATTTCTGCAGTCCCTTCGGTTTGAATTTGTAAAGCTTGTTTTTAAATCATTGGTTATATAATAATTTAATACTAATCCAAGATTCATCCTGACTGTGTGTTAATACAGAAGTTGTAGCTCAGTACCACAGCTGAAGTTTTCTTGAAAGTGGTAGGAAACATAATGCTGATAGAAAGCAGAGGAGTGGGAAATGTTCTCTGGCAAGGTTTCTCTGTGTTGTGCCTGACCTCATGTGCTTTGGGGAGGCATATTGTGATCAAAGCTCGATAGCTAAGCTTGGCCTAGAGATAGATACGTTGTAAATGCATGGCCATCGTCTGCTCACATGCACACACAAACAGGCATGCACAGTCACGCACTAAAACATACTCATGGAACAGCTTGGTATACACAGCAGAGTGTGGGATGTTTTATTGGTATGTGCGTACCTATTGTGCACAAAAAATGATGTAATCTCTTGTGACAGGGATCACCAGAGAAAGAAGAACAAGAGTGATGGAGATGGCAGAACAATAAAAGGAGAGAAAGAGGAGGCGTTATAGAGGCGAGCCAAGCGGTGTTGTAAGGGAGCGGGGTGGAAGCAAGGATCAACAATGCTGCAGTGTCATTGATTTTAGAGTGCTTGTTTTGCAGTATGGTTGTGATGCAGATCAGATAAAGGGTGGCAGGGAAGCCCATTAAAAATCAAGTGTAGTCTCTCCTTGAAAAAGGTCGGAAAGTTGAGGATATGTTTTTGTCTTTCGCAGCCCAATCTCGATGTACGTAGTGAACAGCAAGAGAGTAACTACAGATATATAAGGAGAACAGACACCAAAGCAACAGGTCAACAAAGTAAATGAGACAAAAAGACAGGTGAAACCTAGTCTAGCCAGAAGACAACATTTAAAGCAATGGCACCCATTTGGCTTGAATGAAGACAAGCAGAGCATCTTTATGGGAGTCTCCAACTCACTGCAGAACATCTGCTCATCCTATCAGACAGCCAGACTGCTGGGAACACCTGGCGTATGTGCAGCTTTCCTGCTCTACTTACAATGCTGTTTGAAGTGCATTTTCTGTATTTAACTATCAGTCAAAACGCTGGCAAATCAGGCGTTCTTTATCTTCATTTAAAACAACATAGTTTATGTATTTGAAATTGAGCCAAAACAGACAATAGCGAGCTCCGGTACATAAGCACTTCAGTCTATTATACAACCGAACAGCAGAACCTTATAAACTGCATAAATACTAAAATACAAGGTGACAGCCCTGCTGTAATTACTGCCTTTGTGAACTCTTAACAAAATCTAATAATTTGGATCCTAAAAAAGTTGCAGGATTATTATACTAGACTCCTGAACCTACTCTAAAATCACTGTAGCTTTTAATTTGTAGTGCTCCGCAAAGGCCTGTTACTGGTTTGTATCTAAACAGCAGAAACCTCACTTTTGCATACAGTACAGTACCACGGCCTACTTTGAATCTCGACACCACATATGTTATTACAGGGTAGAAATAGCAGCAAAAATGCCCCAGAAAAAAAACCTTCATTAAATTGCCTTATGCAACAGGAAGCTGCTATTGCAACTGAAAGCTGCAACGTGTTTCACACAATGCATTGTAAAAAATGTGATGATCTCGACATTAATGTGCATTTGTTTTATGCCAAGGGCCTGTAAATAAGGCTTTGTAAATGTTGAACTATTAAAGCCATCTCACTTTCATTTAACATTTAGAGTCACTGCCTGTGAAGAGGATTGCTTGATTGATCTACCCTGTGCTAGTCGCTAGGCGAGCATTATGACGCTTAAGCAGAAGAAAAGGATGGACTACAAACGAGCTGTTTTCAGGCAGTTCAGAGCAGTGTTTTCTGTGGGAGAAGGGAACTCCCTCTGGGCTGGACTTTGAGCTTTTTCACTTTGCGAACCTATTACATGCACAAAAAAGGTATATAACTCAATAAAGGAGAAAAAAAGCCAAAAAGCATAATATGACCTATTTAAGTAAGATTTTATGAAAGCAGCAAATTATTCGCTTCGCTTCTGTCCTATTAGTTTAAGTGAGGCCAACCTAAATGTGTAACAAATGTACCGTGCCATTAATGGAGCCATCTGAGCTTTACATGCATGAGAGAAACTGTAGCAAAGAGCGTAGTTGGTCACCCTCAGACAATCACTTGGATATGCAGTGTATTTGTTTATACTGATACTGTATGCAGCAGATACAGATGTATAGTCGTACATTGCACAAATGGAGAGAGAACTTTGTGTTTTTAGACTCGGGATGACATGAAGTATTTACAACTCCAAGTCTGTGCTTACGTGTGCTTGGTAGCAAACATCCAGACCTCCCATGCCCCCTGACCCTCAGGGCTTCAAGGTTATTTCACGATCCATTGATAAAGTATTAATCTAAAGCGTCTCTAACAACAGCTTTTGTGATGTGCCCACCCTGTACAGTAGCTGCCTTGTGCTACTTTTCTAACATTCAGTAGCTCTGGTGGTGAGAGGGAAGCCTTTAGTCACGGTCTGAGTAATCTGGTTCTATGGTGGGTGGCTGCTAGACTCTGTGATTGGACAGCGGGCAATTGATGGGCCCACACTAGAGCATATTGGCCCACACAAAGTCCATCAATAGCTGTCTGCCACTTTGTTCCTCCTGTCTGACTCCTGTGTGCTATATGTGTTAATGAGAGGGAAGAAGAAAATAAACAAAACAACAACAAAGTTTGAAGCTTGAAACAGTGAAACAGAAGGTCTGCTCGCACATGTGCAAAAGTGGGTGAATGCATGCATGTGTGTGTTTGCATGTAACCGTTGGGTTATGTTCAAAGGCAAACAGCGGCTGGGACTAAAATCTTACTGTGTCTTAATTAAGCTGCCTTGTTACTAGGGGCACATTTTCTAGAACAAGAAATTTGACCTCGGGCAGTATTACAGTTATGTTAATTTTCGTCTGCAGTGGGAAATGTGAAATCCTGCTCTCAGTGCCTTGTCACAGCAATTTGAATGCCTTAGTCTCCAGGCCAGTGAGGGTCTTTCTGAAAATTCAGTCTGCAGCTGGAATTGTGTTACGTGTCATTGGAGTCAGGTCTTTGTAAGAAAAAGAGAAAGAAGGAAGGAGAGATGGAGAAAAGAAAGAGATATGGCTCATTCTCTTTGCAGGGTAAAGGCTAATCTCCTAATTCCCATTACAGTCCCTCAGTTAGGAGACACCGTAATCCAGTGTGGCACACATTTCCATACAGAAGTGACTGTGCTGTCGGCTCTCCTAATGCATCTGGCTGCATGTGACTTCGAGTGGCAAGGTACTTTTTATCATTTATTCTTAACTCCAGACCTATTGTAAAATCACAATTTGTAATGGAAGACTACTATGAAAAATAGTGGGAATAAATCTCAATCTTTCTGAAGGCTTTTAAAGAATGACATACTTTGGGTTGCACACAAGCACTTTCATACATTACTTTATATAGTTGGAAGGTCTGAATGCAGAGACCCAAATACTCATGACACAAAGCTCTTGTCATGGATCAGAGTCCCCATTTACACCTGTGTGTCTCATATACTGTATATGTGTGTGTATATATATATATATATGTATGTATGTATGTATGTATGTATGTATGTGTATATATATATATATATATATATATGTATATATGTATGTATGTATGTATGTATGTATGTATGTATGTGTGTGTGTATATATATATATATATATACGTATATATATATATGTATGTATGTATGTGTGTATATATATATATGTATATATATATATATATATATGTATGTGTATATATATATATATATATATATATATATATATGTATGTATGTATGTATGTATGTATGTATGTATGTATGTGTGTGTGTATATATATATATATATATATATATATATATATATGTATATATATATACACATATATATGAGACACACAGGTGTAAATGTCATGGATCAGAGTCCCCATTTACACCTGTGTGTCTCATATATGTGTGTGTGTATGTATATATATATATATATATATGATATCTAGGTGCAGTTTATTCTGGCTTTAGCTTTGGCCACATATGTGTAAATTACAATCTTAATTGCATCGGTCTTTCTCTTCCAAGCACTATGCCATCGATCTGTGTTTCCCTTATCTTAATTTGAACCTAACCTTAGCCCTGACCTTAACCAGATAATCTTCTCAACGCCTATGCTTAACATAACCTAAGACCTAACTCCAGCCACAGTGGGCAGAGCTATGGCAAACATAAGGGGGAACATGCTTCAAAGAGAAAATACAAAAAACACAAGATCTGGCTACATGCAAGTCAGGGTTTATAATTCTCCAGTCAAGAGGATGGTGGTAATGGTACCTTAGGTGTTTGATGACAGATATATAACACCAGAAGAAGTAAAGTGTAGCTATTTAATTACAACAAAACAATTTAGCTAGCTGGCCAACAACTATACAGAGTATAAATTTGTTGTATTGATAGCCAGTGAGACTGTAGTTTTGCTCATTTTCATGAAATCTCACTCATGCCACTCCCTGACCGATGATTATTCAGTGGTGCACTGATCTGATAATCCCTAAAACAACACATTCTGTGTGATTATATGTGTTGAAATTGCTAGATTGGATTTCTTCTTCTCTTTATATGTGACAGGAGAAGGAAACATTATTTGTGTCACTTTAGCTGCCATTATTACAGTGGATACACTCTTGTTGCTATTTTCACAGATTGCTTACTGACCTAGTAATACTTGGGAGGAGTAACATGCATTTACGCCTTTTCAACATCTGGCTAGAATGTGTCTCATTTGCACAATGACCTTTTCCATCTCAGCTGCATGGATTTCCACACAATTGTTTTTTTTTTTAATAGATATAGCAATTAATAATGAACTTAGTTAATTTGCAAATGGCATGTTAACATGCTAAATTCAGATGGTGAACTTGATAAACAGTACCATGACCATAGCTGACAACTCTCATGAGTATTGACTTGGCTTTTCAATTATACATGCTTTAAAATTGTGAATTTCGCTGCTAAACTTACAAAATTCCTGAGGACTGAAGAGTGGTGACCTTGACCCCTGAGATGGGTACTGTCATAGGCCTACTCATAAAATAAACCAACCTCAGCAATACCTAATCTCACTCCAAACTAAATTGAAAAGTTGTCAGCTTTGACTATGACTGTGCTAACATAAGTATGTAAGCATTGTCATTGTGAACATGTTAGCAAGCTGAGGTTAGTATTTAGCTCAACTAAAGCCTCATAGAGCTGCTAGTGTGGCTATTGGTGTTTTGTAATTGTTAGCTATTTGCTTTGAACAAGACACATGAAGTAGATGAGTTCAAATGGGGTAAAATGTTTCCATCACAAACTCCTCTTAACCCACCAGCTCTTTCATTGTTGCTGACCTTATGGGTTATGTCCATCAGTCAGGTCTCAATGGTAAATGATGGCATTTGGTCCTGGAGTCATAATTACTTTTGAAAGATGGATAATGATTTTTAAGAAGAGTGTCTCCTTTGTATAACTACATTGAAACTGAGAGGAGATTGAAGTGAAGGGGGAAATCACTTTAGGATTCTCCTCATTAATTTCCATTCATCTGATTGTTCAGCAGCATAGACTCATTTCTGAGTCACACTTGTTCTTAAATTGCCATAAAAGAGGGTTAAAGGCTGTTTTGTATCTTTTTTAACCAATTCTGTAAGGTTGAATAGGAGTGAATAGAAAGATGAATGTGTGTGCCCCTGCAAAGTACAGTTTGGTTGTGTGCTGGGGCATAGGCACACTTCATACAGTATTTGTTACCCAAGATGAAGTCAAGATATTTTCTAGTCAGTATTTAAAACCTTCCTCATATGAGTACGTTTGTGCACTTAATTAATCAGTGAACTTGCACTGTGTTTTACTGTAAAATCTCACAGAGCTGATATTCTCCCCTGAGAGTTTTGTATGAGGCTTTGAAAGTTCTGTGCTTCTAATCTGTGAACTTGGATGTCAGATAAAAGTTAGTTGTATCTTTGTTGTGAAAGCTTTTATTCCAGATTTTTTTTAACTAATATCGAAATGTATGGGCAACAATAGCCTAAATGTTTAAGGTGAGGTCTTTAGAGATTGGAGATTTAAGCTCTACTTTGGAGAAAGTTCAACAGCCTGCCTTTCTCTTCCTGTCATGGTTTTGGGTTTGGGTTATTATTTTGGAATTTATTTTGGTGAATCCTTCCTTGTGTGTCTATGTTTACTTACTTCCTGTGTTTTTATGTTGTGTTGTTTTGTCTTTGTGTCATTTATATATTGTTTTCTGTTTTACTTTGTTATTTTCCTTTTCCTCTTGTTTCTGGTCACTTCACTTTCTTCTCTTGTGTTTTCCCACTGGTTAGATTGTTTGCTCCTCCCTGATAGTTTCCACCTGTACCTTATTAATCACGTTTCCTGTTGTGTAATAAGTCTGTGTCTTCCCATTGTTTAGTTCTGGAGATGTCTTTATTCAGTGTCGAGAATCTCGGCTTGTTTCCCTTGCCTTATATGTTGGATTACTGTGGATTTTGTATTTTGGTTCTCGCCTGTCTTATCTTTCTTCATGCCTTTTGAACTACCTACTTTGCCTTGGCTGTAAGTTGTTCACCCTTTTGTTAATAAACCTAGAGAACAGAACCTGCTTAGCCTGGATGTCTGACATTGGATCCAAACCCATTTTCCCTATGTCTGAACTCGGCAAACGTGACACTTTCCAAATATTGTTGAGTGTCTGCCTTCAGCAAGCTTCTGAAACCCAAGCTGTGCCATTGGAGCCACTTAGTAGCTGATATATAAATAACTTACTTTTTCTGAATAGCTGTAGGTTTAAGATGGTTTAAATTGTTTGGATGTGAAGCAAAGCATTGCTGAAAAAGATTATGTGTGTGCAGTCAAGCTTCCCTGAATCATTAAAGGTTAAAAACTAGCAGTCTGATCAATTGATCTCTTGGGAAAAGGTCTGGGTAGACCGCTGTGACTGTGATGAGAAATCCAAGACCTCAGGACTCAATAACATACAGCACAACACAAAGCAGAAGGGTGCAACCTCTGCAAAATATGTAAGTTACATTCAGCAGGATCTTGATTTGAACTCCAGGCTGCAGACTGTGGTGTTTGAGGCCAGGCAGAAGGAGCATCTGGCTGCTGTGTTGATTTGGAGTTATTCACTGAAGCGTGCAGGAGAGGTTCTGGAGGGAAGAGCAGCAATGGAAGTGTCAGCTGTTCGGCAGAAGGACCCGTAATCAAATTGTGTGTCTCCTTGTTTGCTATAGACCAGGGAGACTTTATTACCAAAAACTGTGGGGCAGGTGACTGACTGCACCAACCAGCTTGTCTCCTGTCATTTGGATAGCACTTCAGTTGTAAGGTTACCAGTTATAGATGTTCGCTTTGTTACAATTATTTGACAATATATCATTATCCAATTGTAGGGCTAACCCTGAATAGTCGAAAATTTTATGTGTCGATGGGCAGAGCCTGATTCGACTGTCAATCTCACGGTGTGTGTGTGTGTGTGTGTATGTGTGTATGTGTCGGTATGCGTGTAGTGGCAGAAGAGGAACACTTGCTGAAGAGATGGAGCCCCAGCTTCGCCGGTGTTGTGCCGAGTTGTCCGTCCCTCGTGGGACTTTAGGATTATTTATCACCATTGATGAACCACACAAAGAATATTCTATCGTTTTTAAATAGTACTTGAAATAGAACAGCATGCACGCAAAACTCTGCACAAGACCGGTAAATGTCAGGCGATCAGAGAGAAAATGGTCAACAGTAAGCCTAATTTTAGCTGTAAATGTAAGTTATACTGACTAATAAATAGAGACTGCAGCTCTGCAGCTTCTGAAGATTAAATTAGAGCTACCGTGTGTAACAATTCTTTTGCAAAGACTTGTGATTTTGTGTGTGAACTTCAGAGAATCAAGCTTTATCAAAATTAAGCTTTCAACATTTTATCTTACCGCAAGAGGCCTGGCCATCTGTCTAGCAGGATTAGTTTTATTAGGAGGTTTTGTTGTTTTTCTGCTCATTTTCTGATAAAAGTAGGAATTTGTTTGGGAGGGGGGGGCGGGAGGGCGCGCATGTGTTAGCTCCAACTGCAAAACATTGTCTGACCCTTGCCTTGGATTAAGAAACAGCAGTAGAGGCTGGTTCCTGCAAGTTCCTGCTGTTAAAATCTTACCTGCTTCCGCCTCTGCTCACATCTGCCAAAGCAGGATATTTATGTCTCCAGAGGACAAAAGGGATTGGGGCACACTGATTGATTCACAGCTTTTGATAGTGCAAACAGACTAACGATGTCTATGAAGATTCTCAGTCATCCAGGTCATAGTTATCCAACGAGGGTTAAAATGAAGGGCAACTGGACTTGGTTGAAGATACTGGAAGACGTTTCGTCCCTCATCCAAAGGACTTCTTCAGTTCTGACTGACTGGCGGGGAAACTCAGCTATTTAACCTCAGTGGGGTCGTTATCCCGGGTCATCGATGCCGCTGGTTCGTTAGTGTTCCTTGTTGCTGTGACGACAGTCGTTACAGTCGTTGAGACTACCTGTGGCCAAGACTGAACGACCATCGTTGGTATCTTCACCTGAGGCCAATAGGTTACGTTTGTTGAGTTTCCTGGGAAGTGATGAAAGGACAGCATTGTAAGTGGGGGATAAGTGGTGGCGTAGACCCCCTCCCCTGTTCAATGACGGCTTCTCGACCCTGGTGTAGATGGCTTCCTTGACACCTCTTTCAAACCATCCATCTTCT
>NC_060155.1:21660639-21756578 GCF_021292245.1 Micropterus dolomieu
CTCCTCAGGTCAAGACTCTGCAGTCTACTTACATCTGAAGGACAGAGGACACTCATTTGAGGACCACCAGGTGCACATTTTAGACAGAGAAGATGGATGGTTTGAAAGAGGTGTCAAGGAAGCCATCTACACCAGGGTCGAGAAGCCGTCATTGAACAGGGGAGGGGGTCTACGCCACCACTTATCCCCCACTTATGCTGTCCTTTCATCACTTCCCAGGAAACTCAACAAACGTAACCTATTGGCCTCAGGTGAAGATACCAACGATGGTCGTTCAGTCTTGGCCACAGGTAGTCTTAACGACTGTAACGACTGTCGTCACAGCAACAAGGAACACTAACGAACCAGCGGCATCGATGACCCGGGATAACGACCCCACTGAGGTTAAATAGCTGAGTTTCCCCGCCAGTCAGTCAGAACTGAAGAAGTCCTTTGGATGAGGGACGAAACGTCTTCCAGTATCTTCAACCAAGTCCAGTTGCCCTTCATTTTAACCCTCGTTGGACAAACAGACTAACGTTTCGACACTGTGTCTTCATCAGAGTCCAAATGGACACAGGCATAAGGCAAATAGGGTTTATTGTCAACCTAAACCAGGTGTACAATTGTCAGTGGATAATTGGTTGAACAGTTTCAAATCTATTGGATAATGAATCCAAGGTTGGGAGTTGCCATAGTCAAGTGTCCAAGTGCCATACCTCTAATACTCTTTTAAGTTAAAAAGATAAAAGGGAAAATGTACAAACATCAAATCCCGACTAATTCAGTTCTACATGAAGGCCAAAGGACTCGTACTGTGTAAAGAGTGTGAATCCTGTATACCTGGAGCACCAAGTTGATGATGTCATCATCTCTAGGCGAGGGTGACATTTTTTCAATTTACCAGAACTTTAATGACAGCACAACACTGTAGTTTGTACCTGCATGCTCTGCTGCACACTGGCTGTTTACACCCTCCACAATCACACCCTCCTCCTGTATGGTTTCTGTCATCTGTTTCTGGATGTGTTTCACTTGAAGGTATGTCTTCCATATCTCTGCGATATGTGTCTGCTTGGCTCTGTTCTGACACCCCTTGGGGTTTGATTGTGCTCCCAGCTGAATCATTAACAGGCTGCTGGAATTCATACAGGAACCACCCCAGAGAGCAGAACCTGTAAGGCGAAATATAACTGTGCAACCACTTGTACAACAATTGTTTTAACTCCATAATGAGACAAAAAATTTCTGGCTGAATCTAGGTTAGACTTTCCAGCAGAAGTGGTAATTACATAGGATTGGATGACATTACAGCTAGGTTGCATCACTGATGCTGCTTTAGAAATACCTGTAAGCTGTAAAGGCGGTACAGTAGATTTTGACATATTATCTGAATCTGTCTGTTCTTGTCTCAGTTCTTACATTCTGATCTTATATATTCTGAGATATTGTTTAAATGGTTTATACAAGTACTGTCCCTTGCGGCTGTACCAGATGCCTCCTTGTTGGATATGGATACCATTCTACACAATAGAAAAACATAGAAATATCCAAGTTACAACAGCTTAATGCATGTCACATATCATATCTGTATTGTGACCGTATAGTAAAAAATGCTAAGCGGGCAACTATAGTGGATATAGTTAATACATTTTCAATTTAATTGTTCTTCTAATGTAACTCAAATCCAGTAACTGCAAACTGTGTCACTGATGGCTGTGTTGGAAAGCAGCCTGTATCGCCGTTTAAGAAGCCCGCAGAAATACTTTTACTTTCCAGAAATGGTGTATTTAAAGTGTATTAAGTCGCTGCAGCACAAATGTAGGCTACACACTGTAACATTTAAGTTAGATGATCACTGGAATTCTTCTGATATATTAACAGAATCCTCTTGTTTCACAGAGCATGGATATCTTTTGATGGAAATAATTTATTTTCTCTAATTTGCATTGGTTGCTGTTTGCTTTACAGCGATGCCAGACGGTGAATTCATTAAACAGAATGTCACGGTGAAACTCATCTTGGCTTTCACTCATTAGTTGTTATTTATTGAGGTAACAATATTCTTTTGAGATGCATAGGGTGTGCAACACAGTCATTTTGGGCTTTACGCATTATTCACAGGTCTCCCTCTATATGTAGGCTTACCTACTTCATTCAGCAATCGGGTGCCCCCGTGTTATTGACACAATAATTCTTTGTGTTGTACAGATTATGTTCATAGATGCTTTAGGAATAGTCCAATTGTATTGGGTGCCTGTGCTTATTGATACCTTCATATAGACTATAAAAGTAAACTAAATGTATTAAACAGAAATAGCTAAATTGGAGATTAACATGCAAAGCAAAATGCATCCCCTAGAAATAACCATGTTACACAGTGGCTACTTCTAACCTGATGCACAGTGGATGAAATACTTATTATTCCAAAGAGAGAAGATCTCTGGCCTGAAACAATATTAAAACGCAAAGTAACTTTTACTTTGAGTAGTTTATTAGCCAAGTACTTTCATACTTTAACTTGAGCAGGTTTGTCAAATGGTAATTTTTACTTTTACTTGAGTGATTTCTTATGGGAGTAATTGTACTTTTACCTAAAGATTTTCAATACCCACCACTGGACAACAGACAGTACTGGCGCTGACATGGGTAAACATGAGACAGACAGCAGAGATGAGGTCAATAGCAAAACACAGTCAAAGCCACCAGTGGTATTCGATTCAGATCGATGATGAGGGCTGATGAGGGCTCATCTGAGGTGGTTACTATACTTGAGGAGAGCTAAATAGATGTGTTAGATAGAGCTAAATGTATTTTAATGGCTCATTTTGTGAGGTACTGTACTTAAAATTCTCAAGAATGCAGGTATAATGGTCTGTACCTTAATGAAGAGATGAAGGTATGCAGTGTGTCGTCTGCAGCCCTTCATCTAACAGCTTACAGTGGCTGGCTGTTCTTGTTTCATTACTTCCTGCAATATTTAAAACTGATGTGCTGTAAAAACAATGCTGTCCCATGACTGCTTCACAATAAAAGCCACTATCAGCCTTTGCTACTTGTTCAGAATCCTGAAATTTTGGTCTTTCAGATTTCCTTTTCATCCTTGACTAAACTTAATTTAAACTGAGTGTTCAGCTTGTTTGACTATGTCGAGCTTTGGCCTGCCCTGTAGTGCGTGTATAATGGAACATTGTGTCGCAGTGAAGATGCCAGGCTGTAGAATGAAAATGTTGACATATGGCTGTATATCAACCAAATTTTGCTTCTCTAAACACAGGAAAAAAGAAGAGTAGCAGAAGGTCAGACACATGGAGCGGCCATCATGTGGAGAAGGATATGTGTGTGTGTGGTATTTGCTGGTAGAGCAGTGGCAAGCTTTTCTTGTAAACACAAATTTATGTTATCTCAGCAATCTTTGTCAGTTTGATTTGACTGTTCTGTGCTATGTGCATCTTTTGTGTTTGTGTGTATGTCTGTGTGTGTGTTTGTGTCAAATCCCATGCATATGAGCTTACAAAGTGAACGAAAGTGGACCATCACATGGGCATGAATTAAAAAGAATTGCTTGAAAGCTAGAATGTCGATTCAGCTCAGCAGTGTACTGTTGCCTTCTCACAGACGCAGTTGTTTTACCACCTGTACCTCTGACTGATATACTGACTATCATACTCAAGCATCGAGGTAAATCTATTGGGGTTTAGCCAAGTGGAACCAAACCATCTTCAATATAAATCACTCTCAGGCTGCCTCGGAGGAACTAAGGAGCTGCGCTAGCTGAGCCTGCCCGGTCTCCTCCTTGGTCAGGAGGAGTTTGTGCCAATGTGACCTGACAGGTCAGAGAAAATATGTCTTTAGCAGGCTGAGGGCTATAATTAGCACAGTATGTGTCTTTGATCAGTACACAAGGTCAGAAGAAATGGTGGGCAGTGAACAGCACCAAGTAGCCTCCCTTTCTTCTGGCATCCCAAATGTATTGTGATACAGACCTGGTTGCGGGTTTACTGGGTTACGTAAATATGGCTGTAATGTTCATCTTTATCATGATTAGCCACCAGTAAGGCATAACGATTTTAATATATTCCATTGTTGCTGATTTATTGATATTCATATTAAACAATGTAATGACAGTAGGGCTGCAACGAATAATTGTTTTCATTGTCGATTAATCTGTCAATTATTTTTTGTTAGTTGTTTAGCTTCTGTAACTACAAACTGCATCTCATCTCACAAGCCTGTTGTATGTATAAAATAAATGTATCTTGTAAAATTTAAGAAAATTGTGAAAAAAGTCCAAGATGATGTTGTCATATGTCTTGTTTTGTCCACAAACCAACAATATTCAGTTTGCTGTCATAAAGGAGTAAAAAAACAGAAAATAGTTACATTTAAGAAGATGGAATCAGATAATTTTTCATAAAAAAGAGACTCATTTTAATTATTCCATTAATCGTTGCAGCTTTAAATGACAGGTTGTGGAGTAAGGATATTTATGAAGACTATGACACTTTTCAGTTCTGTTCTATTCAAAAAGCTTAGGGCCTAATCTTGCAAGTGTCATTTTTAGGTTTTAATCGACACAGTTGTCGTCACCCACATTGTGAAAGGAACAAATGTACTTGCCTCCATCTGTGCACCCTTGGAAGTGTGGAGTGTGGGTCTTAAAATTAGTTGTGGTCAGGCACATTGTTGGCGCATTGCTATGTTGGGGCAGCAGAAAGCGATCATGCCACTGATGGACAAAAACCTGGTCTAAAATCAGTCCTGTTATTTAAAGTGTGCATTATTCTGATAGTTAGATTCCCCATTAAGAGAGACACTGTGCGTATTTACGCACAAGGCACAGCAGCATTACATTATTAAGGCGGAGTCTCACTGCCAAATTTTGCGAGAGGAAATTAGATCCTCGCAAGCGTAAATGTATTACTTTTGCGCGAGCAGTATTGTAACCCTCAAGGAAAAAACTATGCTAAGTTCACATTTATGCTCCCGCGGATCTAATTTCCCCTCGCGTGGATCTCATTTCCTCTCGTGAGATTTGGCAGTGAAATGTTGCCATCTCCCGACAGTCTGAATACGTCTGGATAAACAGCAGCCTCTCTGATAATTGAAGTAAATCGTTAAAAGAAAACACACATACATTAATATAACCCACAATAAAAAAATCACCTGGAAGGTAGATATATGACGCACGACAAGTTCGTTATAATTTATAATAATGTGGTGCAGTGAGGATAAAGACATTTTATGGAGGAGATGAGCCTATATAATGTGGATCTATCTGTCTTTCGGTTACTGTTAACAGAGACTCCAGTCTGCAGTGTAGTTCATACACTTCACTAACTCACCACAGAACTGTAAAGTAACATTTGGCTTCATGATCAGAGAAAGTTTTTATATCATGCCGACACTTACTCGCACATTCAGTCTCTCTCGGTCGTCCACAAGAGTACTTCTCTTTCTCTCAACTGTGAGTCTACATCACACTTTTCTATTTATTTACATTTTATTATGTTTTTTATAGTGTGCCATTAATCTGCAATTTAAATAGCAATGTGCCAGGTGAAGGCACACTTGGCTTTTAAAGGGAATAGTAAAAAACACTGATTTGTTTAATTCACCCATTCATACACCCAAACACACCAAAGATTAATTAATATACTTAGGACAACCCTTTTTAACCATACACCATTTTAAACTAGCAAAAGTAGATTTGGTATTTCACCCATATCACCCTCAACAAAAACAAGAATTATTCATCGTATAGAATCACTTACATGTGATTGACTTTGCTGCCCAAATTGTGTTTACCTGACTGACGTAAGACAATATATAGTTACTTCCTCTATTGTCAGATAATGGGATGGAATCAACAGGAGAAATGACTTACTCATTCTAAGGACACAAGTCAGCCACGTGGAACTTCTACTGTAGGTATACAATGACAGAGATACATTTTACACAGAACTTTGGCCTGTGCATCTGGCACTTCCAGCAAACCTCAACGCTCAAATTAGCCTAATTAAATTCTATAATTATTTGCAAAAGAAATTTCAAGAACAGCTTGTCCCAAGTCTTGTTGATACCATGCTGTATTTTCTGAGCTACCATGATATCCCATTAATTTTGGAAGGTTTAGTCATTTGCATGCCGGTGTAAGCCAACAGGATACATTATGTTTCCTGCTTCAACAACATTCCCCTACTTCACTCTGAGCTAATGAGGCCATTTGTCTTCTGATGCCCGGGAGAATGTGCTTATCACTGCATTACCTATTAAGCTTCTTGTGGCCTCCAAATGGAAAGAGCTGTCATTAATATCCTTCATGGTAAAAAAAAGCTTCTTTAAGGGGTTAGGTAGTGTGTGTGTGTGTGTGTGTGTG
The DNA here is from genome assembly GCF_021292245.1 of Micropterus dolomieu. Lineage (NCBI taxonomy): Eukaryota > Metazoa > Chordata > Actinopteri > Centrarchiformes > Centrarchidae > Micropterus > Micropterus dolomieu. The sequence continues at coordinate 21,666,998 of NC_060155.1, forward strand.
TGTGTGTGTGTGTGTGTGAGAATGTCAGATGACTGAAGGCTGTCTGCTGCTCTGCTCTTGAACATCACTAAATGATTGAGTGAGCTCAGTTCTTGACAGGGTTCATTTAAGAATTACATTCAGCAGCCCTATGCTCACACATGTAAATTCACACTAAGGTTTCACCCATAGACTGTGTCCATGAAATAGGTTTCTGAAGAGAGCTGTTGTGAAGCTCAATGTGGGCGGCTCCTGGTGGCTCCGGCCATTGCCATCTTGGCAGTGCTTGACTGGCTAATCCAAATGTGGACAAAGAGGTGGAGCTAAGGAAATTGGCTATAGAGACCAAAACCATACCAGGCTGTTAACATGTTTATTTCTGTTGTGTAACTTTTTGCAGCTTCAAACAAAAAAACTAACAAAAACAAAATGGTATTGTTGTCACACTGATTATTATGATTATGATTATGATTATGATGATGATTATTATTATTATTATTATATTTTAATAAAATGTATATAATATATATATTTAACCAATATTTTAACAATGCCTAGAGTCTATAGCCATGCACGTGGCTTTGTTAGGTTGTACTTAGGCACAGCAGTGCGAGCGGAAGAGGTGAACATCCAAACCCTTCTTTACCGTGGTACACAATAAGATGGAGGAGTTTACAGTGAGTCGAACTCCCATCGGGGCCCTTAATGTGGGTTTGCAAACATGCCACTAGCATGGTTTAAAATGTTAAAAGCTGGTTAGCAGCTCATGAAGGCAGGATACAGCAGATTTAATTGCACTTTTATATTCCCCTTAAGTTGCTGAGAAAAATCCTGTATCAGTCACATAACGGGTGAGCACAACTGACATCTCCATATCTGATTATTATATAAAGCCCAACATCAACTCAATATAACTGCAGACCCATACAGTGTATATGTCTACCATGCACGTCCACATGAATTGCGTTTAAGAAAGATGAAAAGGATTAGAAGCAGTGAAATGTTGACAACATCGGCCCCAGAGGAGAAGGCTCCAGGTGGGGTTGTCGGAGCGTAGAGCTCCTTCCCACTGCACCTCCTCCAGGAGACATAACATGGCTGGGTGAACTCCCCTGTGCAGGGCCCTCATTCTGTCTGTGTCACATTCCATTTGTAATTCTCATGATAGGTGACTCACACAATGCTATTGCTATTGTTTTTGTTTTTTCTCAGATGTACTGGAGCTGTGTCTCTGTGTAAAAGTCATCCATTTATGGTCAAACTGCATGTGTGTGAGAGAGTGTGTGGGTTTGCGTGGAGTGAAAGTCACAGGGATTAATGTTCAGTAAGTGCTATCCCTGCCATATACAGTAATGTTGCCGAGTTTTTTTCCATATCACACTTTCCATTAGGATTCCATAAAGCATTATTACTGTGTATGTCGCCCTCCATCTCTGCTGCTATTACTCACTTCTGTTTTTTTTCTCAGCTTTCTATGTAAGGACTTTTCTTCTTCACATTCTCCTGTCACTTTCTCCTTCAGCACCCCCTCATGCCCCCCCCGTGAGCCTAACATTTTAAAAGCTCTCCTAATTAAAAGAGAAAGTCATTCCAAGCAGATGGCATGAGCTGGCCTAGGTAATTATTGCCAAGTGAACCATGGCCCCTGTAGACTGAAATGAGTAGCAAGCTCAGTCGGATTGGGGAAGAAGCTCAGAGAGAAACTGTGAAACGTGGGCACATCTGACCTGCAGAGGCCACTGACTGGATCAATGTGAGTCTTGAGCACAGTCTTAAACATCACATACTGCCTTGCCTTAAGTTCTCAATTCAGCCCTCAGCTGTCTTTTTTTTTCATCTAAGGGGAGTCAGATTATTTAATTAATTGAATACAAATTTTTATGTGCTGTATCTTCCAGGATTTGCAGGATGTTATGAATCTAATTATTCTTTTGCCTTTAAAATTGGTATTACGCCTCAGGGTTTCTTGTGTGTCTCTCTCTCTCTTACACCGCCACATCTACCTGCACAAGTGATAAATAGGTTTTACAAATATGCGGTTTGTGAATGCATGTGTGTTGCAGGAGATACTAGAGTTTGTTTTTTTAATAATGTAAGCACAACATTAATGAGTTTATACACTTGAGGGAGGTGTTGGTTAAAAGGATGTCACATCCTCATTTGCCCCATAATCATCTTTCTTCACCTTTAACAAAGCCCTGCATTCCTGCTGCCTAATGAGGACACAAGTGGCACTCAAAGCTGCACTTAAGGAAAACCTACGTGCTTTATGTGATCTAAGAAAAATAAAACTCAAAAATGTGTTTATTTATTTAGGGTGGGGATTTAGAGAAGGGAAAAACCTGAAGGAACAAAGGGAGGCGAGGGAATGTTTGTCTGTGCCATTAGCGCTTACTAGGATTTATTGCTGCTTTTATTAATATGTATTGTCAGTTGTAGATCTCGTGTTGTATTTGATGCTCTGTTGATGATTGTATGTTGTTCCTCAAATGTAAGTCGCTTTGGATAAAAGTGCCAAATGTGTAAATGTAAATGTCTCAGTAGTTTAATGGGGTCAGTGCAGAAGTGAAATGAAACAAGGGTGGCTGATTGTGGTTACAGGCTGAAAACAAATTTACCGCTTAAACACATGTCTTATTAGAGCGACACTATTAGGCATTTCATAATTTTCTTTTGATAGCGTCAACAAGCCGCTGTTATCACTTTGACTTTGGCACTCTGACTCAGGAGATAATTGAGAATGAAGTAATTAAACAAGATTTAGAATCTGAGTGTTTCTCTGTGGCAGGCTGGCCTGTACTGCTGGTATACAGTAACAAGACTTACAGCCACATCATGGATAAGGCTTGTGTATATGTATGCGATAATAAGATAATAAGTGGGATTTTATGTGTGAAAGATAGAGAAAACAAGACAGAAGAGCGAAAACAAAAATAAGTTTACACCTGGACATGCCTGTTTTTATCCTGACTACATTTACAGGTTTACAGTTTGATCACTGAAATCTCTCTAAGCAGTCTAGTCCAGTACTGTCCAGCTGTCATAATTGAGATGAGACAAGCTCTGTGCTGATAAAATACTAATATTTCTGTCTAGGTAGCTCAGGTAAGACAGTACAGTTGAATCAATAAAGAACGAGGTAGTACAGGACAGTGAAACTGATACAAGAATTGATTTTGTAGCAACAGAAATCAAACATTATTGTTTCAGCAGCCTGTTGCACCAGCTGAATTTAAGCATAATCTTAACTTGGAGTGTAATGTCAACACAAACAGCTACACTGTAACTGGTTAGTTTCATACTAAACCTGCCACTTCGTTCAGTTGCACCACAATCTAAATTGATTGCTATCAAAACATTGTCATAGAAAAGGATGTCATCGAATGCAGCATGGGGGATTTTTGGGAGAGAAAGCCAATGCTAACTTATGATGGAAATTAAAAGAGTTACAATAGACATTTTTTATATTAATAAGGAGAAAATAATGTATGCTGTGATTTGTGTCCTAGCTAATACATGATACATGTGTTTATTAACTCATTAATAATTTTATCGATCACTTCTGTTGTACTTTGATAAATTTTACTAAGGTGAGGATAGCTAGATCACACATAATCATGGTCATAAATCATAACTGCATTACCTTGCTGAAAAGATTTGGCCAAATTCAACACCTTAACATTCAAGAGCCTCTGTGGCAAGCAACCAAGTGGGGAGCCAGCAGAAATTCCTGTCGCAAGTGAATGAAGTGAAAGCCAGCATTGAGAGGAGGGAGATGTGATCGTTTAAATACATGGATAATGGTGCGCATTTTCAGACCGTGTCCCCTGGAAGACTTTCATAGTGCTGCATTCAGTTGTAAATATGAAAAATATTTGTGTCAAAAAACTCTCCTACATTCAAACTTACTCTATATTCTAAATTGCACTTTTTTTCTGTGATACTGAGGTCAGAGTAGGAGTTGGAGAAGTGCGAGCAGAGTTAGATTAGTGTGAGCACAACAAAGAAAGGAAAGACTGCCTGCTCTCTTTCCTTCTAGCCTCTCAGCTAAGCTTAAGCTCCCCACACATCTCTAAATGCTCTATCTAATTGAAAGCATCAGAGCCAAGATGGGGCCACCGAACAGTTGCGGCTGGGTAACAACACAGCAGATCTCTGCTGTGGGTCTTTTAGCTAGTGATTTATCAGACTGTACTGCAGGTCTCCTGGAGTAACAGGCTGAGGAAATTGAATGTCTCTGACCACTGTCTTCTTGTGGCTCTCTGGCCGAGCTTGCAGCCTAGTTGCTACAGATGGAGAGTGTGGAGGGTTTTTTTTTTGAGTGAAATACATGTTTGAACCGTGATAAGCTCTGGGCTGTTGCATAAAAGTTTTGATCACTCACAGGCCTTTTCTTGACATGCTTCTGATTTCCAAGTCTCAGCACGCTTGACATGTTTATCAGCCTGTGGCCTCACTGGCTTGTAGCTTTCTGTGGTAAACAGGTTTGGGAGGTAATAGTTTTAACCTCCCTGAGCTTGCAGGGTTCAGCAATCAGCATTCATTTCACTGCTCTGTGATTGGGGGGTGGAGGGCACAATGAGGAAAAGTCAAGAAAATAGGCAAAGTGGAGATAATTAGAGAGAGATATCAGGAGAGACAGCACTGCATAGGAATAATATGAGACATGATGAGCCTCTGATGAGAGTGATGATTGCTGGGATTCAGATAATGTGACCAGTTTCATGGCATAGATTAAGCCCTACTGAAGACTGACCACGCTCTTAACCTGTCATATTGTCTTCACACTTCCTATTTTCACTGTTATTCTCTGTCTGTGTTTCTTTCCCTCTGAGCAGCCAGGAAGACATGCGCCGCTGCAGAGTTCGCCTGCTTGAATGGCCAGTGTGTCCCGGGACGCTGGCGTTGCGACGGGGAACCAGAGTGTCCCGATGGCTCTGATGAGGCAGAGGAGACCTGCAGTGAGTGAAACTAATCATGTTTGTGATTTCAGACTTTTGTTAAAAAATGAAATACCACACAGTTTTATCTCTTCAGGCCTAAAAAAATTAAACAGTCTAATAAGGAAAACATGCAGCCTGAGGGGTTGCAAGTAGATTTTAAGATGTCACAAGCAAAACAGATCCAAACCGCTTTATCTGGAGGTAAGACCAAAAAGTGAGTGCAACCTTCCTTTGCACAGGATTTTTTTTTTATGAAGATCTTCCATAAAATGCAGTAGATGTTTAAAATGGGAAGTTTGGATAGGACAATATCGTTCCCCTTTTTATATCTAATATGTTTGGCTGAAACCTGTAAGATTGTGAGACTGCTTGTGCTTCTTGCCCATTGGACTTATTTTTAGTGATGTCACTGCACTTACCACATCTCAACATTTAACTTGATGTTATTATTGATAGAAATCATGGTCAAAACTACAAAAACAAGAACCAGGTCATATGACACTGGAATTTCACCTAAATGTTTTTCTGAATCATTGTTTGTGTTGTTTTTGGTTTCAACTGGAGCATCTCAGAGGCACAGTGGGATCTACTAAGAAATAAAGAAGCTGTGGCTTGCTAAATATATTGATATTATGCGTGTTACATCAGGATACACTGTCAGGGTTTGTTTAAAACAAGATTTATTTTGACTTTATAAAATCCTGTATTCAGGTTGCTAATTTCCCTTGTTATCTTGACACCAGCGGTCATTCAGCCGCCTCGCCTGCCTTCCTTGCCCACACACTTCAGTACTCAATGCTGTCTGATGGCGAGTGCAAGAAAGGCCTCGGTTACCTCTCTGCCAAGCTGTTAGAGCTGAGCATCTCTGGATGGCTCATTTTAGCTTGTGCCAGGCTAGCGCACCCACACACTGGCCCTGATGAGGGTTATGTGAGTGATGTCTCCACAACCAGCAGCGGCTCCAGAGTAGGATGCTTCCCTCTTGGGCTTATAGATATCAGAAGGAGCTGAAAGCACTGAGCTAATAAATAATGATTTCTCAGGAAAAAGCAGAGTAGCCACAAACACTGAAATTTATGACGTCGGTTCAGCTGTACTTGATCCCGAAACACAGGTACAACAACCCAAACCAGCTTCGCAACCTAGATTAGAGCAAGACATTTCAAAGTGAAAATGTATTAATTTGTAACAAATTTATCTTTCATAGTAATGTTTTAACTGTGCACTGGTATCTAACGTTCAGTAGGGAGGGTGGGTTGAGGGGAGGAAGTGGGCGGACGTCTTGTCACAGTGTCTGCTGCAGCTCAGTGTGTTTCTCCACCAGTGTTTTTGAGCGGGTGCCACACTAGGCGAGCATTATGACGCATTTTACATGGTGACACAATTAGCTTACGGGAGTAAAGGCTGGACAACAATCAAGCCATTTTCAAGCAGTGTTTTTCTGTGGGAGATAGTAACTCCCTTTGGGTTTGGCTTTTTCCCTTAGGAAACCTATTACATGTACAAAAAAGTTATTTAACACAATAAAGGAAAGGGGAAAAGCCAAAAAGCATAATATGACCTCTTTAACTGCCCTATAAAAAAAGAAAAGAGCCATGACTTCCTTGAGCCAAACCAGCTCAGTGTGACAGCAACAAATATATTGATTTTGACTGAGAACTAAGTTTACCTTCATGTAGGCCTTATTTAGGAAGGAACATATTTGAAATCTAACAGTTCATTGCTCACCCAAAAATTAACCTTTGTTGACATATGAACATCAGCTTCTTAAGATGATTACATCAATTCTTCTGACAAAGCTCTTCTCAATGGTTTGAAGTGGGCAGGACTCACTTGGAAAATAGAGAATCATGGTTTAGCACCATTTGAATCAGAATCTGATGACAGTTGTGGGATGTTTGGTTTATTATTATTATTATTATTATATAAAAACATTTATTATTGCATATTTTTCATGAATTTGTTTGAGAGAATTTTTTTAGGGGGCTTTCACACCTACCTCGTTTAGTCCGGCCTTTCCGACTTTTCAGTTTGGTCCGAACCAAAAATACAGGTGTGAAACCTCCCCTGGACCACAGTCCGGACCAAACAGATGAAATCTGGTCCGACGAAAAGAGGTAGTCTCGGACCGGATCAAACTGAACTATGGTTCGGTTCATTTCTGGTGTGAAAGCATTTCTTGGATGTTTCGGACTTTCAGACCATTTATAGGAAGTTCGGCATTTCCTGTTTAAACTGTAAACAAACAAATGCGCGGAGAAATGAGGACACAATTATAAATCTCCCGTGACAGATCATCTTCAGTATAGTTGGTGCTGCAGGTATTAATGCCATAATAATAACAATATAGTGGTGGCAAATATACATATGTTAATTTTTTCTTCATTAATTCTTGTCAAAGATACCTGCCGAACTGTTTAATAAACCAATCAATGTCAAGTATAGGGAGATGCAGCCCACATAGATGATGACGACAGAATGCAAGTGTGTCATGTAAAGTCCTTTAGTGCGGTCGCAGAATTGCAGTGTGAAACCAAACCAAAACTAAACGAATGTATCAAAATGTATCAAAACATGAACTTTGGTTCGGACCTTGATGCGGACTTTCAGGTGTGAAAGCCCGCACCAAGCCAAGTCTTCAAAGTCGTTTAACAGTTTGCCCGCACAAGCCAAGTTCTGAAAGGATTTGACTGTTGACCCCCACCCATCATCGCTGTTTGATGTGAAATACAGTACTTGTCTGCCCCAAATTCACGCAAGTCAACTCACAAAGCCGATAAATGGGCAATGACTGATGACATTTTGTAAATGACAAATTGACTTCTGCTCTACAGACCACTCAAAGCGCACTTGAGTACGCATTCACCCATTCACACACGTGTTCATCTACTGATGGACACTGATTTTAGGGGATGCCATGCAAGGTGCCAGCTGCTCATCAGGAGCAATACAATGCTTCCTATCCGAAACACAATTTGTGGTTCAGAATCTTGCCCAAGGACACTTCAACTGGAATGCCCCCAGCTGCCCCATAAATCAATAGGAACAGGAAAGGTCCAACTCAAATTTAATAAATATTAAAATCTGGTAACTGTTTATAAATTATAGCAGTGGATTTCAAGAGCAGAACCTTCTAAACATTACTGAAATAATGTCTTATCAGAGTGTTTAGAAAGGATAGTGGATGTTGATGAATGATGTTGATAATGATATTGTATAACCTGTTTGAAACTGATATTTTGTGTTCAAAACTCCTTTTCAAAGTTATTGTGGGAATTAAAATGCTTGTAGCATGTCAGGAAATGAATAAAAAAGCCGAATGAATCTTTCACAGGATGTTCATTCTAGTTCTGTAACTTTTTATTGGCCGTGGTTCAATGAATAATGTAGCAGCCGAGCAAAGCTTCTAATGTCACCCCGAGAAAGTTGAGTGTAAGGAAGGATACATAAAGACCTCTGAAGGATAACAAGTTTATATTGGAAATCCAATTAAAGATAAATGAAGTAAGGATTCATCTCTTGGCTGCAGAATAAAGAGACTGAGATCCGGGCAGGGACAAAAGCAATTTATATGGAAATCCCATATGTATTCATATGACGTTGCAATGTTAACATTTTCAACACCAACAACCGTGAACATTTTTGTCAAGGTTTTTATTTCTCTGCAAAAAAATAACAGGTATAGATTTTGACCCACTCAGAAATGTTGTGTTTTTGTTTTATCCAAATTCCTTTTTTTTTTGAGTGATCTTTGTTATCTTTTTGCTTTAGGCAAAACAAAAACATTTGAGTCATCCTCCTCCTTTACTAAAAGTCAAACTATAATACAGGTAGTCCTCACCACTGTGTAGCCCTCCTGATAATGTGTTCACATGAGAAGTGTCAGATCGAAACTGTATCCTGAACAGAGGGAGTGCTAATGAGATCTACTTCATCACAGCTGTCTTTCAGTTTGAGTGGATCCAGCTGTGCCATGATCACACTAAAGAGAGAAAAAAAAGGAAAAAAAGGACTCAAGGATGGACATCCTGTGAATATGCATGCAGCATCTTAGGCACCAGCAACCAGCCTACACGTGAATGGCTCTCTTGACATCTCTCTCATTAACCTCGTTTCACTGGTAAATTACCTGTCTGTGGCAGCCACTTGGTAAGATTACAAAGCTATAATGAGAACTGTCCATCTGTCAGGGGAAACCTCTTGATGTGCTGCATTTTTCTGATTAGAGTGAAGATGCATAAAACAACCTCTGACATGAAAGTTTTGCATATCCAGTCTGAAATGCCACTAGCATCAGCGTTTTGCTTAACACCTCAATCCCATGCAACACTTCACTTTAAAGTCAAAAGCTACCAAGCTTCACATTTATCAATTAAACTTTGCTAAAGTGATTCTTGTTCTGCTGTCTTAACAGCAGAGGGAAGGGCGGATTTTCACACAGACTGCATCCAATCTTTAATGTGATAGAGATATGAAGTTTGCCGTTATGTAAATAGCGTGAGCGTTTTACACGGGTCAATTACATATAGCACGGCATACACCTTAGTGCATCCTGCTCCAGTTATGCTAAAGCCTGATAAGCCAGGCTCTACTCTCACGTGCAGAAAACCCTCATCTTGTTTTTCATTCAATTTACCTCCCATCTCTCCTGTGCTTTCTGTCTATTTCAGTTTCACCTGTGCACAGCCATACAGTCCGCACTCACATTTGCACACACACACTCAGCTAAGGCATTTTGGACTCAGTGCTGCAGACATCTGTGCCACAGTCATTCTGGCTCTCTGAGTGGATTCCCAATTACACGCTGGAGTAGCGTTACATTGCTGTATTAAGAATTCAAATTCTGGGCCACACAGAGTTACTCGCGAGCGCTGAAAAATGAATGACTCCATGGAGAAACGTGAAGTGCCAGAGCTCATAGTTTTTGTGTTAGATTAATGTGTAATCAAGGAGGAACTGGGCCACAGCAGCCAGCTGTTCGGCAGCTTCTCTGCTCCCTGGCTAAAGCAGTGACATTTTTAAACATTCTTAGTTGCCTTAGTCAGTTTTAAGGATTTAACATTTTTGCTTTCTGGCAAAATTGGCTGGGTTCTGCTCAGTTTTGCATGTCAGTTTGTCCTCTTTGCTTTTAAATTCATTTCTACGAGTTGACAAGCGTGAGGAAACTTCACAGTGTTTTCTTCTTTCTTGAGGAGTCTTTCATTATGAGGACATAACCCTGAACTGGTGTATATTTGCAAAATGTGAACTATTCAAACAGATGGAACTTTACTTTTAAAATCCATCACATTGTGTTTTCAATTTGGATATTTCTCTGAAAGGGGTTTTGATGAAAACATCCTTCTATAAATCCCTTGGTAGATACTGAGCTCTAAAAACCTCACTTATTTATTGACTTTATAATGGGGAAGATTGTTTTGTAAAGATGTTTGCATTGCTATGAGAGAACTGTTTGTAGGTATATTTACTGTAGGCTGTTTATGTCAACACTGCTAATAGGACAACACACACACACACACACACACACACACACACACACACACACACACACACACACACACACACACACACATACACACACACACTCCGAACACATAGATGTATAGTTAATTTGTTATGTGCAAATAATAGTCTTCTGTTGTTTTTGTAACTCTTCTGTCTCCTCTTTGATACTTTGTTGAAGTGTCACTACCAAAGTAGGTTTACCTTCAGAACCTGCTTCTTTTCCAAGTTACTAAGTGGATAAACTCAAACTCAAATTTAATTTGTCCAGACAGTGTTGGTATTTTGAAGCTAATACTATAATTTATAGTTTACTGTAATTTCCTTTGTTACACAAACACCTAATATAATTGAGTTCATGGAAGGAAACCGATGTGCTTCAATTAGGTGCTCCACCTAAAAAAAAATAGCTGAAATGTGTTTGTTTCTCCAAAAACAAATGTCAGCACATTAATGTCTTTTGGTGTGGAACCTTATAGTTTCTGCAGTTTTGACAGTTCATTAGTTGAAAATAAAATTCAACAAGATGATCAAGACACAATGATTTGTTTGGGGAAACCAACATTTAATGTTTCTATGTGTGATCCTTGTTTTTAATGACACTGATGGCCAACAACTGAACTGCTGTCAGCTTCCTGTTACTCACGTTTGCACTTCGTAGGCATGAACGAGCAATGCTGAAATGAACACGGAATGCTCAAAAATTAATTACATTCATATTTAGAATAACATTACTATGTGTAATGTTCCTACTGTATATTTTATTTGGATTATTTGCTCCATGATACTGACTAGCTTGCTGCCGTGCAGCCAAGCCACCCCAGCTTACCTTAGGTTACAGCTTGCTAGTTGGCCACTCCGCCTTGCATCGCTCTTGGCTAATAGAAAGAAATTGTTAGTTATATGCCTGGGCTGAGCCGACACAGAAATACACTGATCACTGTCTGAAAAGGAAGCACAGGGATTTCATTATATGCTGTGGACGAAGATACGGAGACTAGCCGAAACGCCACCACACCGGTGTGAACAGGAAGAGAGTTGGGTTAGGAACTAAACTATCCCAGCTTGTATGAGGGGTGAAAATATATATATCCATATACATGCGCACCAGTACCTCAAATGCCTTACTAGCGCCTGACAACACCTCTAAGATCTGACCAACCTCTGACATTACGCCTACAATATCCATAGACTTACAATAGTTACACAGGCATCAGACACGCGTGGCTCAGGTGTAGCGTAGGTGTGGCAATTAATTGATTTGTTTTCTGTTAGTCGAAAAATTTATTTATTGACTAATGTAGCTCTAGATCAGTGATTCCCAAAGTGTGGTGCATGGGGTGCGTGAGCTGCCTCTAGGGGGTGCGCGACAGGAAAACTGTAATGGTGGTGTAGTAGTGTAATAACTACAGTAAGTATTTGTGGATTTTTTCATGAAATAAAAACCTGAATTGAAAACTTTCCTTTGTAAATTTAATTTAAAATTAAAAACGTTATGAGATTAAGTATTAACGAATGAGATAAAGTTTTTACTGCCACTGTTACTTTTTAAAATAATGAAAAGGCTATAACGTTACATTGCGATGCAGTATTGCAGTGAAAAGACAGAGAAGATCGATGCATGCTGTGTTTAAGCGCAGTGAGTGTGTAAGGGGAGAGCGACTGATTTAAAAACCGTCACTTTCAAGAGTTTCACTGAGTTAAACCCCATAGAAGTGATTTCGGTCCTGTTCTCACTGATGTAACAGAGACACTGCGCTGCTTGTCATCATAGAAACAGGTCATCATATTTTGATGTTTATTGCACTTTCAGTAGTAATATCGGCAGCCTTCCCTTCAACACACAGCTCCGCTGCTCACCGGAGCAAAGTATTGATAGGCTGTTATTTGCGACGTGTAACCAATCAGTACTGTCGGCGGGACATTGAGTAAATAAATAAGTAAATAAATAACTAAGTGAAAGCACTCTCTGCTATTTACATAACGGCAAACTTCATATCTCTATCACATTAAAGATTGGATGCAGTCTGTGTTAAAACAGTTTTTATAGTTGTGATTAGAGTCACCTGAGGTTGTCTATACGTGTGAGCCCTTTAGACTGGACCTGTTCAAGGTGTACCCATCGCCCTGTGTCTGTTGGGATTTGAAACCAAAGTGCATGAACATATTAGTCTGGCTATATTCAGCTAATAAAGTCACACTCGGGGGGGCTCAGGTACATCACTTAATATTAAGCAAAGGTGCATGCCACAGTACATTACTTGCAAATGCACTTTGCTGAAAACAACAATTTTCCATTTTTTAGTTTGCAAACAGCAAGTGTTCCCCGCTGTACCAGATCTATAATTCAGAGAGGAGGACATGACCACGCTAACGCGGTTTAATGAAGCAGTGAATCTGACTATGATTCATGTTCTTGGAGCGTTTGCCTTTTTAGCTCTGAGGCAGAGATGCCGAGTTGTCTCTCTCACCATCAGAACCTGAACATTAACACACACGGGTGTACATGCTTGGGAACAGGCTTACAGTACTCAGACCCAAATACTGTATATGCAGACATAGCCACACCATAGCCTTTTAGCTGTGGTATTTGTAAAAGAGGGCCTGGGTTACTCAGTGATGATGAATGGTTAACATAATATGTTACTAACTGGAACTAGCTATACAGACAATTCAGGCTGTCACAATATGCTTAGTGCACAAATTCACATGGAAAAGCTGTCATGAACTGGCTATAGGATGAATCACCACTGTACAATATCTATTATAATTTTTATTAGCAATCAGAAGCAGCAAATAGTCAGACATTTATATGAACAGGCTGCAAATTATTACTTTGGGAACTCTATGCCATGCTGCAGTGTGGTGTTAGATTTGTTATGAAGCCACTGTTCATTATATCAGATCAGTTTAACCCATTTTTCAACTCCAGTGCTTATTAGGCCCCCCTATATCACAGTCTTACACCACATGCCTGGTGACAACTGACAAATTTAAGAGTTTCTACACTTCTTCATTGAAAGCCAAGTTTAGGCTAAAAGGCTGTCAGAAATAACAACATCAATCGCCATGATCAAATAAAAAAAACTAAAGCTATTACACCATTGCCCTGTGGAGATAAACACTGCCTTAGGTCTGCAAAAGGTGATGAAGTCTAAACAGATCTCCTGCCAAAACGCCACAGTGGAGATGAATCCTCATTTTTCACCCTGATGGTAAACAACAGCAAGGCAGTCTGTTTGTCTGTGAGTAATTGGCATTTATTAGGTTGCCTCCTTCTCAAGAAAAAACCCATTATGTCTTTATAAAATCAGAGGTTTCGTCAATCAATAGCTGTCATAAGGAGCAGTGTGGTACCCCTACTTTGTCGTAGCAAAGTTTGGTTTCTTTGTTAGCATTTGGGAGGAACAGAGCTCACGCTTCATTAAAGAGTCATCAGTTAAAAGGACAGGACAGCTAGCCCTCCGCTTGGTGGATTCAGATTCTGCTCAAGTCTGCGCTCTGCCTGCCTTTCCTCCGTCATCTCTTGATTTTGCTTTAGGACAAGAATCTGAAAGGTCATGCAGCAGTTTATCTCTTCATCCATTCCCCTTTTATACAGTATCTTGCTCTTTGCGTGTCTCCCTTCTTGGGGAGCCTTTTGTCCCAGAAGCTGTCCTCTGTATTTCTCTTTTCTCTTCTCCGCTCTCTCTTTTACCCTTACTTTCATTTGCTCTTTCTGTTTCTTGTTTTCTGTCAGGTCCTCGTTTAGTTTGAATTCATTCAGGCAGCTCTGTGATTTCCTCTTTCCACCCTCACTTCTTTCATCTCAGACATTTTTAAGAAATGTTTCCTGTATTTCCGCCCTGACCAGTATAATGGAAAATTTAGTATTGATGCAGGCAACATCAGAAACTGCCACATATCTTTTGCCTTGGTAATACACTTTCCAATCTCCCTTGCACATGAAACATAAAGAAATAAAATATTACTTTTATAACTTGTTGGTATATTTAAGTCACGAGTGAAATGAGCTGGCAGGTGGAAGAGGTTAACTTCACACCATATCACTCTGCTTATTTCTTACTATCCTGCTGTTTTACTTACTGCTTCAGTAAAAGCAGAACATTGTGCAGTATTTTAGTATACAACTGTCAAGAATGTTGAGTGACAAAGCCTTTGTTCACTGACCTAACTCTATAATATTCAGCAAGCAGAATTGACATTGCAGTACAGAAGTGTACACCACTCCTTTACACTAGCTCTCTGTTGCTCCCTTTCATCCAGTTTGAGAGTCTGGTGCTGGCCGACAGCGCAGTGAATGGAATACATTCTGGTGTAGTGCGGTTAGGATGCATGCTATATCCTAGTTCAATTCCAGCTGGAATGCATGTTGAGCTGCTCTCTCGCACCCTACTATAGGTTCCCTTTTTGTATCTACACTGTCACTATAGCAAAATGCCAACAAAATTACCTTTAAAGATATGTTTGAGATAATTTAGAAATAGTGTATCTGCTTTTTATACTCTCAAATATTGGTAATGCCTTCAAACTCGGGGGGATGTGGTAGCAGATACACTTTTTACAAGGCAAATAAACATTATTATTCTGACTTGGAAGAAAAGGTTCTTTATGGTAGCATTGCACGTCATGCTTATTATATAAAATATTTTTATCACTGATACCACAGAATGTGAATTTTCACTGCAGTAAATTACATAAAACATAAAAAGGTAAAAAAAACCCCCAAACATTTAGACCCAGGAAAAAACATTGTAAATGGAAGATATAAAGCACACTTGTAATTTAAGCCTACTCTGTTATTCTCATGGAAGATATAACGTAAGTGATTTAATAATTAAAATCTTCTGCATATAAAAAGGAATTCAATGTTTTGTTCTAACAGATGTATTTCCATAAACACATGAACAGATGTGCTTTATTTAGAAAGATGGTTGGGCACCATCTCCCTGTCTGGTCCAATTACCCACAATACAGTTTACCCCTAACATTGCAAGTGGCATCATCAGGTATGTGTGTTATAACCTCCAGTGGTATTTATTATGGAGCTTGCTCAACTGATTAAATTTAAAGAAAAATAACATTAGATGAAAAATACGTCATTATATTGTATCATTTGAACACTACATGTGTTGACGCTAGTTAGCATGCAAAAAAGCTAATGCTACAGCCAAAATGAATAAACTGTGGCTGAAATAGGTAGCCTAATGGATAAATGGCAAAATAGATAAAAAATAAAGGATTAATTGGTTGAAATAGTTAGCTTAGAGTAATGGATAAATGGTTGAAACTTTTAGCTCCTGCAGAACATTGACAGTTCAATTGTATGAAAACATTTTTAACAATATCAGCTTTCATATAGATATAGTTAAATAGCATCTGGTTTAAAATAATTTTAAATTCAAATTAACAAATCTGAAACATGACGGGGTACTTGAGTTAATCAGGGCTGTGAGGGTACAAGTGGCAAAGAAGGTTGGGAACAATTGTTCTTAAATATAATATGAAAATAAAAATTGCCATGTAGGCTGATTGTTTGATTTTTATTTCGGGGGGCTTAAGGCTGCACTGTAAGCAAAGATGTATAATTAACAACATGCTTCATATGAAATGCAATGTAATCTGGATCAAACCTACCCGGTGCCAACTACAGCAGATTGGCAGGAAAAGGAAGAGGGGGATACTGTTGTTCATCTGCTTTACAGCCAACTGTGCATTTGCTGTATTTCATGATCTTTCTGCATGTCTCTTTAGAGGTAGCCCGGACAGTAAAATCAATTGGCCAGAGTGGTGAAGTTTTGGATGAGTTTTAACTGCATCGTGGGAGCGATAAAAATCGAGTCCAGGAGTGTCGTAGTTGTTTTTGTTGCTGCCTTTATGGGACCATAACACCACTGCAGTAATCTCCCTATCTCTTTTATCTTTGCCCACAGGCAAACAGACGTGCCCTCCAGAGAAATTTGACTGTGGGGGATCCACCAACAAGTGTGTCTCGTTGTCATGGAGATGTGATGGGGAGAAGGATTGCGAGAACGGGGCGGATGAGGAGGACTGCGCATCTGGTGAGTGTGTTGAAGTCGTCTGCCAGTTCTCTAAATACGTGAACCGTTGTTTCTGGGGTTTTTACTTGCCTAACCCTTGCATGCTAACTTTATTTCAAGAGGCTGTTGTAATTCAGTAGTGGCAATGACATATGTGTAGCAGTGAATGACTTGACGAGGCTCACAGTCATTAGAATAAGAAGAAGTCAGATTCCTTCCTTTTTTGTATTTTATGGGGTTTCATCCTTCCTGATCTCACTTAGCATCCAGAGGCTTGGGACATTAAAGCACAGCAGGGAACACTCTATATAATTAGAGGGATTTGAAGCGAGGTTTGAGTTTTAAGCCAGCTGCACTCGACAACAAAGTCCCCTTTGATGTGGAATGATTTATGGTGTGGAATATCAAATATTTGCAGCTTTCTTCTGATATCTGGAGGTTTCAGTCATCACATTTTGCACCTTGAGTCTTTAGCCTTTCCACTCCAGGGCCCTCAGAACCATCAAAAATGACAACGCCTCCTACCCAGCCAATCAGACAACTCAACCATGTGTTGCCCCCACCCCCCACCCCCTGCAGGGACTATCCTTGCCCTACTTCTGAGGTGCCGTGAAGAATTGGCTTCTTCTTTTCTCTCTCTCCCTTTCCTCTTCGCGTCAAGAAAAATTGATTGAGGCAACAGAGCTGTAGGGTGTGTGGTGTTCATACTTTGAAGATTGTACAAAATGGCACAGAGAAAGACAAAAAAAAATCTCCTTATTATCCTATATAAATGATGCTGTTTGTTTTTTCAGACATCTGTTCCCTGTCAGTTGTGTGTTTGTGTGTGTGGGCGCTGTGATTGTGACTGGCTGGTGTCTAAGCAATTTATGTTTATTTGTTATGAATACAAACCATTTTTATTTAGAGAGGACAACAAATCAATTTGGCATCAAATTAAAACATAAATCACAGAAATTGTCTTCTTGGATAGATATTTACCCTCTCCTCCTTGAAAGATACCCACTTTTAATTTGTCGTGCAATAAAGATATTTTTCCCAGGTCAGCCAGCAAGTGGCCTGTCACTGACTCCCCATCTCCCCCTCCACACACTCATGCCAGAGCAAGCATTGACTTTAGATCTAATGCCTTCCAAGCTTAGATGGCTTTTCACTGCACTGTCCATTGAGACCCAGTCTTGCCTGTGCTAATCCTTTTTTCATTCTAATGTCTGTATTGATGCAGCAGTCTTAAGCCTCTCAGTAGTGACATGAGGGCAAGCAGCAAGCTGCCACCCACCCAGGCAAAGGCCAAAATCCCTTCAGAGGTAGCCATTGCCCAGCTTGACCAGGAGGGAGAAGTTGAGGCTGACACCAGTGCAGCACAGTGCTACATAACATTGCAATTTAGACCTATTATGTGCTGCTCAGGCCAGTTTATCTGAAGATTTATTAGGCTCAATGCCAGCCAGAAAGACAATGTCTAAATCAAGGGCAAGAAGCTTTTAAGTGTTACCTCAGTACAGATCAATCTGAAGTTACCAAGCATTGATTCTGCAGTGTTTTGTTTGTTTTTCAGCCCAGTGATCTGAGGAATGATGTTCATATTAGACATTTCTGCATTACATTTATGTCCAATACCAAGGCTCATCTCAATGCAGGCAGAAGTGTGATGTTTATAAAGCTCAATGAAAAAAGTGAGGTTAACCTCACCCCATATTTCCCACATTGTTTCTTATTAGAAGTTAACAAATGTTTTTTTTAATAACAAGGAGTTGCACTTTTTTAACGATGTGTTTAATGTCTAAAACTAACCAGACCTTACCTATAGTGCCATGCCTTGCAATTATGGGAATAAACCGTAGAAAAGCATTCATGGTGAATATTCAAATTATTGTCCTTGAACATAATCCATGTTTTACAGCATTATCATTATTATATCAGCATTGTCAGTGGTGAGTTATAATTCAAGGAATTAGAATTGGGCACGGATGATCTTTTCCTTGTGCATCAAAAACACTGCGTCACGTTTAACTACCACAGACTAAAGGCTTAGATCTTTCACATTTACAGTCATGAAGTGAGGCGAGGGAGAAGTGGTGAAAATTACCAATTGGTTTGAGTATGTCTCAGTATGTTGGTCCGTCGTGGGCTAGCTGTTGGCACAGGGGCAGCTGGAAAATTCACTTCAAAGCAGCATTAACTTGCCTGTGTGTTTGGGTTTAGTGGGAGAAGATGAATGAATTAAGATGTGTAAAATGATGCAGCCGCAGTCGCACAAGATCGAGAATAAAGCTATTTTATGAACAGTGAATGCAATCCAGTTTGTTCCTGCCAGCCAGCCAGCAAAGGGTCTGCTGCAAACTTTAGTGAGTCAGGCTGCAAATGTAGTTGCAAATCATCTTTGGGTGCAGTTAATTCAAAACAATGTTGAAAGGACTCCCCAGGTGTGAGAAAAAGAAACAAAAATGCTGATACAATGTCTTGTTCAAGATAAAACTCTGTGGCTCGGTCCTCTTTTCTCTTTACACCTCTTATGGGATTAACTGTGCAGGCTTCCATGTGGAGTGTAGGTGGGTGCTCATTCAGATGTGCTGTTTGGGTAGTCAGTGAGTGGTGCAAAGCCCCTCTCAAGAGATATGGGATCTGCATTGCCTAATTTTCCTACCTACCAAAACCAAAAAACTCCCAGGTATGCCCTGTTTTCCACAGCAATTGGCCAGGTGTGCACAGGTTTGAAAATGGGCATAGCTTTAAGCGTTGCACAAGCTCTGGTCTGTTGCATGCTTTCAAATGAGTTCAGGCTGACGCATAAATCATTTATTGGACAGTTTTGGTGACCTGACATGCGGCAGGCCTGTGTGGACCTGCCAGGAAAAATCAAAACTAAGGTTATTCCCATGACTGTCACACCAAGTAATGCTCTGCGCCTTATGGCTTAAAAAAATCACAAGGAAATAGTTGGTAATTAGAAATATTAGTTGTCTCTGCGACTGGTCATAAAAAGTGAAGTTTGAATGTCATTACTTTTGTTTGACGAGGATCTGCTAAGCATTCATATGTTTCGTTTAGCTTTTGAACTCATAAACTCACAAAACCACCATCACGCTATTCTTTAGTTGATCCTGTTTCCGTATACACCACAACCGTGTTTGTTTTGAATGACGGCGCTCATATCAGCCTAAACAAACCAACCAAACGGGAAATGCACCAGGTTTGGTTGGGGCTGCACTGAACTGATGAGATGTCAAAGCACCTTTAGCATGAGCCTGCTTTTTGTTATCTTTCACACTCACGCATGTTTAAGATTAATCCTGCTTACAGGGAGCAAAACATTCAAACTCACATCACACGTTTCCTTGTGTTTACCTGGATGTGAGTCGAGTTGTTGCACTACCAAAACTGACTACGCTGGAGCGTACCAAGTTCGCCCCAGCGCCCTCCGCTATTAGTAGAAATTTACAGAGTGCATAGCCCGCTGCAAACTTGAAAAAGTAAATCTTACAGAGGCATCCTGCTAATTGAGTCATCCACATGTTGAATTATGTATTAAGTAGAATCTAGCGCTCACCAGAGGAAGCGTTCCCTGATCAACATTACATTAAGCAGCAGTTCTAGAAAGGCTCCGCAAAAAAGGTGAACTGTCTTCAACCCTCAGCGATGTGGAGATAAATGTGCACTTACTCACCGGGCTTCTCTCCTGAGTGCGCCTGTCTGCTGGGATCTACTGCAAGGCACTGAAGCTGGTCTGGATTTGTGTATTTTTATGTGTGTTTGCACTGAAAGTTTGAGTTGACTGCCTGGCGTGTGCATATTCTATTTCTGTGCGGTTATATTTTGGCAGTTTTTCTTTATTCATATTTAACACTGCTTGGATAGTATGAGGCAAACAATTACTTCCTGCACTCCTCACAGCTGTCTCCCTGCCCCTGAAGTGAAACCGAACTAGCAGAAACAGTGCATCCCCATTGATGAAGCTTTTACACATTTTAATTCCATTGACAAAATTTCTGTCCAATTTAAATATTCTAATTTAGCTAAAAAGTGATTTTTCTGTCTCATCTCAGCACTCATTCTTACCCCCTTTGCCCTCCTCCATTGGCCCTCAGTTAGCTTACCTTCTCAGTCAGTAATGATATCAAAGGGGAGGTTAAGAAACTCCCTTCACTTTCACTCCCCTCTTGTCCTCTGTTATCTTCCCTTGGTTGTTACTGTAGATGAGGGAGTTGTTTCTTTATAAAGGCTGTGTTTCCTCTGGATATGTGTGTGGCTTCACAGGAAAGGTCAGCCACTGAGCTATTTCCCTGGTGAGCTACTGTGGCCCATCTTAACAGGAAGTGTGAGTGTGCGTGTGTTACTACCTCTCTATGCTTGTCTTCAGTGGATGGTTTGTGTGTATGTGTGTGTGGGTGTGTTCCAGTGACCTTGCTGCAGTGACTGTGGCTGCATTGGACCTGAGCTCTCTGAAGGTCAGATCTGAATTGTCCCTTCAGTTTAAATCTATGAATATCTATGAGAAAGCTGAGATTACATTAAGGTGCACAGACAGTGACTGATGTTCTCAGAGGTATTTGTGCATATGCAGAAAAAAAAAAACAGTTTCGGCATGCTTACACAACCTGGATATCTTTCTTTTCATCTTTCTCCTTCTTTCCCTCTTCCCACGCTAAAGAAATTCTTTACCTTCATTCTGTCTTTCCTTCATGCACCTGGCAATTCACACTGTACACACTCATCAGCTGCAATGCTTATATGACTACAACAACCAGTCATCTCTTTCCGCTACATCTGAGCTACTGTTTGCTGCTGGCAACAATCTCACATCAGTAAAGCGCAGAAAAAGCAAAGTGAGTTAAGCTGCCAGCTTCTGACTACCATGGCTAGAAAAGGTTCTCCTGCCCAAGAAAGGAAGACAGAAGTTTTGTTTGCCTTGAAAAGAATAAAGGTAGCCGTCCTGTCTGGAGACAATAAAGTGAACTCTTTTGGTAATAAACAGTAAAAGTAAACTGAGAAATAGACCCCTTAATGCCGATTGTCGCAAATTTGCATCAAACCTCTTCCTGTCAGACTGCAGCTGAGATATCATATGTATTCCCCCAATGCCTGTTTGCGCATATTCAATACGTACCTGGGAACCTTTTGCAAGCACTGGTTTCTCGTTTATGCATGTTGTCGCTAATTTGCATCATACCTAATTTATTTTTTATTGTAAATAAATAAATTTTAGCAGAGTAAACAGCACAGTCATTGTTTTACAACACCAATTAGATGTCTGCTGTGCCCCATGATTTGTGAGTTATTCATTTTTATTATGTGCAACATTAAAGCCAAAATTAAACTGAGTCAGTCGTTTGTCAGTTTCCTAATATTTTCATCTTGATGCTAAAGGAAAGATCTCTGTATTTGGTTGTAAAAATATGTTTTAGTGATAGCCTGTTCAAATTGTGTTGATGGACTTTGATATAAAGCCAATGAAGTTATCATATGAATTAATTAATTGACACATTTAGCAAGAGTTGCCAGCTATGCAGGCGGCTCTCTGAGGCTTTACTTTGAGTGAAATGCTAACTTGGTGTTTAGTATGTTATTTTCCTGCTTTTGTTCAAGCAGCCATACCAAATTATGTAATACATCTGAAAATTCAACTCACTGAATGAAATATTTGGTCCCTCTGCAATTTATTTATCATTTAAAACCCACTGACTTGTACAAGATTTTACGCAGGCAGTCCGTGGGCTCAAAGTTGCTCAAAAGTCTTGAAATTAATTTACTCAGTACCCCTTCTGGAAAACAAAGTCTCTCTCCAGTGTAGACAGGTCACTACTCATGTACATTGCTAATGGTCTGCCCCCTGTGTAATAATGTACATGTCTATTGAATCCCCTTAATTATTTAGTACCAATTAAATATGGAGTTAAGTTAGCATAACAAGGACAGTATATCTATGAAGATTCTCAGTCATCCAGGTCATAGTTATCCAACGAAGGTTAAAGTCAAGGGCAACTGGACTTGGTGGAAGATACTGGAAGACGTTTCGTCCCTCATCCAAAGGACTTCTTCATATCCTGGATTGTACATTGCTCACGATGTGCTTACTCGTACAAAAATACAAAATCACAATAATAAAAATCAAATCAAATCAGACATTACATTAACATTAATTCATTTAGCTGACAGACAGACTTCAGTGTAGACCAAACAAATATACACACTATGAACAAAAACAATGTAGACATATTGACAAATAGTGCAGTGAGCAGAGTGCAAAGGACGCAGGAGTATGTACATGTCGGAGGTGGATGTGATGTACAGGCACATATACATGCATGCATGTACACATGTACACAGTGCAATGAAGCATAGTGCAAAGGATGCTGGAATAAATAAGTATAAGTATTTTGTGCAGGAGTAATGACTTGAGGTAGGTGGATTAGTTATACAGTATCTACAATATGAAAATATAACAGTATAAACAGCACTGAAATAGAGAATGGTGAATAAATAATAAGTGTTAGCTAGTAAACAGGTGCTGATTAGAGACAGAGTTACTGGGTTATTGCACAGGAATTGTTCCTGACACCGTGAGTCAGAAATCAGCTGTTCAGAGTGATGGCTTGTGGGAAGAAACTGTTCCTAAGTCTGTTGGTTTTGGCGTACAGTGCTCTGTAGCGCCTACCAGAGGGGAGAAGCTGGAACAGGTTGTGTCCGCGTTGAGATGGATCTGCAGTGATGTTTCCTGCCCGTTTCCTGACTCTGGAAATGTATAAGTCCTGAATGGAGGGCAGGTTGGCACCGATGATCTTTTCTGCAGACCTGACTGTCTGTTGTAGTCTGTCCTGGCACAGGAAGTACATCCTCTGCTGGGCCTTCTTGATGATGGTGTCCGAGTTGGGCTCCCACTTCAGGTCCTGGGAAATAGTGGATCCCAGAAACCTGAAGGATTCCACAGCAGACACAGGGCTGTTAAGTATGGTGATGGGGGGCAGAGTGGGGGGGCTCCTACTGAAGTCCACGACCATCACCACAGTTTTGAATGTGTTAAGCTCCAGGTTGTTCTGGCCGCACCAGAGAGCCAGCTGATCAACCTCCCGTCTGTAGACTGACTCATCACCGTCCCGGATGAGGTCGATGACCGTTATGTCGTCAACAAACTTCAGGTGTCTGACAGATTGGTCTCTTGAGGTGCAGTCGTTGGTGTAGATGGAGAAGAGCAGGGGGGAAAGCAAAACCCTGGGGGGCGCCAATGCTAATAGTCCGGGTGCTAGATGTGATGTTCCCCAGCCTCACCTGCTGACTCGTGTCAGTCAGGAAGTTTGCAATCGACTGACAGGTGGAGGCTGGCACAGTGAGCTGGGTGAGTTTGGTGCTGAGGATGTCCGGAATGATGGTGTTGAACGCCGAGCTGAAGTCCATGAGCAGGATCCTTGCATATGTCCCTGGAGAGTCGAGGTGTTGCAGGATGTAATGCAGTCCCAAGATGACTGCATCATCCACTGACTATCCACAGACATTAGTCCTTCAGGTGGGCCAACACCAGTCTTTCAAAGGACTTCATGACTACAGACCTGTAGTTGGTGAGTGTCTGCAGGCCTCTCCACACTGACGCAGGGTCGTTGGCTGCAAAGCTGTTATTTAGCTTTTCAGCGTAACATCTCTTTGCTGCTTTGACCTCCTTAGTCAGACTGTTCCTGGCCTGGTTGTACAGGACTCTGTTCCCACTTCTGAAGGCCTCCTCCTTGGTCTGACGAAGCTGCCTGAGTTTCGCAGTGAACCAGGGTTTTTGGTAGTTGTATGTGCCTCACTAACACAGGCCTGAGGTGGAATGTAAACAACCAGGACAAACGAGGAAAACTCCCGTGGTGAATAAAACGGTTTACAGTTTATGAATAATGTCTCTAACTGAGGGCTGCATGATTTTTCCAACACTGTGACATCTGTGCACCAACCTTTGTTTATATAGAAACAGAGTACGCCCCCCCTTGTTTTTCCTGTGAGCTCCCTTTCGCGATCCGCGCGGATGAGCTTAAATCCCAGTAGGTGAAGTGCGCTGTCCGGGATGTACTCGGTGAGCCAGGATTCGGTGAAACAGAGGGCGGCAGATCTGCAAAAGTCCGAGTTAGTACTGTTGAGGGGAAGCAGTTCGTCCATTTTGTTGGCTAGAGGGGAGTGTCTGCGAAAACCCCGCTGTCTCAGTTTATCCAGCGCACCTGCTCGTTTTCCCCTGCGCCATTTCCGAAGGATCACAAACAGAGCTGCTGCTCCTCCAACTAATAACTCTAGGAAAGTCCCTGGTTCATTATAGAGTTGTGGAATAGTATGAGCAGTTGAAAGTCCAATATTTAAGAGCTCTTAGTCTTCTCTGGTAAATGTTACCAGAGAGGAACGGCAGAAAAAAGCGTTAATAAACAAAAACACAAAAGGCACTATGGAGCCTAATCCAGAGGCTGCCATCTGCGGCGCCATCTTGAATGTGTTGTAACTTAAATTTAAATGTAACTTAAGCACACAAATTCATGTAAATTAAACCATGCAGAGTCAAAAGCTTGACCTAGATGGCAGTTTTGCTATTCTAAACAGGGCTAGTTAGCTTTTAGTACATTTAGCTATGGCCTCATTTATGGGCTACATCAACTCAGTTACTAAGATGTTGAAGCACTACTTTTTTTTCAATAGCAGGACACAGGCAGGAAAAAAGTGGGAAAATTAGCTCAAGTTTTAGGGCTAGCTTCAGTTACTGAGTTTTGACTCTCTAGGCCAGTATTGACCTTATTCCTTACTTCATGAAAATGTTTCTATGCAGAAAGGAAAAGTTTGTTCTGTAACGTTACCAGTCCACCTCAGAAAGCAAACCTCAAGGCTTCAGAAGACCTCTCTCTCTCTCTTTTTCTCTCTCTCAGGTTTCTCTATTTATGTCTGGCCAAAAGTATTCAGGCTGTGAAGAGTCAGGGTTCCCACTGTGACCCTTTAGCAGCACCGAGGCCAGCACAGGGATTTGATATTTTCACAAACCACAGGGAGTTCAGCTTTAACACCGCTGTCTTTGGCTGTTAAGATTGCTTACAGGAAGGGATTGCTGTTTTAAAACATTTTACAGAGAATGAGCACTTTGTAGCGTGGTAGCAGATTGTGAGTGACCTGCAGGAGAAAGCGCACATCTCCCAAAGATCAAGAAATTGGTTTGGTCTTCAGAGTCCAGATTTTCTGTGCATAAAGATTTTTACTGTTACGGAGAATAAACCCATTTGAAATGTTCTAAATAGAAATTAATCAGCATTTAACCATCAGTTAAAATAATGATAAGCTGAGTAGTTGTACTCGGTTGGCTGTTTAAACACTAGAACTGCCAATGGGTCAAATTTACCCGCGGCTATTTTTCCAACTGTAACTTTGTTTCAATATAATATTCAAGTTCCCCAGTCTTTGACTTTACCTAAAAGTGTGTTATGGAGCAACCCCTATTGTTAAAAAATGTCTAGATAAAGTCAGGTTTTAAAAATTGGCATTTATATCTATAAGCGCCAGCGGGGAGCGCTGTTCATTTCACGCGTTTTGATCTTGATAAACATTCTATGTTGCTATTGAAAATGTCTTTTCTACTACTGGTATTGGACTTGCTCAGCACAGTGAGTGAAGGAGAGTCTGACAGTGGGAGCTGAGCAATGTGTCCTGGGTTGATTCTGCATCAACGGGTCATTAGGCTATCTGACAGCGATCCACTTGCATGAAGTAAACATGCATAAGAGCTGCATAAAAGCAATGCTTAGCTTTTGTGTAGGCTACATAAATATCAAAACTAATGTTGCAGTAGCCTAGTTTTTTCATGTGATAGAGGTGTGTTTTGCGGTCCCTTCATGAGAGCGTGCGGCTCCCTCGTGTGCTTTTTGACCTGCGTAGGCTATAGTTTTTTTTAGTATTAGTTAGCACAGGAGCCAACAGAGCGTGTTAGCCACCGTAGCTTCTCCTGCTTGCTGCGACAGTGCATTCATGTGGTGTCCGAATAATCAGTATTTTTTCCTCCTTAAATATTTATTGCAAAAGAGGGAAAAGGTGTAAATGGGGCATAAAGAAGTACACAGAACTTTTGACTTGTGCAAAATTACATATTGTATATACATATTTTGCAAACATGTAATTTGTAATATGGTTTGCCGTCCATGTAGAGTGAACTAGATGTCTGTGTGTTGTTTAATCCAACAAATCTTTGTAGTAGCATCCATGTTAATTCCACATTCTGATGTAAGAGCACACAAACACACACTGAAGTCAGAAGAACGACTCCACAGCTCGGGAAATTGGACCATCCGAGGATCATGTTCATGCACTGTGAACCGCTGGTTGCGATTTGCAACCTCACCACTACATGCCACTAAAACCTACACACTGGACCTTTAATTAGTTCAAATGTACAAGAAAAGCCTGCGATGGACTGGTGACCTGTCCAGGGTGTAGGTACCCCGCCTTTCGCCCGATGTCAGCTGGGATATGCTCCAGCCCCCCGCCACCCTGTACGCAGGATAAACGATTGACGATGGATGGATGGACAAGAAAAGCTGGAGGGAATGTTTGTAGGTGTTGTGTTTTTTCCATGCCCTTTATATTAGGACTTTTAGATTAGTCCCTAGGTAGCCCATAAAAACTCCTTCCATTTTTCTTCTTCCATGTCACTGTGACCGTTTTTTTTTTTTGCATTTGTAAGGCTGAAATTCATATAATATCAACTGTAACCTAGTATACAGAAAACCAACTTTTTCTTGTATTGTGGAGCCATAGACTACAGAAAGATGGCCAAGGGAGCAAACAAGAAAAAAACAAACACACTCGAAAAAGAGAGATCTTTTGAGAGAAGAGAAAGTAAAGAGATCCGTCACAGAGACCTGAAACGGACTGGCAGAGAGAGCTCTATTATCTTTCACTCCAAAGGAGAGGAAGCCTCTTACCTTCTTCTTGTGAGAATCACCATCATCCCCTCTCCTCCTGTCCAGCACTCTTTCTGTCTCTTCGCCAGTTATGATAGGCCTACTGATATTTGACTTTCAGCCTATATACCTGAGAAACTATTTCTGTCAATGCTAATTTAAGCCAGTAAGTTTCTCACCTCCGGTTTTACATTTCTCATCTACCCATTGCTGTAGTCATTGTTGAATCTTTTATTCCCTGCGCTGTGAGCAAAACCTGAAACATTGGTGTGCATTTCATTTTACAGATCAGGCCTTTAAACATATTCATTACACTTTTTTAGCAGTTAAGGGTCAAAACTGTAAATTCAGAAATGTACAACTTTAATGTTGGTAGTTAGATAGAAGATGCAGGCGTTCATTTGCTCTTTGAAAATGTCCTTTCTGCTTGTCCTCCATAGATGCCAAAGCCTGCCCCACCGGTGAGTTCATGTGCGCCAACCGCAAGTGCTTGGCCATCGTCTACGTGTGTGACGGTGACGACGACTGTGGAGACGGCAGCGATGAGCTCAAGTGCGCCTCCCCTCTGACCTGCGGGCCCAACCATCTCCGCTGTAACACCTCGGAGTGTGTGCCGCTCATGTGGAGCTGCGACGGAGACCCCGACTGCTCCGACAGTTCGGACGAGGGGCCGGAGCGCTGCGGCGGCGACGGGGTCCCGTATCTGCCTAATCGCCGGGCAAACTGCACTGCGGGGGAGTTCCGATGTGCCAACGGCGAGTGCGTGCGGCTGACATGGAAGTGTGATGGAGATCCAGACTGCAAGGACAAGTCTGATGAGTCTGACTGTCGTGAGTTTCTCTCTATGTCTTTTTCTTTACATCTTCCTATACTGTACTCTCTTATGCACCTTTTTTCTTTCTCCTTTACCTTGCGAGATCTTATACATTCCCATTTTCTTTCTATTTGTATTTGATGCAGTACAATGATGCTTTGTCTGAAAGGGTTTCTGTACTATAGAGAGGGATGGTTTCAGTACAACACAAAATGCTATGGTTCTCTGAGCTGTGTCCCATTTCAATATTACAATTCTAAGCAGGTTTTGAGTATGTAGCCTCAAAGGAAATATATACCCAAAAAGGTCAGTGTGCATACTAAAAATGCTTGTTTTGAGTGCGCTGTTTATGTGCCTACAATGCAATGCACAAAGGAAATGGAGGAGCTATGTAGTGCTGCAAAACAATAAATCAGTTAGCAGATAATGGTAAAACAGCTTGAGTAAATAAACAAATGGTATATTACGTTGATATCTTGTATACTAACTTCAAAGAGAAAGTAGCTATAGGCTACCATGATATTGAAGAACCAAAAACAAGCCGCCACACGCGGAGATGACTTTAGTGTGATTTATTGTGAACAACGCAGTTCAAATATGGCTTCTTCAGGTTCACTGAGTAGCTTGGTTTTGATTTTTCATTGCTAAATCCTGCAATCTACCAGCACCTGACTGCTGTTGCTGTGCATGGGGAATGTGTTTTTTTTATAGTATACTATGACAGTATTAGTATATCATACATTCTGGTAAACAGTACATTTCTCCAGATCGAGGCTGCTTGTAGAACCTTGAACATAACCTTCTGTTCTTGTTTGCAATTTGCGGTTTTGTTAAAGTTGGAGTCGTTTTATTTTATCTCTATATGGATGGTAAGCTCATATATCTTTTTGCTTTGAGACTAGAGAGTGGAAAAAATCTTAACAAACAATATTTCCGTCCTCTTCTGAGGTGTTACTTTGTCATTTAGCACATTTCCACTCTGCTGGGAGTTGGAGAAAGTTATTTTTCTTCCTAAATGCATCTGGTAAAGAATACGTTTCTGTTGATAAACATGGTGTGACGATGGGGCCTTGTGATAAAACAGGTTTGCCTATTAGATGGTCATGGATGGGGGAGCCCTAAGGCTCTTGTCTCCCTAAGCCAGAGTGTGAAGCCCAGATAGTCTCACTTTTCCTTATCAAGATGTGTGGTGCACACATCAAACCCACATCCCACACTCTGTGGTGTCATATAAGCAGCACTTACAAGAGATTGATGTTTTGTTAACCAACTGGATCCCTGCATTCAGAGAGGAAACTGGAGACACGTTAGAGGCACAGCCTCATATTTGTCCTGAGGTTACTACATCCTTTAACTAGACAAATGCTATTGTTGGAAAGGCTGTTGACTGTTGCCCACACATACTTCATCTCAACACCTATAAGCTTCAGTGGAAGCTATACTGCGCTGTTGTGTTAGGATAAAGTTAGAAAAGAAGAATTAACTGTATCTAAGCATCCATTGTGTTCTTTTCAATGCTCCAAGGTGAACATCACTATTACATAGTTATTGTGATTCCTCAGTATATTTCCGACATTGCTGCTGGTCTGTTCTTATGAATATACAGTGTGTGCATGTGTCTGTTTGCAACAGTAGGTTATTGGCCAATCAGATCTCTAGATTAATCTCCCAGATACAGAGAAACACTGTATAAAGAGTTTGATCCCAAGGTCATGTGTTTTTATGTGTGTGCACATGCATGTCCAGGCTTCAGTGGCCCTGTCTCCAATATGTTCCCTCTGTTCTGCTCGTCTTGTGATAACACTAAATCATCTCCCCCTCAGTCATGTATATTGCTTTTAGTGTGGTTTAGAGAGGAGTTATATGAGCATACTGGGCCCCGTTGATGAAAACCTTGTCTGTGCTTGGGATATTAATGAAATTTGGTGTGGCTTCATGCAGCCTCCATCTTTGCGTTACTATATTATTGAAAATCATTCATCACACACCCTCAGGCTGCTTGCCTCTGATGTAGGCAGCACCTAGCACAGGCTGTGAATGGATAGAAGTACAATACTAAATGTTATTGCATAACATTTTTGATTTCATGCAGGCTTCTACAAAAGATTTTTTAAAATAAGTTTATGGGCATGTCTTGCCTTTATTAGACAGGTGATGGTAGAGAGACTTGTGAAAAACCGATAGCGTGAAATGCTACAAAAAGTTTCTGCCCCAGGATGTTGCGTTCTTCTTGAACGGATTAAAGGGGGTTTACAAGTCCAATTTCGTGTGTTTATGTGTGTGTGCGCGCCTCTTACAGCCCTGTTGACGTGTCGTCCCGATGAGTTCCAGTGCGGTGATGGTTCCTGCATCCACGGCACCAAGCAGTGTAACAAGGTCCATGACTGTCCTGACCACAGTGATGAATCTGGCTGTGTCAACGGTGGGTACGCCTGTCATGGCTGTCTGCATGTCTGGCTGCCAGAATATGTCCTCCTCTCTGCCTGTTCACCTGTCTTCTTCTTTTGTGCACGTGTCCTGTTTCATAGTATTTGTATTTGATTCAGTGTGTCTCTCCCTTGTGCACAAGACTGCATTTGTGAGTTTGAAATGGCCAGTGACGACTTTGTGGCTACAGGAACTGTGTGATCTGTATAATATGGTTGACCAAAGCCTCCCAGCTGTAGAACTATTATGTAAGATGAAAGTAACATTGATATTATAGCACATGCTACAGCCCTAACACAAATGATGAATTGCAAAGATAGCACCTTAAAGTTGCAATCCTTAAGATTTCAGCCCTGGTTGATTAGGTGTCACCCATGGTTACTTGTGGTATCATCAAGCGCAGTTTACTCCAGTAATACAGCTAACAATCCTTGAGCAGCTACTTTGTCAGAAAGGAAACAAAAGAGCAACTGGTGTTCATGTTTGCAGAGTGTCTAAACTGACTTGTTTTAATAAAGAAATCTGTCAGAAATATAATACTACCACGATCTGATTTCATGCTATGTATGGTGAGAGTTTTTTCCACACAACAAATAGCACAGCACGGTAAAAGTTGTTGGTTGTGTGCAGCCGGTTACCTGCAACTCTTCATCTAACAGCTTACTGTGGCTACACCTTCTTGTTCCATTACTCCTTTCAGTAATTAAAACACTTCTGCTGAAGGGCTTAACAATTATTCAAAATATTAAGGAAATCGCAATGAAGCCAAATGCACTATCCAGGAGCTGCAATTTATTGATAAAAGCAAAATGTGTCACAACATACCATTATAAATGAAGCATTGTGTCCAAAAATGAGCATTCCCACTAAAACTGTGAATCATGTGGCAATTGCAACATCTCTCAAAATAATTGCAATCTGATTTTGTTTTTTTCATTCAGCCCTAATGTGCTGTGCTGTTATTAAATGCACTTTTGATGCCAGTGGAACACTTCTAATGTGAAGCAACAGCAGTAGGATGTGTTTCATTAACAGTAACTTAATACAGTTTTGATACTGTGTAGGGCTGAACGATTTTGGAAAATAATCTAATTGCGATTTTTTTTAACCAAAATTGCAATTGCGATTTAATATGTGATACATTTTTAAGGTCTTTACCTTCTGTATTATTCAAAAATATTAGATAGATAGAACATATACTGTTCTTTCTTGTGGGTCAGGCCTGTATGATGAATCAGGTAGAATTATTATTATGAGCAATGGTAGAGAAGATATATCAAATTATAATAATAATATGATATTATATCATTAGGTCGGCTTAGGTAACTCACCACAGTAAGTAAGTACAGTAAGTGCTCAATACAAAACCCACAGTTCAACCACCAATTAATGAGTCCTTATCTCAGTTCAAATCTCCTAGGAGTCCATGTTTCTGTATCACAGTAAACAAACAAAAAATACTCAGTTTGAGGTTTAATTCAAAAGTTGGCCAATGAAAATAAAACCAAGTGTCGCCTCTCGTGTTTAATAGACAAGCTTAGTAATTCTCCGACAATAACGGAGTTCCCCTCCCCCGCAGCCTGCGATGCTGGTAAGCAGCACAGATATTTCCTGAGCTGACTGGTAGCTGTGTGTGTGACGCAGGCGCCGATCGCCACAATATGCTTACTTTACTACACGTGTCTTTCTGTTGTGCGTTTTTCCTGTCCGCCAAAGCCACAGATGGCCCGACGATTTCACCCACCACCGCGTTACCCACGGGTGGCGGGTGTTACTTTCATTCCCTGTGTGACACTAAAGTTTATGTAGTGTCAGCTTCTGTCAAGCTTAAGGCCATTTTACAACAAGAAGGCAAGGGACAACGTAACGTGCAGACGAAGCATCAACTTCGTCTGCAGACTGCTTTCCTCTTGGGTGTCATGTCAGTGAGTGTAATCTCAGCCTTTGCAATTAGAAAATCTCTGTTATTACTTTTATTACATCATTTTAATATCGCAAATGCAATTCATCGTTCATCCCTAACTGTGTGAGGAAAGTGAACAGTAAACAGTTGATATCTGTGATAAAATAATTTTGGATTACATGCTGCATTGCTACCTGTGGATACCTCGTGCTTATTAGTAGGCAATTTGAATCTATTTTGGGAATGCCCCGCCACTAACAATGACAACTACTATATAGAAAGATAATCAGAATGTAAATACATTGATTTGCTATTGCAGAAAAAAATTATTATATATGTATTGATAAATAGTATCAAAAATAGGGTTTGATTTCATTAAAACCTAAAACTTATGTAATTCTTCTGAACATAACTTTTTGTGAAATGAATTGCTGTAATGACCATTGATGCTGTGTTGTGTGGATCCAGCCCAGTGCTTTTTGTAAGTTGATCTCATTACTTCTCTGTCTTCTGACTATGTTGCATAATTTACCAGCATACAGAAAAAGTATTTTGCCGGAAATTAAGCACTAGCACTGTGAAACTGGACCAAATTAAAGTTTAGTTTTTATTACACTAGGCTTTTTATGTGGGATGATATCAGAGCGGGAAGTATTTTTTGCTGTCACTTTTTCATGTGAGACTTCAATAATTTGGTGAACCACTGGAGATATTCAATTTGACTTCACACACTGTTTGATGTATGAGGTTCTGAATCAGTTTGCAATAGCTTATGCAAATAACAGTTCATAAAGTTTATAGTGTAGATGCTGATCTGTCTTCTGCTTTTCTTTTGCAGCCACCAAATGTGAGGGACCCCTTAAGTTTCTGTGTAAGAATGGGGAGTGTATTGATAGCTCCAAGGTTTGTGACTCTGTCAAGGACTGCAAGGACCGATCAGATGAGCCTAAGAAAGAGTGCGGTAAGAGGACTTTTTTTTTCTTTTTTTGGTTGTAACCTTGTGTCAGCTGTTAGTAACTAACTTTATTTATTGCTTTTCGTCTGGTCTGTTTAAAGGTTAAATATTTATTTTCATTTCCCAGTAGTGGGAAATGAGGGAAACTGTGTGCGTCAGTGGAGCATTTGCCTCAGTCCCGTGCAATGAAAGAGCATGTACATATCTACTGTAAATGGATTCAAGCAGTTAATGTAGCAGTGTAATCATGTTCACAAAATGCAACCACCTCCCTTCATTACCTTGCATTTCAAAGGCTTGGGAAGCACACTCAAATTAGCAGCAGCCTTCGTTGATCAGAACGAAAGCCTGCATGTACTAATTACCATCAAACAGAAGAAAAGGGCTTCTTCTGCTCTGCGATAATCTCTCTGTTCTCCATCTCTCTTCCTGTCTTTATAAATCTTCATCTCTTATCCCATTTTACTGACCATGAATAAATGAAAGTGATGTCTTAGTTAAAGAAACAAAACATTGTGAGTTTATTACTTTCACTCTGTGTTGAAGAGCTCAGTAAGAAAGAGTGAGAAACAGACATAAACTCTCAAGATTACATTTCTGCAGAGGAACATAAAGTTGAGAAGGGAAAAGTGACGTAGTAGATTGACCTCTGCCAGGGACGGAAATTACAAGACCGAAACAGGTATTCCAGAGAGTGATTATCCCTTTTTTCCTTCCTCTACCTCCATATCTCCCTCCCTCTCTCCTTCAACTCAGGTCTTGTTCTCAGCTCATTAGAAGCGTGTCCACACACACCTAGCTCATCGCTCTGCTCGCTCAACCGTTTACTCGCAAGATGTTCCCCAACCAAAACACGCACAAAAGCTACACGCAGAGAAAATAATACACCCCGCTGATTGGAAACACACATAGACGTACAGTAGATGTTCAGTGTGATTGTATTTGCCGCATTCCCCTGCTTACATCAGGGGAAAAATAAAGACAATGCATTTATTTCTGTGTGCAAGCAAATGTTTCCCTTCTCATTAGAAATAATGGCATATTACCACAGTACTGACTACACCATCACTTGCAGCGTTCACTGAGAGAAATGGCTGAAAATAGGTACTGTAATGGGTTACCATGGTGAGAGAAAGAGAAAGAGAGAGGGATGAGGGGTGGAGAAGGAGAGACGTCATGTGTGTTTGCCCATGGGAAAGGAGAAATGACCTCTAAATCATGCCTTTCCTTGGAGGCGGGCTTGAAAAGGTGTTCCTGTTGTCACACAGGGTCTCTCCTGGGGCATCTTTGTGACCACCCAGCCCCTCTCATAGAAACAGAAATGAATGAGTCCTCAAATACAGCTACATCTCTGTCTTTCTTCTGTCTGCAGTTAATTCTGAACTAACATGAAGGGAGTTAGTGGGAGTTACTGTGAGTGGCAGATAGCTGTCACCAATCCAGCTGAATTAGAGATGGGAATTTAATGCTGGCGGTTGAAGCTTTCAAAGTCTGCTGGCACTTACACAAAGCAAAGATGAAAATTTCCCACAAAAGTAACCTTCACTTA
The DNA here is from genome assembly GCF_021292245.1 of Micropterus dolomieu. Taxonomy (NCBI): domain Eukaryota; kingdom Metazoa; phylum Chordata; class Actinopteri; order Centrarchiformes; family Centrarchidae; genus Micropterus; species Micropterus dolomieu. Next base: position 21,702,006 of record NC_060155.1, read on the forward strand.
GTCCTTGGAGAGTCAACTTTATCTTTCTTTATTTTTGTTTCAGTTTAATTTTCTTTCCTTAGATGAGATGAACAGGTCATCTTGGATCCATGCAGTCAGTGTATTGCTGGTAGTGGTAGCGGTCTGTGCTATGATGTGTAAATTAAGAGAGGACCACACTTACCAGGACTGACTTTCAGCATGTTATTGCATCAGTATAACTTACCTGTGATTGTAGAGAAACAATCACAGGTGGGTTGATGCCATTATTACTTTCTTGCAGAGAGTTAGATGAGCTGATTGATTGTATTGTACTTCACTCATATCTGTACGGTAAATATGAAGCTGGAGCCAGCAGCTGGCAAATGGAGGGATGGGGCATGTTAGGGTTTGGTGAGCGCAAAGCAGGAGAGAACCCAAACGCAAGACACTGGAGCAGAGATGCAGTTCAGGGATTTTAATTCCAACAAACAAAGCAAGACAACAGGCATGAACAAAACTCGCAGGTTGTGGAGACAGGCAAAATCCAAAATGCAAAAACTGGCAGCGGCAAAACACGCAGAACACTCATCATTCGACAATGACCAGACAGGGACTGAACAGAAAAACCAAACATATATACACCAGGGACTAACGAGCAGGGAGGAAGCAACACAGGTGACTGGGATCAAGGCTAACGAGGCAGGCAGGTAGACAGCAGGGAAAACAGACAGGCGGGCAGAGAGACAGCAGGGCAAAAACAGAGAGACTGGCAGGCAGGCAGATTACTGGGGGAACAGACAGAACACATGTTCCAAAATACCAGACAAGAATCTAACCCCAGACAATAACAGAAACCGATGTAAACAGACAAACACCGACTAACTATAACACAGGGATCATAACAGACAAAACGAGAACACAAAACTAGAACACAGAGGCAGGGAGTTGAAAACAACATAACGGGGCAAGGCAGGACTGAAACTAGGATTAGACAGAAGACCAGACAATTACAGAATAAGACAGGAACTAAGGCAAGCAGATATAATAACCACATAAATAACCCAGACTAAATAACAGATACCAAACTGATCAATAAGTAAACACACAGTGAACTAAATTCAACAGATGACAGAACTAAAAAGTAGATACAGAACCCAAAACTCAGAATCAAGAAGCAAAACCCAGAAACAGAGAAGCCACAATCAAAACACAGAGAAGGCATGGCCAAAATAATATAACACAGACAACCTCATGACAGGATCGTGACAGGGCAATAATGTGAACAAACACTACCCATGATTACTACAGCAGTATCAACAAACAACTGAACTTACCAGGTAGTTCAACTTCCATGCTCACTTTTCTCTAAGTAATATCCGGTTGTAGCATCACAGAGCTCTGTGTGCGTATAACGTGAAAATATATTTGCTTCTATAAACATACATATAAGCAACTATTTAAGAATATAACGCTGGAAGTTAAACTGTAACCTTTCAAAATATAAGTCCCAGCTAAATCCACATAGTATCTTGTAAGAACTGAATGCCCTTTTTATTTAGCACAATAACACACTGCTACGATGTCAAACAAAACAAAAATGTGAAATGTGTGAGAATGTGAAAACTGAAGTGATGATATGTAACGGTAAGTTATTTGTTCAGTCTCTGTCTATATCATTCAACTAGAGTCTGCAGATGCTGTTGCTTTAGGCCAACGGTTTACTAACTCACATACATACAGTAGCCCTGCTTTCAAAGACATGAAGCTATATACTGTATATAAAGCTCACTGCCTACTGACAAATGTGTTACACTAGATTGGGTAGGATGCTGGTGACAGAATTAAGCACTCAGTTTATCCATTTTTCTCTGTATCAACCCTTTCCACTTGTCATTGTGCAGCCATGCTCAATTGTTTGTGTGAAAAGCAAAGCCTGGATGCTGTTAAATGAAGTGTTGGAGAGAGATTTTTTCTGGCGATCTTAGCTTTCACACTTGACTTACCTTCTATGATTCATTTAAACAATTTTTGTTCAAACCAAACATGAAAAAGAATGTTTGCTTAAGGGCTTTAAACATGATTCATGTGCACTCCCAATAAATGCTAAGTTACTGCAACAGTGAAATAATACAAAAATGCCACTCTATGTAACAGCTTGCATATGCAGCTGCTAGATGAAACTTTATTTCAGCTGTGTTGAACACATTTGTGGAGGAGATTAAAAACACGACCCTAAAATTTGACTTTTGAGCCCTTCTTGCTATCAAATAATTCATAAAGCCATTGTGTGTAGAACATTCAAATCTAACTGCCTCTGCCTTCTTTGTTGTGTGCCAACCTTGTGCCAGCTGCTTTGACCTAGTTTTAAATGAGAATGGTTGTGTTTTTACATCTTTCTTTTCTTGGCATCTTTCATTCACTGGATGCTTTTACATCACTCTGCCTCAGTTTAAGCAGTTCGCATGTTTAATTTAGGTGTCCTCGCTCACTCCTTTGATAGATCCTTATGGGATATATTAGAATCCCAGTTCACAGCATTAATCCCCTCTGCGCACATATTTCATATCCTTGGTGATGGACCTGATTCTCGGTTTAAGAGCTTACCGTGTGTGATGTTGTGTCTCTTTGATTCCTTTTTCACTTTTGAGAACATCCGATAAGGATTCAAAAAAGGATGGAAAAGAGCTGAGTACAAGAGCTGAGATAAAATGAAGATTATGACGATGATATCCATTTTCCCCACCTATGTGCCATACATATTTATACACCTTTATTAAATATCACAAGCCATTCCACTGGTCTTAACCCTTTAAAAATATTTTACAGTAAAGGAGGCTGAGGTCTAAATCTGATTTTTACCTTTTAAATTAACTGCTGGGTGACCATAATGTCCCTACCTCGTCTATGATTGGCTGCATGTGAACACTGTCTTCTTTTCTTTGTATCCCAGGGCTGAATGAGTGTATGATCAACAACGGCGGTTGTTCCCATGTCTGCATGGACCGACCAATCGGCTTTGAGTGCCAGTGCCCCACTGGCTACCAGCTACTGGACAAAAAGACTTGTGGCGGTAAATAAAGAAACTTTAGACAGACAGATAGATTAAAAATCAGGTGGAAGGCTGCCTGCTGACCAAGCTACTATGAGTATGTGTTTGTGTGTGTGTGTGTATATATGTGTGTGTGTCATTGTGAGTATGTGTGGTGTATTGCTTTGGGCAGCTCTCAGCTCTCGAGCTGTCTATCTTTGTTTAGTGTGCCCAGCCTGTCACTCCCACAGGGAAAGTAGCAGCCATACAACTCTCTCTCTCCCTCTCGCTGTCTCTCTCATACACACACATACTGTGTCCTTCACACCCTTCCCCATCCTTTTAGCACTAACATTTCCTCATCACACCCAAGGAAAAAGCTTGAGATCTGCTGAAAGGAAGCAGAACAGAGAAGTCAACAGTGACACGCCCTGTCTCCCCGTCGACTTCTTTCTTTCCATTAACTGTCAACGACAATATGTGTGTTTCTCCAGCACTCGCGGTCCTAAATGTGCACAGTTAGTCATGCATTAAAGCTGTTATTTTCAGAAAGTCATTGCTATATTTACAGTTTAAGAAATGATTGGCTTCTCTTATAGTGCAGTTAATGAGGGTGAATAGCATCCGTCTCTGCCAGTCTGTGTCTGTCTCTCTCTGCCTTTCAGTTGATTGATAACCTCTCTTCCCTCTCCTCCCTGCAGACATTGATGAGTGTGAGAATCCTGATGCTTGTAGCCAGATCTGCATCAACTACAAGGGGGATTTTAAATGTGAATGCTATGAAGGTTACGAGATGGACCCTGTAACTAAGACCTGCAAGGCAGAAGGTGAGTCACAATGCTCAATGATCAACCATGCAGGGTGTCCGAGACAATTGGACATAAAACCAAAATGATGCCAGAGATTCAGATTTTTTTGTGATTATACTTCATTTTCCCCAATTATGGAGTAAATTCCATATTTTGTTCAAAAACAAGCCTTCAGGTTCACTCAACTTGAAGAAGCCACAGGCGAAAGTCATTTCAGTGTGCGGTGGTTTGTTTTTGATTTTTGATTGCTAAATCCTGCATCCTACCAGCACATGACTGTTGTTCCTGTGCATGGGAAATCTGTTGTTTTATATTTTACAACATTTTGTTCGTTTTAAATCTATGCCGTCATGCCGTAACCTACATAGATGCTGTTAAAACCAATTTTGCGTTGTAAAGATCTTCCTCTACTGAAAGTTTAAAAAGCTGTGTTGTGCTGTTGATAACAAGACATTCTCTCAGATATTGCATTGCCTCATTAGTGCAACAATCCGCTCTCAGCTTTTGTGCCACAGTGTCAAACCCTCCTCATCTCATAATCACAAACATCTTTCTACTGTTAGGGTCTTATCATTGCTCTGCACTTGCTTGTGTAATTGCTAAATCGTGGAGAGAGAAAAAATCCAAGCATCACCAAGGCAACCACTCATCTGCTCCCAGGCCAACTCTGTCCTCCAGGTTCCCGTCCCGTTAGACAGTTTCATGAGTGGCAGACTGATGTGTTCAACCATGCTGAACACTTATAATTAGCTATAGCAGCTCTTCAGGGGTACCTGGCTGAGTCACGGTAGAGGCTAATTACAACAAATTTAATCTGGTCTCCCGTTAGGCTTGTTGACAACAGTTTGTAGACTAGTGGAGAACAAAGTGAACTGCTCAGAGGCCAATTCATTTTCTTTGACCTCCAACTATAGCCAAAAGCTATTAGCCAGAAGATTACAGAGAGGCCAGTTTATATGTTTACACTTAATTTCCCTCAAAATGTTCATTATTTAATTGGCAGGAAACAGTGAGTGAAATGAAATGTGCTTATTTGGTCCCTGTAACTGTCAAATGCTGTGATTTCATTTCCCTCAATTAAACTGAGCTGCTATCAAAGCTCAGAACTCAAATGTGTGTGTGTGTTTTTTTTGCATGTGTTTGGATTGTGTCTGCCCCATGCCTCTGTCTACACTGTGTATTTCTCTGTGCATGACTGCCCAGTGTGTTTGCTATCAGTTTATCGTGGCCAGGAGAGAACAGTTTGTCTGGCTGTGTGTCAAAAGCAGAATCTCGGTGAATGCAGCAGTTCCAGCAAATGGTTTTGAGGCAATGAAAACTAGCGGTACCATGACAGCCCATAAAACCAGCAGGGGACCATTTTCCCCTTTAGAGGGGTTGGAAATGTTGCCATTGTAATGGCCAGTTTTTGAGAACACTTAGTCCTGTACAGTTCTGTCATCATTCAGACTCTGGGCTGGGACAGGAAGGAAAGGGAAGAAAGAGAGAACGTGCTGTGGTATGAGACTACAATGAGGCTACGACACAGACTGTCAAAAGGGAAAGTGAGGCATGCGAGCCATTAATGAGAGAATATCATATCTGCCTCTGGAGATAACTGGCTGCAGCTGCCATCCTATTACCATGCAGTGTCAGAAAGAGATGAATATAGACATTACAAGACAAAGGTGGGCTGTAGTTGCTAGCCAGAGTGATAAAACCTTCCCTGCAGGCACACACGGTTAGTGAGGCTGTTGCCCACTAGGCTAAAGACATGATATTATAAATGCGTCTAAGGCTCCTGTTCAGATTTTGGTCTAATTAAAATGCATCCTGTGTGACCTTATCACAAGTGGACAGCTCTAAAAATAGGTATGAATGCACCCAAAATGAAACAAGGACACAGTGATTTGGCACTCTAACAACTGTGCTAATGCTGTGGCATGTCAAAGACACCAAGTCTTGAATAATGTATCTTTTGTGTCTTTCTCTGCCAGTGTGATTTTACATTGTCATATCAGGATTTTGTTTCCAGCTTTGTTGTTCTCATTGTTTGTTTGTTTTTTGTGTTATTAATTTGTTATCCAATATGCAATATTTAGGACTTTCATGCTTTCTGGATGATGAATTCTTATGACTTTGTTAATGTCCTCATTTTTCCTGTAGCGCCACCATAAAGTTCATACGCGTGGTTTACTGGATGAATTGCCATAAAATCACACCCTGTCACACACATTCATGTTCCCCTCAGGATAAATTATAATCACTGGTGATTGGTGATCCTTTGTAATCTAGTGCCAGCATCAAGGTTTCAATTTGTGCAATACTTTGGTTTAGGGGTGGGGGAAAAAATCGATTCCTAGATGCATCGCGATTCTCTCTTGAAGGACTGGGTCTTTAGGTGGAAAAGTCAGTAATCAAAAATTTGACTTTGTTGTGCAATAGGGTAAACTAAGATGGTGATCATGGAAAACACTTCACCTGCTTACCATCAGCATGTTAACATTGTCATTGTGAGCATGTTAGCATACTGAAGTTAGATGATCTGATACCCCCCACCCCGCCACTACGATAAAGATGAGGATGAGCAGAAAGCACTGCTGTGCCAAATTACAGCTTCACAGAGCCGCTAGCATGGCTGTAGATGTCCTGTTGTGGCTAGGAACAGCCATAGGAGTGGGCAATGGAAAATCTAATCACAAGTGATTACATGAGATGCATTTGAGATGCCAGGTGAGACCTGCAATCCACAGCTGTCCCTTTAATATACATTGCAGGTATAAAAAGATACTGCATTAACACTTAACATTATTCTGTTGCATTCTGTGGGTTAAACTTTGTTCCAGTTGCAAAGTGTATTGAGGTTTTGTGACAGGTGGCCAAGACAAGGGCAAGAAATTTGTCTGATTTCAATTGACGAGGTTCCTCAGAGGAAATGACTGCATTGTATGTCTATTTAGTTCTGCTGCCTGTGTGAAGGTTGACAGCTTGCTGTTTAAAGAGGTGCAGCAGAATGCTAAGGTACTTCTGATCTATAATTGCAAGGACAAGATAATAAGGAGCATACAATTTAATGAAGCATACAGATCAATACAGCAACAACTATTCAGCAATTTTTAATGAAAGATTATTGTCGTTGCACTCTTGTTAGAGGAGGATATTGAGCTGTATCACACAAGCTTTGTTGTATTATTTATCTGTGTTAAAAGATGACATTTAGAGCATTGTCGTCCATGCTACAAATGTGCAGCAGCACATTAAGCTGCAATGCTTTTTGACCCTGGGGTGAAGCCTCAGTGTTATTACTGTAGAGGAATGCCTACATGATTCCCTTTCATACAACCGTCCGACCGAGTCCAGCACACATTTTGCTGCCGTGCAATCTTCTTTTCTTTAAGTCTTTCCTTTTACAACAGAATAGTACTATATGTTTTGCTTTTAATTATTGAAACACATGCAGGTACAGGCAATATTTGTTATTTCTAATCCCACATAAATCCAGACCATCTTGGCTCAGAATGTTTTTAGAAGTTAATTCCTTTTGCTAAAGGTTGAACTTACTTTATCACACAAAACTTGCTTGTTAAATTTGAATCAGATAAGGTGGATTGGTGCAGCTCCTAAGCAGTTTTCCAATAGGAGATACCAGCTTGGACCCTCCCTCTGGCTCTTTTACCAAATTTGCAAAACGGATTTGTCTGGCCATTATTGAAGCACATCCCAACCTCACCTACCAATAATGCATTCCTTATACTAACAATGAATTCATCTGGCTTTAGTCTCTTTTCTAAATTATTTTCCAATGTGACTGTTCTGTGATTGTAAATTTTAGCTGGTTCACACTTGCATTTGCACAAAAGTTGAGCATTAAATATTCTCTGCTTTATGTGCAGGGAAGAGCCCTTACTTGCTGTTCACCAACCGGCATGAGATCCGACGCATCGACCTGGTGAAGAGGGACTACAGCCAGGTGGTGTCCACCCAGAAGAACGCTGTGGCTCTGGACCTGGATGTGGCCAACAATCGTGTCTTCTGGTGTGATCGATTTCACCGGAAAATCTACAGGTAAACCATGAATAGAAATCATAGTTTAGAGCAGAAACCTGAGTTAAGATTTCTAACCTAATTTCATTTTATTAACACAGTAGACTAAACTTGATCTTGGATATGCTTTATTTTTCTGTAATAAAGCTTAAGTTTGGGAACACGACTGGCTTTGCATTGGACTCCTCAGTAATGCATTATTGTGCTCTGCAATATGCTTTTGGTTTTTATGTTGCATTTAAATATGTCTAATGTCTAATTGTCAATGTCAGAATTTGTTTAATAGCACTTTCTGTGGTAATGATGTTTTAACCCAGAGGATTTTGAGATGTAGTTATCTGATGTTGTACAAATCTTTCATTGTTGCACCCTGACATGATGATGTACTGAGCATCTACTTGTTTGCATATGTTTTTGAAATGTAATGGAATGTAATGAACTGAGTTGATGGCTCAGGCCATCATCTCAGTTATGTTAGATTATTCCAACCTTCCTATTGTTATCCCAACTACGTTTTCTCCCCAGAGTCTATTCTAATTGGAGCACTGTGTTCTCTTTATAAAATGGATGTTAAGAGAAAAGATCTCTGGGGAAACTAAAACTGAAATTCCTGTTTGGAAGCACAGCTGCCTGGCCCTCACCTCACACCTCTGCCAGGGCCAAATCATTAGCAGGCAGGGCAACCCCTGAGGTAGGCCTTGTCTATTCTGATAAGTGGTCCACGTACGAAGGACACTAACCCCCGGATGAACCTGCTCAGCGTATGGCCCAAGGCCACAGCTAGCATATCAGTCCCATTCTCCGCTCTGCTCTCGCTTAACAGTGGAGATGGGAGAATTAGTATACACATCAGTTGTGATGATGCATAATCGTTGGATTGTTCACTTGTCCTGTGAGTGTCCCCTATGTGCTCATATAAATCCACTTCATATCCACTCACAATTTATCAAAGTAGTATTCCAAAAATAGTTATTTAATTGTATTACAATTTATTTATTCATTCATTTATTAATGGTTATTGCTAATAGCACTTACTTTTCTGTACTTATAGTCAAACTACTTTTTGGCAAAAGTTTGTAAAATGCTTTAGCTTGTAATGCAATCATTAAAACTCAATATCTTACAAGGCTAAACCTTTTTGGCAGGGTGCCATGTAATAAGAAGAACAGTGTATATAAACTCATTATCACAAAAGAGGCCCCCCCGAAGCAGTCATCATCCCTCCACTGCACATTGATTTCGCAATAACTGCTAGGCTGCTGTAGATTATGACTTACATATTTTCTTCCCCTCAAAATACTCCCTCTTCTCGCTCTGCCTTTTTCACCCTCCCATTCCCCCTGCAGCGCCTTCATCCACGAGGCCAGTGATCCCTCACAGCAGGTGCCGCTGGTGGATTCACTCCTGCAGACCCCCGTGGGTCTGGCTCTGGACTGGCTCCAACACAACCTGTACTGGACTGACTCCGGAGACAAATCCATCTCTGTGGCCTCGGTAGACGCCACCAAGAGACGCGTCCTCATCAACACCGACCTGAGTGAACCCCGAGCCATAGCGCTGGATCCCCACCATGGGTAAGGAGGAGGAGATGTGTGTACTTGTGTATGTGTGTTTCTTTGTCCAAAAAACACACAAAACACCTTGACCACCCTACGTAATACCCAATACTGTAGATACAAATGATCAATAATTATGGTTGTTATACAGTGATCTCTATTAGCCATTATTGTGTGAATTTCCATAACAATTTACAGTATGTCTGCATATAATAGTTTATATGCGTTACCCTCCTCTATATCTCTTTGAATATGCTGGCAGACACTATATACTGATCTTTTTTTCCTTGTCCTGTAAAATTGAAGATGATTGAGAATGACCCCAGATTAAGATTTGTTTAGTGATTTCAGCCTGGAAATAAACGTAAGAGAACTCTTGTTGGTGTAAATGCGAATCCAGAGCCTGTGACCCATTTAACCTTCTTGACTCAATAGTTTTTTCAGAAATTCTGTCCTAGATGATCACTTCTAATCTGGGAAGCTTAATGAATTCATGCCAGCGTGTGCTTCTGCAGCTTTTGTGTTCTGGTGATCCAAACTCAGATGAAAACAAACAGACACTAAAATAAATTTAAATAAACAAGCGCATAGCCTTAACTGAGGCATACACACAGTGACATTTTCTGCACATTACAGACCCAATCATAACAGCCCAACAGGAATCCAGCACACACAGATTTCTTACTGTGACACCAAATGAGTTTTGTCTTTTGTCTTACATTGATGTCAGTAATATTATTATATTAATTTAAATAGAAATGACTGTGTAAATCACTGTGTTTTGCTGCTTTGATTGCTTACTGATATTGCCCGATAACCATTGAAACTTGTACAAAAGCTTTTAAATTTGGTGGTTTAAACACACTGCCATGACTGCAGAAGTGTGCATGTTTTCCATTTAGCAGAGTATTTGCTTACACTGATGATGTAAATAAGCACAGACGCAGAATTAAATTGAATACTCTAATTTCAACATAATGGGCTGGAAATGACATCATACTTCTCCCGCAATGACAAAATTTGTATGTAAGGAAATATATAAATAATCCTGTCAGCTCATCAAAAATAATTAAAAACAAGGACTCCTGGAATTTAAAAGATCCACATCCATACAAGACTACTTTACACACACAAACAAAACTATATTCTGTCAGTAATATCATCTGTTATGTAATAACTATATAAATCATCATATCAGAAGCCTATATGATAGCTGCAATGGACTTAACCTACTATTATCTGTAAACTCTGTGGTGCTGAAGGGACAGCTCTCATAGAATGCACTTTACACAGATCAAATTTGCTGCAGTTATCTTAGTTTCTGTCACTAAAAATGGTTTTGTAATATACCAGTTGTTATTAACAGATATTTATCCCTTTCTGTCTCCCCTTTTAAAACCACAGCTCCACAAACATTACAGGTGCTATTCCCAGACATCAAACCAGAGACAGTATTGCCTCTGCTATAGTGTTCAGTCTGTGGTGAAAAAATGAGGTTTTCAGCTGCCATTAGAAAAAAATGACATTCCTCCTGTCCTATTTTTGCAGTCTTACGTAGAATTGTTCAACAATAGGCTGTATATTGCATAGGCAGTTTTTAGAAGCACTTCTATTATGTTGCCTTGACAGTGCAATAATGTTGGTGTAATCTTCATAATAAATATAGAAAGATGCTATCTGACTCATTAATACCAAAAACACTTTGACATAAAGTTAGTTAATCCACCCCCTTGCTGTCTGGTAGCAGTTTTTTTTGTTATGCAACAAAGTAAAGTTGAGTGTTTCAGTGCAAAACAACACAACAGAGACTGTTGTGCACAACAATGTCACTCGACTAATAAATGACATTATAAATGATGAGAATCTACCAACATTTGAAAAACGAATGCTATCTAAGTATAAACAGTATTATACTTGAACTGCACTATAAGATTATTACTTCCACATTTCTTGCTGAGCACAGCAGCACTACATGTACACTGATTAATAACACAGTAAGTATGCTTCCTTCCAATCCAGCTTTATGTACTGGTCAGACTGGGGCACGCAAGCCAAGATAGAGAAAGCCGGGATGAATGGAGTGGACCGACAGGTGCTGGTGGCTGATAACATTGAATGGCCCAATGGGATCACTCTAGGTGAGAAGACAACAGCTGTTTTTCAACTCTTGTCCTTACATTATATGTTACACAGTACTATATATTACACTTTATTGGCAGTTGTTTTATGTTGCTAAATGTGCCTGTTGCACAGTCCTGAAAAATATCTAATGCACTTAATGAACTCATTGTACGTAAAGGTTATAAATAATTGAAATACAGTATTAAGGGTAAATGTAAAATGAAGATGTCAAAAACAAAAATCAAGTTATCACAGTTGCTTTTCAGTGATATTTGAAGTGTTTAAGGAGTTATAGATCGACACAGTAAAACTTGCAGTGGCGTAATCGGGAGAATCTGACATTTTAAAACTTAATCAATATCACCTAAAGGGATTTGTTGGTCAGAGTGCACGAGTGCTTACCGCAAAAGACAATCAATTTTTACTCAGCTTATTCGTGTGTGTGTGTGTGTGTTTCTCAGATATAGCCAACAGGCGTCTGTACTGGGTGGATTCAAAGCTGCATCTTATAGCCAGTGTGGACCTGAACGGAGCTCACCGCAGAACACACATGTCATCTGCAGAGAGCCTGGGACACCCCTATGCTCTGGCTGTTTTTGAGGTCTGTTTGCAATAGATTTCAATGATTTCTGGCCGCTGACCATGGTTTCATCCAGCCTACCATGGTGTCATCCAGCCTACCATGGTGTCATCCAGCCTCCCATGTCTCATCATATCTATCTCTGTCATTAGTCTCACAGGGCCTGCAGTGTGACTGAAGGTTTGAATGTAATGACTGTTAAATTCAATTTACTGTATGCTCAGTTTGTCTGTGTGTGTGTGTGTGTGTGTGTGTGTGTGTGTGTGTGTGTGTCATTCTGTATGGGCTGTCTGTTTTCCCCTGTGGGATTGACTGCCATTGCATACTAAACAGTGGACAGCTATAGGGAGTAGAGAGCAGCCTGAAGCAACACACACACACACACACACACTCATGCAGCTAGCTTCCCTGTGTGTGTGATATGTCATGGCTATCAGAGAAACTAAATCTAGTTTTATGCCAAGCAGTCGTGCAAATTTGCTGCCTCGTGGTTTCTGTGCTGGGTGTGTGTTTGCCTGTGTGCAAGCATGCTTTTACTCACAAGCTCTTGTCTGGGATGTCCCTGTTGTTGCCACTGCAGCAAAGTCCCGGCCAGTCTCCGATTGGTGCCAATGACATCACCCAAGTGGCCTATTCTCCAGTGGGACTCCTCTCAAGGGGAACTGGGCTCAGTGGGAACAGAGATACAAATTTCATTCAGCAACAGACCAGGTTTACAAGCATGGATTTTTGAAAATATTCACTTGGGTTTGAATGTGTATGCTAAAGGCTCGAATGTATTCGGCTGCGGACCTCACCGATGTGAACTACTTCTTAATACTACTTTCTGGAGTCAGCTTGACGGACTTGTTCCACACATCCACAGTAGATTGGTTGATGCCCTGGTAGCGTAGTCGGCCATCATAAAAAACATAAAAAACAGTCTGGCACGCGGACGTCCGCACAGAGCCTATGCATACACCCTCTGATGACAACTTTTTTGTCACACGGACCTTCGCGTCCTTGCTTAAGAATCATGAAACTCATCCCAGGTGACTTTTTTTAAGTAAAACTACCAACAGTGAATTCAGGTGTCCCTCCTATCTAAACACCAGAGGTGGAAAGGGTACTCCTTTACTATAAAGAAAAAGTTGCAACAACACCATGTAAAAATACTCGTAACACTCCTGCATTCCAAGGTTTACTAAGGTGAAAGTACAGAGATATTATCTGTAAAAATAAAAGTACTCATTTTGTAGAATGACCCCTTGTCAGTATTATATTGTCATATATAATACTGGATTATTGTTGATGGATTAATGTGCAAGCAGCATTTGTAGTGTTGTAGCTGTTCTAGGTGGAGCTAATGTAAACTATTTAACATAATGTTAGGCAGACTAATCTATAAAATGCGTCACTTTTAATATTTTTTGTATGTAAAATCTTAATCTAACCAGTAACTATAAAAGTAAAGTGATGGTAGAGTGAAATGTAGTGGAGGTGAAGTATAGTAAAAGCACAAAATGGAACTACTCAACTAAAGTACAAGTACCTAAAAAAAGTGGATTTTGGATTTAAGCACTACTACTGGAGTACATGGAGTCTTCCACTACTGCTAAAAAGCTCTCTCAGAAAAATCTTTTTTATAATATAAATCGCTCACATATCTGTCTTCTTTTTTCGAAGTTTTAACCTTTAACAAAATAAATACCAATAATGTTAAGGTGAAAGCATAACCTTGAGGAATTTTTTTTTTTTTACTGTACTCTGCTGTTAGTCCACCCTACAAGCAGAACTGTAGTGTAACTCACAGAAATGATGATGAATTCCCTCTAGTGTAATACATAATCGATCTGGGGCCTCTCTGCCCTCTACTCAGTTGTGACTACAAGGTGACCTTCTTGTTCAGGGTGTTAAACATACACCAGCTCACTGTCACTGAGTTGAGCTCATTGTAGTATACATCACATTACCATCTGTTTCTGACTCAATGACTGAGTCAACGCAAACACACACATACATACACTTGAGGCAACCACAAAAAATGTCAGCTTCTGTCTAAAACTTTCTTTTCAAGCTGTTTGAAGGAATAAACTAGGGAAACAACGCAAGCAATTCAATTAATGAATAACAAGCATGGCTCAAATTTGCCTTTGAACTACTATATTATGATCTAAGTAGGATGTGTTTGAATCATTTAAGACCTAACACTGTAACAAACAAGAAAGGATATGGCAGAAACTATAAAAGAAAACCAATGATAAATTAAATCTTCTTCCACAACAAGGTGTCACAGCCCCATTTATTACATGCCCTGTGTGTATCTGGTAGTGGCGCTGGGACAGTGGCTAAGGCACATACCTTTGGTGTGGGAGACCTGGGTTTGGTTCCCACTGTGACACATCCACAAATGTGTCCCTGAGCAGGACACTTAACCCCTAGTTGCTCCAGAGGCATGCTACCTCTGACATATATAGCAATTGTAAGTTGCTTTTGAAAAAAGCGTCAGCTAAATGGCTAATTATTTATATAATTATTATCTCTGCTTATTCATTTCCTTGATGCATTCCTCCCCTCATTTTATTTGCAGCAAAAGCCAAATTAACACGCTCTCTCTTCTGCAAAACATAATGAATTAGACTATGTGTGGCAACAAATATTTATCAGTGCATATTTCACTTGTGCTAATTGTCTTGCTATTATTTTTCCTCATATAAATTAGACTTGTGATCTGAGCCAACACTGACAGCTGAATTCTCCCACAGCACGTATCTTATGTCTCTGCCTTCTTTGTTGAGTTCATTTAGTCCCTTTGTTTCTTATGTGTACTCACATTTTATTCTGTTGTTCCTCTGTTTCATTCATTTTCTTTTCTCTTTTAAATTGAAGATTTCTTTACATTGATGACTTTCAGAAATTGAACTACTTTATCAGCCGGATCATGGCAAATTTTACATTTTTTATATACAGTCTATGGTTTGGGCTACTGTAGAAACATGGCGACACAATATGGCGAATTCCATCTAAGGGGACCCGCGGTGTATGTAGATGCAAATGACTCATTCTAAGGTAATAAAAACATAACACTTCATTATGTAAGGTCTTTGTACATCGAAACATAGTGATATATATTATATTGCATTTCTGTAAATGGATCCTCCTAAATATTACACACAACCTTTAAAACCACAAGTGTCAGAGAACCACCAAAGTCTGTAGGATTCATCCTTTGGGGGCTAGAAATGTATGTACCAAATTTAATAGCAGTCAATTCAATAGCTATTGAGATATTTCAGTTCAGACATTGCCACCCATAGAGCCATGTTACGGCTTGACCATCTTCTTAAATTGTGTATTGTAGAGATTAGATATAAAGTGCAGTTGTATGGCTCTGTCCTTCAAAAGTTACCAGCCGAGCTGTTAGAATGGCTGTTTGCCAAAATGCACTCTTAGGCTCAAGCCCAACACAACCCTGACAAATTTTTTCTGTGTTACCCATATTAAGACACTGCTAATCCCTGTGTTTCAGGATCGTATCTACTGGACAGACAGAGACAGGGCGTCGGTCTTCATGGCCAACAGGCTGACTGGTCAAGACATCCACACGCTAGCGGAAAACCTCAACGACCCCCATGACATTGTGGTCTTCCACCAGCTCCGACAGCCACAAGGTGTGTGTATAGTATGAGTGGGGGAGACTTTGCATGTGTGTCTGCACGTCTGTTCGCTTTCCTCCCCTCACTGTGATTGTGTGAAATTGAGTCGCAACTCTGTGACCAAGCTTCCTCTGTGGATTCATGTCAACCCATGCACATGAATAAGAGATAGTGAGGCTTGTGATTGTGGTGGAGGTGATCAAAGCATTGGAGGCACACATCCACACATCTGTCACAACCCTGCCTCCAACACAGTTTTCTCTAACAGGACTATCCAGATGTGAGTTGAACTGAACAGAGCTCATAATCATGAATATGATGGCTGTGTATTTCTTTTCTTGTGTTTCCATATTTATCTCTGTTTTTAAATCTATCTTCCTTTGCATAGTCCATTTATATTTTAATCCTTCACTGTATTTCATACCTGTTTTCTTAGTTTGTAACTAAACAAGACTTTGGGAAGAACACAGTGAAGTTGTTGGTTGTACCTGGCACAGTAGCACAGGGAGTGGTTAATATTTACAGCAGGTTTCTGTATGTTACCAGATTTTATTCTTTGTATTTTTTTTAATTTTGTTTACAAATTAGTGGCTGTAAGGGAATTCAAGAGTGTGGGAACAATAACGTGTGACAACTCTCTGTGACTCTCTGATATCCCCCCATGTTGAATAAGTGATTCTTATTTATATAACTGTGTAATTCTCTCTGTCTCTCTATTTCTTTTGTCACTGTCTCCAGGCCCAGACAGTTGTAATCTGGGCAGTGTGGCCAATGGTGGCTGTGAGTACTTGTGTCTTAAGGCTCCACAGATTACAGAACACTCGCCCAAATATACCTGCGCCTGCCCCGACGGACAGGACCTGGGGCCTGATATGAGGGGCTGTGTGCCAGGTGAGCATGTTTATGAATGGTAATTGAGAGGATTTAGTAATCAATAGCACCTAAAGAGATTTGTTGGGCAGAGTACCATAGTGCTTACTGTGTAGATAATCAGATTCTGCTTCACTTAGGAAAGCTATTTTTTATTTATTTTTATTGTGTCATCGGAGGGGAAACGTTTGAGCAGATGCCTACTGGATGAGTGCAAATGTTTAGTATCCCAATGTAGATAGTGTAATTATAATAATAATAATAACTACCTTTTTTATGATATGGCACTTTTCTACACACAGGTACAAAGTGCTTTACAGTAATAACAATTGAGCACAACAGAGAGAGAATGTAATATTTTCTGAAATTATTTGACTGAATGTGCTCTAGCTGCTGTGTTGGTTAACAAATCATTAAGTCTATTTGTGTGCCGTTCTTGTGGTGTCAGTTGACTCCAGCTTTTTCCTTTCTTATTTTAATAGTTGGTTATAGTAAAGTGTATCAGGGTCATTGTACTGTTAATTAACAGGGGCTGTGGTTGGCACTTCTACACTGTATTATTACAAGTTCATTATAACTAACTAATAATAATTTTCAAAACTTGTAATTTAAGTGTTATTTCACGTTCAAGTCAGCACTGTATTACCTGAAACTGGTTGTTATTTATAATTGGCTTAATGCATTTTATCACAGAGGTATACAGTAGAACACATGCAATAAACCAATGAATATTTATTTGTAGTGGGTAAAAATTGACAATAAATTATTAAATATCCTATCTCCAAGCAACATGGTTATTGAACTGTAACAAAAAGATTTAGTTGCTAAGCAACACATACAGGCAGTAGATACAATAACAGGGACCACCATGCAATGTAATGCAATGTAACACAACATCTCTGGAACAAATACTGCAGTAGCATTAGCATATGCATTATAATATATGATGTTAACGCTATCTTGTCATGCAAGTGAGGGGACAACTGCTTTGAACAGAGCCAAAATCAGTGGTATTCTCCATAATTATAATCAGGAATGTTTATGACTGAACAAAGCATCATATGGTAAAAAAGGAAGTGTTTAGTGCCCTGTTGTGTATTGATAGAAAGATAGATAGATAGAGACTTTATTGAGGTCACACCAGCTCATGTAAGTGGTGATTTTTGGTTGGCTCACTGATGTTTAAATATGTTCGATCTGGCACCATCATGCCAACCACAACAGATGACTATAACCATGTGTAATTTCACACAGAAATATCAATAAATCTATCAATATAAAACAGTTTGGAAACTATGTAAGCAGACTACAATGGAAGTAGATATACCTTACTTAAAACCCCTGAAAACACGTTTTCTCAGTCAGCTGTAGTGTATATAGTGTGTATTTGTGTTATCTGTGCCCCCCTCAGTAGTTGGAAGATTGACAATTTTTTTTTATCAAAATGTTATGACAATTGTGGGTTGTTTGCTTATATCCAAATATCAGATTTGATCAAACTACACCCAGTCCTGAAGAAGCAGAGTAGCTGAGGTATGACTGTGAAATACCTCTAAGGGTGTTTCACAGAACTTTAACATTGAGGTTAAGGTTGTTTGTGAATATTTAAAAGAATAGTTCAGAATTTGGGGAAATACACCATTTCCATTTCTTTCCTAAAGTCCAGGAGATCATTACCACTTCAACTTTAGAGGTGATGGTAGGTGGATGTTTTTACCTTTGGTAAGAGACAAGCTAGCTGTTTCTCCCTGTTTCCAGATGTGCTAAGCTAAGCCAACTGTCTCCTGGATGTAGATTTATATTTAATGGACAAAGAGAGAACTGAGATTTGTATCCATCTTCTCTCCGAAACTCTATGAGAGCATATTTCCCAAAATGTGAAACGACTCCCTTTTAGGTGAGGTTTAATGTTATAGAGAAATACACATTTAACCCTAACCCTTCAACACATCTACAATAATTCAGTTTCTTGAGCTGAAGCTTTCTATTGTCCTCTTCCTTTCTTTGCAGCAGCACCTAGAAACGATATGACACAGACATCTTCACCTCCCTCTGAATTTACACCTGGCACCAGAGCGACTGTTGCTGAAGACTTCCCACCGCCCCCAGGGGGAGTATCACAGGCTGACGCCACCCCTCACTTGACCACAGCTCCCTCTGGTGCCCCTGATCTGCTCACACCCCTCTCCACTCTTAAGCCTGTGTCGTCACAAGAGTCAAAGGCACTGGGCTCACACTCCACCGCCACCACTATGGTGGTCTCCACCACAACTGCGGGGGACAGCAGCGTCTCTCAACACTGTAAGTGGGCTGTGGATTCAAAAGAACGTGTATCAATGTTGCTTGTGTGTGAAGAATACTACTTGAAATACTGTAAACACTTAGAAACAGATGATGTCTAATTCTGACATTCACTTGAAGAGATCCAGCACTATGTGATTAACATTTTTCATGTGACCCCTGGTTATACTGGACCCTGTATGATTGGAAAGCCCAAAGTGGCCCTGTCAGGGACTTAACAAGAGATGGGGTCCAATTGTCTAATATACTGTAACCTGTGCGTCCTCATCTCCTGCTAAGTACCAAATCTTGCAGTCTTACTCACTCTCATAATGTAGCTAACAACCTCACCCTCTCTGTAATGATGACACTAAAGTGAGATATCTACAAGCCCTGACAACCGTGCTCGACTGACTTTAATAGGAGTGATGTATGGTGCCTCTTTCCTCCATGAATTGTGCTTTGTGTGTGCTGTAGGGTGTTGTATGTCAGTGGGTGGCTGCATACGCTTGTGCTTGTGCACGAGTGTGTCAGTAAGTATGTGAAATGTAAATGAGCATGAGGTAACGTTGGAGCCTGGATGGATGAGGTGTAGAAGGTCAGGGGTAGTGTCAAGGTCACACTCTGGCAAATGCCAAGCAACTCATAATTTTTCTCTCCCTCATTTTTATTCCAACCTCTTTTTCACTATCTGTCTCTCTTTGTAAAACACTCACAGCCATGCACGCATGATCACCCGCTCCCCGCCTCTGTGTTTTATCTGCCTTTTCTTCCACCGGCTCCCCTATCCTGCACCCCACTTATCTCTCACTCATATTTCTCACACATTTTTTATCCCCTACGCTTTCTCATTCTTATCCTCCCTCCCTCTGCTGTCTTTTCTGACTCTCTGACACTGACACTCCTCTTTCTCGTTTCATCTCTCTCCTCAGCTGGAAGCGAGCATTTCCTCCTGGGCGAGAACCTCACAGTTGCTGTTTTGGGAGTGGTCATCCCCATCGGTAAGTCACCTATTGCCAACTTGTCCATGTGTCTGTCCAGATTAAAGGCTTGCAGCGCTGCATAAAACTGCTGTCTACCTGCTGCCTATGGCCACTGTTTTTGTAGTCCATTCACATTGACCCTAGTGTGGCAGGATGACAGAATCCTGGCCCCCAAGTCTTCCTCGCTAAGGTTTCTCTGAGTCATTTTCCGTGCGTCTGACATTGCTGCCCCACTGCATTATTCACTTCACATTGTGTTGTTGTGTTGGGTTCTGCTTCTGTTCCAGCGAGACTTGTCAGTAGACCATTAGTCTGTCTGTGTAGTTAGCATACTACAGTGCAGTAAGAAAGTAAATTAAGGGCTGGTGCACCTAAATACATTTTTTTTTTCTCATTTTCCGCTACCTAGCAATTAAGGTACTTTTGGTTTTATTGGCCTTCATTATTTAAAGCCAGTGCAATAGATCCACCCCCTTTACTTGCTATAGTTACTACTGTAACGCAAATCGATAGCAGAGACTATCGAGTCGCTCTCCCCCATCGAAAATGCCACCTTATGTGTTCCCATTTCTGATCCCATAAAGGTATAACTCTCACAGTATTATGACGTCTTCTGTTTTTTCATTTCAGGGGTAGCGTATTCTCATAGACTAATATCCCCTATCAAATAATGCTCCCACCACAGAATCATTTTATATTGCACCACTACCCACTCCATGTGTACTGTAAGGAGATGGGGAGCATGTTAAATCGGCTACTATATTATGCCATCTTTATTTAGGATACCAGGGGTAGCGTATTCTGATAATAATAATGATTATATTTTGATATTGCTGATGATCAGCCACTTTCTCGATGGCATTCTCAACAGCAAGGTAGCACAGATTTATGGGCAGAACCGCTATGTAGCACATCTTGATAGGTAGCATAAATCGACAGAACACCGGCTACAATTGTAGCTAGCAAACTTTATCAGCTTTAGCTAGGTAGCTAATTAAGCTAATGTTAGCTCCATTAATTGGTTAAAAAGTCCTTTTGTGGCTAACTTTAAATATGTAATACTTGGCTACATGATATCTTGCTAAAAGTCTCAGTAAAAAAGTCAGCATCCTCACCAATTGATGATGTGTGCAGAAGACATATAGTAACCGCATTGTTCTCTTGAGTGTAGACCTAGTTAGTCCTAGTATTGTAAGTAAGTTAATCAGACTGTTATTTGTGTAACATAACTCTGTTATATATTGTTTGTATTTTCAAACAGTATGTTTTCACTTTCAACATTTCAAGAGAAAAGGTTTGTAGGTTGAGGACTCACTAATGTGTCTGGCAAACATAACACTATCTCAGGTAACAGTGGCTGGAGTTGCTGGAGTGTAAATTTTGATAGGAGAGATGATGATAGGACAAAAGTGTTCTTCATGTTGGAAAATATTACCATAGACACTTCTGTGCACCTTTGAGGTATAACACACAAAAACAAAACTAATTCACTAAATTGAATTGTTTATCCTAAGACACATTTGCTGAGGATGATTTGCCAAGAGATTGTGATGTAATATGATAGTTAAAATCTTTGCTCCCCAGGGAGATTTTGTTATTTACTTCAAAGCCAAGCCACTAATGGTGCTGATTTAGCTGTTGGTTGGTGTATGACCGTGACATTGACACAATGTTTAGCCAAGCCACCCACACAAACAACCTCCTGATCGCTGCCCCCTGCCCTCTCTGTCCTCCGCATGCCTGTTCTGCTCCTCTCTGTGCCTCTCATTTCATGCCATGGACTCGTTATGCCTTGTTAACGCTGCCCCCCCTTGTCCCTGCCGCTGTGTGTTAAACGCATGCAGTTCCTATCATTGCCACAGTGGTGTTCGGCCTGGTGTGTGCTGGAGTCTACCTGGTGTGGCGTAACTGGCGGCGCAACTCTACCAAGAGCATGAACTTTGACAACCCCGTCTACCGCAAGACCACCGGTGAGGGCGAGGAGGACGAGATCCACATCGGGCGAACTGACGGCATGGGACACCACGCCCACCATCACCCGTACCCACAGGGCGTCAACATGGGGGTTGTAGGAGCAGGGGGTGGAACCTGCCCACAGTTCATCGCCCTGCCACTCGGGGGCAGCATGCCTGACCCAGGGACTCACTGGTACACGGAGCAGCCCATGCTGTCCACTGCAAAGTGACCCACAAGGGAAGATTTCGGGGGAAAATGGCCGCTCAGGCACACGCACACACAGGGAGGGCAAAGGTGACTTGGACTGAGTTTGCAGAAGGGACGCACAACATATCATCAAGTGTTAAGTGCAGGCATTCACAGCCATGCCCTATGCCCATATTATATATTTCCATATCAAAAACAGCATAATTAATACAACTACCACAATTCTTTGAATAATAGTTTCTTACCTTTTTTCTGCTGGAGCTGCATCTTCTTTTTCACAAGAAAATGCTGAGAATTAATTGCAGAATTATTAATGTGTTCCCAACATTGACCTAAACTGGGAAATGGAGTCAGGCTGGTTCCTCCTTGAGTCTTTTGCATTGATAAGTGAGTGCAGTGTGTGCTGTGTGTCTTATATTTTGTGACAGGGATAGGGAGAGGTCCTGTTTCGTCCTTGATGTATTCATTTGGGCTTCGTGTTATTCCTGGTGGGCTGTGGAGCTCTGGGAACACTGTTTAGGAAGGAGGAGCTCTTAAACTGGGACAGCACCTGCGTTGATGGGACAATCTGTACAGATTCGTGTTAGAATCAATCACATATGTCATAAATGTCATTACTGGAACTGTCTTTTGTAGTTAACAATTTCCTGGATGGGCTTTCTTTTGTTAGATTTTTCTCTGATTGATTTTAAAGAAAGGTTACCGCCCACAGTATGCTCTTTCTCTCTGGTTCAGAGGGAGGCCTTTTAAGGGTGAGTCATCTAACATTTAAGTGTGCCATTGAGTATGGTTGAATTGAGGGGTTATGTTTTTATTTGACCTCTAACTCCCCAGAGTTTTGCGAGAGGGCAGCAGGTTTGCGGACTGGAAAGAAGAAAATGGTATGTAGACCTTTTGTTTTCTATGAGCAAAGAGGATGCAAGGTTAGGGGAATGTGAATTTTACGCAGGAGTTCTGTCTTCTTTGTTGTGACTTGTTTAGGTGTTAAATGGTTTGAGAAAAGCAATAGACTGCAGCTTTTAGTCAGGCTGCAGTTTTACGTGGTTGACAAAAATCCTCGAGTGTTAAGAATTTTATTTAATCGCCCGCTTTTGACTGTGACAAATGCACACATAAATACACATGGGGTGCACTGATAGCACATTCATGCTGTTCCCCAGAGGACAGAGACAATGTGCACTTGCCCTCCGAAAACACAAACAGCATGCATAATTGCTCACCAACTGACAATGCAGCCATTCATTGTTGCAGGCAAGATGCACACGCGCAAACATGTATGCATGCACACATTCACAAAAGCAAGCTGGATTCCATTGCCTGCTCTTCTCCTCCTCAGAGGGCCGATATCTGAGCAGACAGTTTTGGATAGTGCCGTGTGGGAGGGCCCAGCTGGTGTCTGCATGATGAAAAAGACCTGTCATGTGATGTAACTACAGAAAACTAAAACCAGACTCTGATGTAACGAGGTTGAGACCAAATTCGGTGAATATGTTTCATGCTGGTTTAGTCCCATCATTAACACTGTTACTCCATTCATAAACCTTAAAGGTCTGTGTGTTCACGTGCTTGTGTGTGTGTGTGTGTGTGTGTGTGTGTGTGTGTGTTTATTATGCATGTGCGTGCTAATGTTCATCCCACAGCCATATTTGAACCGTTTTGTATGCTCTTTGTTGCACAACCCTCTTAGAATGCCTTCTGTATTGTGTATTGCATGGACGAAAACAGTGTATGAAGGTGTGTGGATACACAGGTGTGTATGTGCGTGTGTTGTATGTGTGTAACAGTGTGTGACACTGGAGAAGCTTTGAGGGTGCTTTTTGATTCATTGATTTGTAAATATGTTTTCATAAGGTTTTTGATAATGTATAATACAAAAATGTAAAAGAGAAGATGTACATAAGATTTTAGATAAAATGTTGACAGGTATATTAATTTATTTGTATAAAAGGAGAGCACTGCATTCCCTGATTGTAAGAAATCGGAATTGTCCACCAAAGTGGTTTGTGTTGTTTCTTGCTGTGCATCAGTTAGCATCCCTTTTGTGTACAACCCCTTTTTTCTTTGTTAACCAACATAAAAATATGGCGTCCCCTCCTGAAAAACTCCCACATCTTTGCAGCGCTTCCCAACCTGTTTATTTGTGCCTTTTTATTTACATTTTCATTTTCCTCTAGTATTTATCATGAAAAGGACAGGGATCAGCCAACTACTGTACATGCAAAGATGAACTGTATTAAGACCAAACTGGTTCCACTTTCTGTAATGGATTACTTTTGAATATCTCTATATATTGATATATAAAATCTGATTGAAAATGTCCTTAATGTGTGCTGTTTCATTTACCTGTAGAAGATCTTTAAAGTGAAACTATAGAAGTTCTGCTGAACTGCGACCACCGATGCAACAAATGGCAACAACAGGATGTTGGCATATTCAATTTCCTTTCGTTTAAAATTAGTTGAACTTTTTTTTATTGGGTGGGTCAGACAAGTATGTGTAATGTAAAAAGTGTTGTTCATAGTGACAGACTCACCGATAATTATTCCCCAACTCTGCCGTTCTCTTTAGAGCTTTAGAGCCTGTGTTAGCTCATTGTTTTGGGGTTTTTTTGGGCACCCTGCACAGCACCAAACAGCAGACAGAAAAAGTTGGCTACTAGCAGGTAAATTGGATGAGCATGTAGAAGCTAAAGAATTGGATATTTCCCCTTGGATTTAGTTAAGACCAATGACCCATGTCAAACGTGTGTGATTTTCAGCTTGTGGAAATATGTCGTGAAGTGACTAAAACAGCAGGAAACAGGAAACAACAAATATCTTCTGATAAGGTATGGTCTCTTTACTTCTTGTTTTACTTTTGTGTGACTTGCAACATGTAGCACAAGTACAACCACCAAACTGACCACAAACTGTTTTGTTTTTACAGCACTCTCTTCGTTAAATATGATAATGTTAGTTAACATTAGCTACTATGGGCTGCTAGTCAGACCAGACCATGTAAGGCTGTAGCAGCAAAACACCTGAACTGATTAAATTGAGCAAACTCTGTCTTATTGCTTATGATTTCAAGTTTTGGTTTTGATGTTAAAGCTGATAAGAAGCTGCTCTAGCGGTATGTTGAGAGTCTGACTGAGCTGCTCTTCACATTCATCCACTTACAGAGAGATTCATCAGCAGACAGAAACAGTAGTTGATAAGTCCAGTCCATTATCATTATTAAATTTAAGCAGGGCTTGACTCCTTCTTGGTGTACCACGCGCCATTAGGATATTATGTAATAAAATTTTTTTTAGTAGTGCAGTGGCTGACAAATAGGTGTCACAGATGTTCATTACTGCACAAAGGCTAAGGTGAACACCTTTATTCACTGTGGCGTGAGGGCCTGTTTGGGTGGGAGATGGAGTATTTACACCTATACATTTGTGGAATAGGCACAGGGCCTATGCCTGCACATTTTGTTCTGTAGTTCATTCAAAGCAAACAATGTTTAGTTTGATACAGCAATTTTTACTGTATTCATACAGTGACATTTCATTGATAGAAAAGCAGCTGATTCTGTCTCCGTCATGCATCTCTCTCTCTTTTTCTGAGGATATATACTTGCTCAGGGTCATTACAGCAGCTGGACAGTCAGTCAGCCAAGCTGGAAAAAATCCTCAGGGGAAATGAGGTGGCTTTGCTCTGTCAGACAGAAATCTAGCCTCCTCCCCATCTCCACATTCAATCCTTTTTGTCTTATCTCACCAACATAATCTCAAGTCCTTGTAGCAAGACTAAAGCGCTGCCCCTTACTGTTTCCCAGGGGGGTTACTGAAGAACAAAGGCCACTCAAACACATCTGCTTTCACGCCTGACTGGACTATTCCAGCTGCCATACATTTGGATTGCAGGTGAATCTCATTGTGTCCTCTCGCACAGTGGAATTAGTAAAATTCAGTGGGTGTCATGTTTATAATTGTCTGTCACACTTGAAGGGGATTAGATGTAATCCCTTGGATATGCTCATTTTAGAATTCCATATTTATACATATTGTTGCTCTCTGGATGTGTGTTATTGTTTGATTTGGTCTGGCAGTAGTGATGGTGAAATGGGGAAGCTGTGCCACCTGATGGCCAGGTTTGTTACTACAGCAACAAAGCTGATGGACAAGTGCTGCCTGATTGCTCAACCATTGCATTTTATGAGGGGTGAAAGTAACAAATATTAAGTAATAAAAATGGAGGCGATGAAAATGCATGTGAATTGAAAAATAAATGGATAAAAATGGATGTGAAATCAATAATAGAGTGATAAATGATCAAGTGATTTGATTAATCGATTTGATTAAAATGAGAGTGATAGAATGAAAACATAACCATTTTTCATCATTTACATTTATCAATTATCACTCACAACCCAGAATTGACATTTATCATATAAAGAAAGTAGATTTAAGAGCATGTCATTTTATTACAAATAGACAGTTTATACATCAGTATAGCAATTACAGGTAAGTGAAATCTACAGGTTGGGTTTTTGGCACCGTATATTGTTTCATACTTTAATGTGCTTGGCATGCAGTGTGAGACATGTTTTTTGCTTGTCTTTGTATGTTTTACACACATTTTATTTTAAAAGTGCTCGGCTGCTGCAAGAATGAAAATAGTTATATGTAATTTTCCTCTAAAAACATAAAAGCACCTGGGATAGTGAAACTTTTATTATAAGCACTGACCTTTTGGTCTTTGACCAACACAGTAAACATAAATATTTTTTCTTTGCATAGTTTGCAAAGCTAAACTGCTACTTGGATGTGCAAGGATCAGACATGACAATGAACATCAACAGCAATAGAAGACAACACACTTACTCTATACTGCATCAGCGAAAAAATGACTACCACATCTAAGCTTTGCCTCACTCACTGATGATGTACAGTCTTGTTATAATGATGTCATCCCACCCAAACACTGAAGCTAATGCTCGTGCAGATATCCAGAATTCGGAAACAATATCATGAAAGCAACCGCTCAATCCAGCATTAAACTGGGTGTCGAAGTGACACAGACAGAAACAAGCACTGTATGTCTGCAGATTATTTTCCAGTACTACAAAGCTCGAGCTTTAGCATGGGCCTGCAGGAGTGTGGCTGTATCCGTGTGGGAACCTTGCATGGCGATAGAGAGTGCACTTCGACCACGCTGGGGGGACAAAAAGAAAGAAAAACAGGAACTTAGGGTAAAGACACAAATGTTGAATTCTGAACCCATTAAGTTAGATACATTAGTCACAGGCTTTCTTAAAAATACATATTTTTAGCCATGCTAGCAGAGTGCCTCAGTGCATTATGTTCAGATTTAATTATTGTCTTTGTGCTACACCTATGTCTAGAAGACAGATTAAATAACAAAACTGCTCTTTGAGCAAGGTTGCATTTTCAGTAGTTATGATCAATGAGTTAAGTTTAATTTTCGTTATTCAATTTGTCTAATTAATCTCAGTTTGTGTCAAGGTGAAACATGGTTCAGAGTCAAGAAAGGACGCCTGTGGTTGATGGTCTTTTTTTCTCTCTTAAACTCTACTTTAAAGGTAGACAGTGTCAAAAGGAGAAGATACATTTGCATCCCCTCTTCTGCTCTCTTCCCTGCCTCCTACCACTTCAGACTGGCAGATACGGTACTGTTAGCAGATTAGCTCATCTCAGCCCAGGGAGATTTGTTTAACTGTAGCCCTGATTAATCCTGGGAAAGCTCTATTCAGTCCACCCACGTCCACACAGTGTCAGTCAAAACATTCATACATCTAAGCTCCTTCTTGTGTTCATTTATGAGAATAGAAAAGTATATGTGCCATTTTGTTAACACATATAACAGGATTTTACAACAGAAATTCAGTTGGAGTCATCATATTAACTATGTATGAAATTTAATATAATGGGGGTCCAGCCTGTAGAATTGTGTTTTTTTTTTTTTTGAATTTTTTGTTCAGTTAATTGGGATTCCTTTAACGACCATAAACAATTAATAGCATTGACAAGACAACGTTTGGCCTGCACTGTACTGTGTTATAATGCAGACAAAACTTCTCATTGTTTGGTCAAAGGGTTAGAGGACAATGCTGGAAGTAACTTGTCCATGGGATTTGGTTTTCTGCATTATCACCTTGTCAGTCAGGGTGAGATCACACTGGCTCCTCTCCAGCAGCAGCCTTGCAATGTGTGTGTGGCCCCTCTCAGATGCGAACATCAGGGCCGTGGTTCCTTGGTTGTCCTGGATGTTAGTGTCTGCTCCACAACTCAGCAGCAGCCGAACCATCACAACTCGCCCGTGTCTCACCGCCAAGTGCAGAGCTGTTTGGCCTGTCTGTGGAGAGGGACAGATGATAGGACAGAGACAGAAAATTAATATTTGATATTTATCAAAAAACCCTATATTTATCTGTCCTACGTTGCCAATTTTAGGGATACACTAAATTTAGGATTGTATACAGACACAGGGAGATATCCTGATTGTTTGTCCCTGGTGTGGGTCAAGCTTCAAAACACTGCATCCTACATTTCCTATAACGCAACTCAGCTGTGTCTTCATTAGACCCTCCCTGCATACCTATGTTCTAATCAAGTGGGAAGCTTCTGGTCCGAGACGTGAATCTAATGCTGAAGTCCCTTAAACTTGCATTCTGTTGAATGGCCAGCAGGGGGCGACTCTTCTGGTTGCAAAAAGAAGTCCAGTTCCATTAGAAATAATGGTAAAATGACCCTACTTCTCAGGTAAACACTTTCCTAATGAGTTTATGGTCTCAATTGCTAGTTTCATGTCTTCTTCAATACAACATGATGTCCATTTAATAAATTATGGTCCCATTTAGAGGAAAATAGACCATAAAATAGAGTATGCTTCAGGGCGGAATTAGTAGTAGTATTAGAGTGACTTGTACCCACAGCACTATGTAAATGTAACCAGCACTGTTGCAAAAGTGTATTGGAGTTGGCTATTCACTTTGTCTAGTGAGTACATTTAGTTTTAAGACTGGTGTTCGCTAGACAAAATTGTCAGCCCTGTTAAGATGACTGTTAATGTGAATTACAGATGCACCTAACTAAGCCAGCTAGCTAGCTCCACACATGGCCGTTAGATCCACCGTCACCGGTGCCGCTGGTTGCAAAAACTCAACATGGCGAGGCCCTATTGGCCAAACTCAAGGCTTCAAAGCAGCAGTCAACAAACCAACGGGTGACGTCATGACGTCCACTTCTTATATATAGTCTATGGTTCTAACAGCCTTTCTGTTGACAATTTCATGATGACATCATCAGGGCTTTAAAAAGCTTCCTCTTGAGCCACAAAAAAAATATGCAACTTTTTTCACAAGCTGAGTAGTGCTCTTTATCAAAAATAAACATATTTTCATTTTCTTTCAATTATGTGGGATTGTTTGATTAGATCTACTACAACTTTTAACATGGGAACTGTAGGGTGTCCACTATCCTGCAACCCTCGGCATTAATTACTCATGTTACATTTAAACTGGTAGCACTGGTGATGTTACCTGGCTAGAGTGAATATTGACGTTGCCCAGCTCCATTAACTTGCGGACCACCTCCATGCCACCTGGGCCATCAGGGGCTGTCAGTGATGCCAGCATCACTACTGTATAGCCGGCGTTGTTCTGGAGGTTCACATCACTCACACCTGTAAGCAAAGAAAAAAAGTCCCACTCAACCAACTATATACTACACCTATATAGTAGCTCTGGCAACACAATATTATTACCTGTGTCCAGTAGCAGGCTGACGATGCTGTAGTTGCAATGGGACACGCTGTAATGCAGGACTGTGTTGCCATTGTCGTCAGCCAGGTTGACCAAGAACGCCAGCAGTGAAGGAGTGGTCTTTTTCACTTCTCTTAAGTACACTGCCAACCTGCTGGCCACTGAAGTCTCCTCTGCTGCCGCACTGAACCAGTGTTGAAACACCACAACCAGGGCCTTCCTCTGGGGAAAAAAAGAGGTGAACATAGAAAGGATACTAACTTTTAATCTTCTGAAGGATTTGGCCAGCACAGTGGATACTGTATGTTGGAATAATCCTCTGTTATTTAACAGACACAATTGAAAGCAGTGTTAATTTGTCTGGCAACAGAATAAGCTGTAAACACAGCACTGACATATGGTGAACATGTAAGCTAAATATTGGCTATTTTCACATCCAGCAGACACAGAGTCACACTAGCATTCATTTGAAGCAGTGCTTCTGACCACTCCCTCAATGTAAGTCTAATATTGACTCCCCTTAAAGCTCTGTTTTGGTCTCCACCAACAAATAACTGGCTTTTCAGCTGCTAAATGCTCCACTTTCTTAACCAGCTAGCCAGCTAACTTTGCCTGCTGTCTGCTTCAATATTAAATAAATTGGTTTCTTTAGGTTTATTGAAAGTTCCTGTGGAAGAATCAAGGCTGCTTACCATGTCATTATTGGGGTTATCCATGTTGTCCATGTGATCTTTGAGAAACTGACAAGCAGTCATAAAATCTGCACTCACTGTCTCCCTAGAAAAAAAGAGCATGAGTGTACAGTATGTGGGTATAAGGGAAGAGAGAACAAAACGAACGTTTGCCTCATGGCATTAGGAATATATTCCTATGAGATGAAATAAAAATAAAGGAGCTGTTCCCTGAAGAGTAAACATCACAATTACATTATCCAAGCCTACACTGATAAGGCATTTGTTCCGGTCTTCTCACCTGCCCCCGGTTGTGGTTTCCGAGCCAGAGTTCCCCTCCATCTGTTCTCCAAAGGCCTGTGGTTTCATCTTGGCCGTTTTCTCTGGAGCCTCAGCTTCCACAGATGGTACGCCTCCATCTGTCCACACTGATCCTGCTCTTCCCGATATTATCTGTCTGTCTGGGCTCATTTGCCTCTCTCCCTCTATCCGTCTCTTCTCTAGGTCTGCTTCCACCTGGGCAGCAGCCATTTCCTGAGGGCTGATCCTGCTCCCCTTCTGCTTGCTCTGGCCCATACAGTCCTGCCCAACACTTGTGGATGTTTTGCGTCTTTAGAAAAATAAAGAAAGGAGAGCAGAGCAGAAAATGAAAACTGTTTGCTACGCGAATGCTGGTAGATGTTGGCAACTGCATCTACACAGATCAATTTTCACGCCACAGTTTACAAAGTTCACATAATGCTTCAAAACTATACTATTTTTAATTAACTGTCAGACAATCAACCATATTTCTCACGCAGTGTCTGAGTAGGCTCATTTAGGAACAACATTTTGGAAGATATTTCTAATGCATTATTTATGTTACATGGTGCAGGATAAGTCAATCAACATTAAGAATCCAATCCTTTTAAAGCTTCAAAGCTGGAAATCAAAGAAAAAAGTCAAACCAAATTAGATATAATGCCTGTGTTGCTTCATTTTCAAAGGGTACAAGTCTCACTGTGTTGATTCATACTGCAGAAGGTTGTCTGTTATCATATTACTAACAAAGAGATCTCATATATTGTAGTAATACTTTGCCAAAAAATCGTTCCCATCTTTTCTGACTAATCTAACTATAAAGTAATAAATAAACTCTCATTGGTGGCTTTTGGAAATGGCAAAAGCAGCCTCGGTCATCTTACTAAGACATGGGAGTCACCATTTGTCTCCTCAACTAACTTTAGTGGGAGTGGTATTCATCTTTCAGTTTTTCCTCAGTCATAACCATGCAACAGTAGCTTAAATAACCTCAAGTTAGTATGTCTCTCAACCAAAAGTATAAGGTTGAAGCAATAATCATATCTTATCATAAATCTAAAGGTTCCTAAAGTCAGAGAGAGTTATTTACTAACCCTTCATTAACACCCCCAGAATGTAGGTTTTTTGACGTCTGGTTACATCCATCTGTCCTTATGATGGATTTAGAAACTACAAGAAAGACAAACACAGAGGATATGATGAAATATCAAAACACAGCTGAACAATAACATTAAATGCTCCTGCTGAAATACATATTTATCATAGTTTGTGACTTATTACTTTTGGACACAACCACTTCTTCACAGAAGCTAACACAAAATTACAAATATTTAGTCAAATGGCAACAGCCATCGGTTACATTGAATAAGTAAATTGTGGGTCTTAATTTGACAGAGGAACATCATTAAGTAGCTTCTACAGTAAATGGTTATACAGTATAATTGGATTTGCATTATTGACTTTTAAATTGGAGCAAAAGAAAAACTTTGACCCTTTTATTTTGACAAGACTTCTGTGAGACAAATGTGTGGTTAGGACTTAAACACATTTAGCAACCTTTTGAAGACATATAATGTTTCTTCATTGAAATTAAAATGAGCTTGTGGTTTTTGAATAACAGACAAAGTCCACGTATAAACTTGCTCATATTCCTGTGTTGATACAGCTGTTAAGCTGCTACAGCCATTGACAGTAACTCAAACTCTATTTTACAGAGCTCCAGCGGCTGACATTTGGATAAATACATATATACCAAAATTAATTTTATTAAGGTTAATTTTAATTTTGGTTTTAAAGATACAAGTTGGATTTCAAAGTTATAATAATAGTAATATAGTAATAACTGAATTCATAGCCATAATGTTTGTAGTTTTTGCAATTCAGTGGTCACTTGAGATCTAAATTACCAGTTTTAAGAGAAAAATGTATTGAATACACACTCCCTGGGATTCACATCTGCTTTTTCAGCTTCACATGCTGGGATTTCTGACACTTTTAAAAGGGGGACGCTCTAAAACTGTAAAAATGCTGGCATTTCAAAACACCTAAAACCGGCCTTGGCTGGAACCAACTAGGTTCACCAAATCTTGTGCTCCAATAAAATACAACCAATCAGTTATCAGTTAATAGATTCCCAACTGAAACTAATGTTTTTATCAATCAGATGTCACATAAATCAATGCTAAAGTACACGATACTAAAACTAAAAATGAGGTCCAACTGCAGTGGTTGCTCAGTTTGACAAAATAGTAAATGTAATTTAATCATTACATTGACAATGCACAATCTGTGGACTATAGTACCTCCTTGATGAGTCCTCTCTCCATCGCTGTGTCCACGCTGGGTGTAGTAGGAGGTAAGGATGTCAACAAGTCCCATCATCTCCTGCTGCAGGGAGTTGACTTTGGGGTCTGGGTGCTTTAGAGGTTTACCTGCTTGTCCTGACTCACGGTCTGCACACAAACACTCCCACTGCTGATCCAGGAGCCTCTTGATCTTCTTTATGTGATGGACGACCATTGCTGTATCTATACTGTCATCTGAAGCATCTCCAGGTTCCACAGATACTAGTGGGCTCCCCTCAGTAGAATCGACAACAGAGTCTTGTTGTCGAATTCTTTGTCCATTTGTGGTAACAGTCCTTGTACTGATGAATGCATCTGGAGGTGACACTTTATTACATGGATCAATGGATTTCACCACCGTCTCATCTCCATCCTGGTCTACCAATACTCTCTCTGCACGGACCCAAACACCAGGATTCTTAACAAGGTGCCCAATCTTCTCATCTTTCCTTCTGCTCTCATCTTTCTGCTCCCTCAGCAGCCCTAAGGCCCTCTGGAGATCCATGCTAGTCTCATGGAGCTTCTGCTCCAGCACAGCTACCTTGGCCTGCAGGGATGTCACTGTCAGCAGCTCATCCAGATCTGTACTAGTCCTCCACTCGTGTGTTGGATTAGAGTCTTCCTGGCAGACGCTGTGATTTCTAGGAAACATGATATGACTTTCATGCCGAGGCCTTTTGATGTCCACTGTGGAGTAGTGGGATGAGTTTCCATTCATTGAGCCGGGTGTCATATGAGGATCCAGGCCCATACGGAGTCTTTCACTTTCCTCCTGGAGGATGCAGATGTGTGCCCTGAGCTCTGGAATCACCCTCATCTCCATTTCCAGCTCCCCCACACGTTCGAGGGCCTCTGTCAGGCGTCTCAACAGCCCAGAGCAGTCCTGGGGTCGAGGGCTGTCTGAGGTGTAGAAAACATCTTCACAGGAAGTGTTTCTTCCTTCAAGGTGATCCCTCGAACTTCGGAGGCTGCCGGGGTCATCGGTGGATTCTGATCCCTGTCTCAGCAGTACTGTGAGTGGCAGACTGGAGGCACGGAGGAGATGAGGTCTTATGTGCTCACCCAGAGGTTGCTCATCAAACTCCTTGATTCTGGCCTCCATCTCGGTCAGGGTTTTGAGCCTTGTGGGAGAGAGTTGCGACCTGTGATCATTAGCCCAGGATGTGTAGCCATGATGATGGGCATCTGACAGTCGGGACCTGGGTCCAAGAGCTCCAGTTGATCCCCAGGGGCTCGGGCGGTAGCCACTACCAGAAGGGTTTAGGTGCCTGGGTAGAGTGCTTGCTCGGGGGCCCTTGCTTCTGCGCTGGATGGGGACTCTTTTGATTGTGTTTCCTTTCTCTATGTCATCTACGTATTTTAGGAAGTCCAGGTCAAGTTGAAAGCCATAAGGGGTTTCCACTGAGTACGAGGGCTTCCCTTTAATTCCATTCTCTGTTGTTTTATGAGGCAAGATATTTCCTGAAAACATTAAAGCAGTGATTTAGTATCCATTGCAAATAAATGTCTGATCTAGTAAAATGATGTCATGTTAGGGACTTTATTTTACCGTTTTGTCCTTCCATCATCTTTTTTAATCTTCAGTTGTCCAAACAATTTGTTGTCACATTATCTGGATGGACCTCCAGTATCTGACGAAACAAACAAAATAAAAACAAACAGAAGATTGAATTGAGCCAGCGACACATGAAAATCACATTAGGGCAATTTTAGTGGTAGAAGTGGTTATTGTGATGTTATCTAATAAAATAATGAACACATTCATGATTTCTGAGGGGGAAAACAGAGGAATTTTGGCACTGACATTCACTCGAGGTTTAGCTGTGGTATTTTTTGGTGGGAGACTAAATCTTTTATGACCAGATGGAAGATCACTCTGAGCAGAAATAGTTCTCTTTTGTTCTCCCACATGTAGAGCAACGCACAAAACACAAACATTCAATTACACTCGAGTGCTTTCTCTCTCTTCTTCCTTCTTTCTCCCAAAGAGTTTTTCTCACACTCTCACTGCTTCATTTCTTCCATGCATCAGGCTGCTATTATTCAACAGTGGCAGGCCTGATGTTCACTTGATTACAGCCTTGCTATCCAGGACGACAGCTGAAAATAACTGGAGACTGTTTAGCCCAGCAGCTATGGCCAGCAGAGCAAAATATACTCCTACAGCCACAAATACAGACAACCATTGTTGTGACTCATTACTTTTCCTCTCTTCCTACTTTCCCTGTTCCTCCCACTAGGACTACAGCCGTATTTCAGGTTCTTGGGTTACTTTTACTGAACTGTCTCTGACACTTCTTCTCCTCTCTATGTAGTCTATATGATAGAGAATAGTATATTCTCTACATATTCACTGCTTCTCTTACCTCCTACTCTATGTGTCTCTCCCTTCCACCCTCACCTCTTCCCATGTTCCCCTCCCCTCTCCTGACCACCAGCCTCTGTGGCAGCTTGCTGTCCTCTCGAGGCACCGCAGCCACAGAGCCACAGCCCCAAACAATGTCAGCTATGCAGTAAACAGACAAACACCACCAAATGGCCCTGCTGGGAATTTTGACCACCATAATTCACACACTCTCTGATGGCCAGCAACAAATCAGCAGTTAACAGATGCGTACATTTTCACAAGCTAAGATGTAAACACTGAGATAGGTACATGTTTACTTCAAGTCAAAGACACACGCTGCAAATGTACATGCATACATGCCAGTATGCACACTATGCATATCATGTCTGGTAACCTACTGTGTTGGCCTCCTAGTTTCCAGAAGGCTCTGTACAGTTTGACATTTTCTGATACTATTGCTGCTATGATTCCTGAGGTTTGGTACCAATGTAAAATTACACTCTTTTGAAACCTTACATTTAGGAATAAAAGCATGTTCCTCCACAAAACACTTTAGTATGTCTGTCTAATAATGTGCTAAAAGTGTTAAAACTACAATTAAAATCCAAAAGGTTCTGATTAACGAATAAGTACAGTAGAATATGAATATGAATGAGTAACATGTGAGCCTATGACACTTGAGACATATTTCTATTGGTACAAAAAAAAGATTGAGTGGTCTGATACCCAGCCCCAGTTACCATGCACTCTCTGACGTCATATGGGAAACCCTAGCTATCTGGTGAAAGAAAAAAACACTGACACTTATGTTTCTTGATCTGGTAAAAAGATTTACCTCAAGTAGAAACCCTCACTGTATGTTCTATTCTGTTGCCCTTACAGAAACCTTGTATATGTGTTGATACTGATACAGTATGTGTGTTGTTGTAGGAGTGGGGTTTTACGATGTTGAGAGGAATCTTTCAGCTCTCGATCTGACAAGTCTAAATTTAGCCTCTACATGAATGTAAAGTTAAAGTATATGTCAAGAGGAGACCCAAACATGTGTCTCCTAGTAGAAGATCATTCAGATGTCCTCCAAGTAGATAGACAAACTCAGAGGGCAGCAAGATAATACATTTGCTGTTATGAAATGTCTAAAGCTATTGGAGCATTGAGATAAAAAAAGAGCCTAATGGCTGCAGGCAGAGGCTGTATTCACTAATGACTCTCTAAATGTCAATCAGCACTGTACAGCAGAGCACCTGTTACTGCAGACATCTCAATCAGTCTCACTGCTGGATCTGTCATCAAGTTGAGAATGCTAGATGCTGGCTGCAGTTCAACAGAATGGAAATTTCAGGAAATGATTTTACATTTGTGCTTTGACATAAAACAAGTATCATCTCAAGATTATATGTCAGCCCTGTAAAAAGTACTCCTCTGAAATGAGCGATTGTACAAAATTAAATCAAATGCAGTGTTTAAAGGAACTGATCGGCTTTTTGGAAAATAGTCTTGAGAAGATTGATACCACTCAGATACAGATTCAGATTCATTCTTTATTGTCCTCAGTGGAGGAAATTTTTTTTCACGGTCTGTACAAAGAGCACCTTTAACATGAATTCTACACACAAACTACATATAGTACACATATACAGACAATGTACACATATCTACATATATAACACAGGAGTTGCAACATTAACTTGTCTGTGACTTTGGTGCTTTTATAGCGCAGGATTTCAAAACTTATCTGTTTCCCCGTGCCTCTAGTCTTTGTGCTAAGCTAAAAAGCTGCTGGATGTTGCTTCATATTTACTGTACAAAATGAGAGATAGATCAAAGAAAGTGAGTCATCATATTTACCAAAATGTCAAATCATTCCTTTAACGTGCTTTTGGATTTGTGGAAATATCTAAAGATCCACAGCTAATCAAAATCAAAAGAATAAAATATTCAGCATTCATGCAGTATTTAGACTATTCATTGCCTTCTCTCAGACAAACAAAGTGAACTCCAAATGGCTGTAGCCCACACATTTCTTACACATACAGTAAATATAGACGTAAAGAAATTCTGACCAGGTTACCACAGAGTAACCACAAGTAATATAGCGGAGTTAGGGTTAGGCAATTCCCAAGAATCATTGCCTTACTCCCTCCACATTTCCATGGCACAGTTTTTAATTGTGTATGCTTGGAGCAGCAGGCCCACCTCACAGGAAACCTAAGAAATGAAACGTAAAATATTTGCCTTACCCCAAACAGGCCCCAGCCAAACAGTACTGCGCAGCACTACAGTACTGCTGCCTCTGCTCACATTGAACTCAGTCCAAAGTCAAGCACCAGAGTGAGTTAAATGTTTTACTGAGTCTTTAAAATCAAGGTTTCCTTTGTATTCTGCTAAAGCTTTTGTATCACAGTTCATTACCTTTATTTGAGTTATTTTCATCTTTCTATTACCAACAGCTGCTCTCCTTCTCTGGGTCCCTTCTCACACAGACCTTTTAGACTTCCTGCATCAGCTTAAACCTCATAATCACAACATCTCCAGCCACAGCATTCTTTATCAAAGCCACAAATTAAATATGAACTCATGACACCACAAGAGGGACGACCTCCCTATGAAGTAACGACAAATGCTTGAACCCCGGATAAGGACAAAAAGATTATTTTAGATTTCAAATTTAAGCCAGTAACAGTAAACATTTGGTTTGGTCACTGATATGTTGCACTGCTCATTTTTAGCCAAGCTAGCAGAATGGCTCAAGGGATGGCAGTGTCAGCTGGTCATTCTCGCACTTTGGTCCAGACTGAAACTCGGCAACTGTTTGATGGTTTGCATTGGCTTGACATTCATGGTCTCCAGAGGATGTTCAAATGACGTTGTTCCCCCCCTAATCAGCCTCAGCTGTACTACTTTGTGTTTGGTGCTAATTAGCAAATGTTAGCAGGCTAATACTAAAACAAGACATGAACATTGTCAACATCATACCTGCTAAACACCAACATGTTAACATTGTAAACCTGTTACCGTGTTGATGTTAGCATATGCAGCCTCACAGAGTTGCTGCAGTCTTTTATGTTATTGTTTTCATAGGTTCACGTGGGGTGAACTTGTAAAGCTGTCAATTTGGATTCTCTATTGTCCCCACCCTCTTGTACTCTATGTTTGGACAGAACCACTTTTGACACTACTATAATGTCTGGGTGCTTGTCTTCTAAAATTTGAGACAATTGTCATAATTCTTCACTTCAGAGCTTAAAATAAGATTTAATAACTATGTTACAGAGCTCTCCCCATGCACTTTGCCCATCTCTGAGTTTCGCCCTCTGTCTCTGTCTTTCTCTCTCAGCGCCTGTCCATCTGTCTCTACAGTATGTCTATCTACACATTTCCCTGTCTATGTTCTGTTCCCGGAAAAATCATTCCTCTCATCCACTTTTTTGGTTGTACAGACCACGTTTTCTTTTTCCAGCGCATAACTCTAAACCTTGTCTTCTGTTCAGAGTTGATTTAGAAACCAAAGCCAACCGTTTGGACTCAGCTCCCTCTGCCCTCCTGTTCTCTCTGTCTCTACTTTTTTCTGTCAAACTCACATTTTTTACTCACTGTCTCAATAAAGACTTCCTAGAAATCCCTCAAGTCCTGTGATGTTTTTTTCAGTTTGTATGTTTTTGTTTCGGGATTTTGGACCACTGTAGTTGTCCTGGTCAGAGTCCAATAGCAACAGGGTCAGAGTTGTATTGTGGCATCTAAGCCTCCTTGTGAGGTATGTGGAGCTAAAGCTCATAGAATGAAGCAGCTGCCAGGGGCTTCATGCAAGGAAGAAAGCTGTGGTATGTTAACATGGCAAGGTTAAAATAGAAAGTGTGCTGCTTTGTGCGTGTGTCTGTGTGTCTCTGTGTGTGTTCATGTGTATGTGTGTGTTGTGTTGGTTCAAGTGTGTTTCTATAAATATAGATGAAATAAAATGTAAATATAATTCAACATTTAATCTTTAAAAGGCAAAGTTATTCCTTGAAAGTCTGATTAGTATTCAGCACAAGCCAAGTGGTCCACTCCACACAATTTGTTAAATCACTTTAGAGTCAAAAGCTTTTCTGACCCTGAATTTAGATCAGCCAGTCCCGGATCGAAGACTTTCAAGGTCAGCATTCAGCATCTCAGCTTTGATTAACTATCTAATCCAACAGTCCTCCACTTGCTCAGGGATACAAGATGAATATTAAACCAGAGCTTACCTTGTGACATGTGTTCAGCAGTTTCCTCCACTTTGTCTCGCTAATGTGAGTGCGTGTTTGTCAGACAGTCCTCTACAGTCTGCTCTCAGCTCAGTTCAGCCTGTCTGTCTGTCTCTTGTGAAGGCGGGGAGG
Organism: Micropterus dolomieu; assembly: GCF_021292245.1. Classification (NCBI taxonomy): domain Eukaryota; kingdom Metazoa; phylum Chordata; class Actinopteri; order Centrarchiformes; family Centrarchidae; genus Micropterus; species Micropterus dolomieu. Next base: position 21,741,785 of record NC_060155.1, read on the forward strand.
TGTTGTCAGGGAGAGTGGCATGCCACGGCTGTTTGGTAAATGCCAATGTGCAGCCCTTGCCATAACAGAAGCTGGGTTAGCTTGTGTGTAAAAGAGAGCATGGAGCAGGGAGGGGCTTAAGAACATGCCTTCCTACAGTACCTCCTGTTCAACAAGACTGACAAGTGGGAGGCTAGACATACAGAACCACACCCACTCCTTCAGACAGCAGCCAATAGGAGTTCAGAGGTGCAGCCGGCTGGGAAAGACAGTAGCTCTTCTGGGACCCTGGTGACAACGTTTCAATATATGGAGCATCTGAAGAAAGTACTAGAGTCACCTTACTGTGTACCATCCATAATCTCCTCAGAAAACACCAGTAACGGTGCTGCGTAGACCTCCCTCTTTCAGAATGTGTAGCCCTACCCAGCGTTATGTGCTCTCTGTCCTCTATAATCAAGTAAACAGGGGGGAGAGCAGAGGGCTTGTTGCCATTCATGGGGTTAATTCTCTCAGTGCATACCTGTCATTTCTCATGGATCCTCTTTCAATCCGTCCCCAGCATCTTCCTTTGGGGTGCAACCATCATGCCAGGAAACCCTTTCCTCTGCTCTTTATAAGGGCAGTCTGGTCTGATTGCCTGTACATTACCACCAAATTGTGAAAAAGCGGACATGTCTTTTAAGTATGAAGCCTCCAGACCCAAGTGATCTCCCAACGTTTCCCCAAGCACCATCAGTAGGTCAAAGGGTTTTTTTTTATCCAGTGAAATGTCTCAACATTTACCAGATGGATTGACATTCATGGTTCCCAGAGGATGAATCATACTAGCTTGACTTTTCCTCTGACCCAGTACCACCATGAGGTTGACATTTTTGGTTCTTAGTGAAACATCTCATAAACTATTGGATGAATTGCCATGACATTAGGTTCAGACATTCATGTCCCCCTCAGCATGAATCACTTTGGCAATCCCTTAAATTATCCTTAGGTCAAAAAGGTTTGCCCAGTACAATGACCAAATACCAACAACACAAGACATTCAGCCTCATCTGTATTTTGCCTTTGGTGCTAATTTGCAAATGTTAGCAAACTATTGTGCTAAAATTAGCCTTTAGTTCAAAGAACTCAAACTACAGCCTCACAGAATCATTAGCACGGATGTAGACTCTAGTTCTTTCTTTCCTTTTCATTCTGTTTATTCAATACTTTATCTTTACAGTTAAGTTCTCAATCTTTTCTCTCCATCTATTTTCATTGTGTCCATGCTTGTTTTTGGGTGCAATTTGCTCAGTTTGTCTCCTTGTGCCAAGGCAAATGTTTTTTCCATCACATATAGTCCACAGTATACACCTTACAGTGAAAACTGTTTATCACAGTCTCCAATTGGTAGCATTCAACTTGAGCCTAACTTGAAGGCTAAATAAACTGGCCAATGTGGATGAAGTATATGACATGATGAGGAGGGAGAGCCACTCAGATGCAGCCACCGCCTTGTGCCCCACCATGTATGGAAAAGGAATTAGCAAGAATTAGCAAGAAATACTCATTTTCCATTACCCAAGCAGACAACTGACTCCGAGAGGGATTGTGGTTTGACTAGAGGGAGAGAGAGAGAAAAAACAGTCTTTATTGGACCAAATGACTGCTGACAGACTGACCACATACTGCAGAAAACTTGGCCTAAAAGCAAAAAGGTTCTCTAAGACAGTTTCAGAGAAAGATTTAGAGTTGCATCACATATGAGGAGAAATGTGGGGTATAACGTTATTTTGTAAGACACTTAAAATATTAGTTGAAAGATGAGTTGTTAATTATTAACTTATACAAATAGAAATTTTAGGCCCACAATGTGAAATGCATAAGGCATGAGGCTCATCGCTGCAGGGTATTCATTTTCCACCCATTTGACTGTTATTGCTCATGCAAGCTGGCTCATGGTGGAAAGTATAGCTGGAGGTAAGTTAAATACTGCCAAGAGGTACGTCCTCTTTTTAGCAAAAGTCATGTGATGTTTTTGGAGGTTGCAAAGTGTTCATTGTAAGTTTTACGCTGTTTTGCTATTGCTCAATTATCTTTCATGGACAACTGAAATGACACAAAGCATATGGAAGAGTTTAAAGCAGTTCACGTCACCTTTAGGTCTGTCACAGCTGACATCTTCCCCCATTTTAATGTCTGTTATGTAACTGTGGCTTGTGGTCAGGGGAGTTACAGGTTGTGCTGTAGCTGCATTGGCAAAGTGAAACAGTGTAATTAGTCATGTAACAGTGACCTATGAATCAAAACCGTCCTTTCGACCTGAAGAGCACAGACCCTTGAGAACGGAGGTTATTAACCTGTTGGAAAAACACCTTAAATAATATAACTAAAATGAATCAGGAATAACTCCTCAACCATTAGGCCTAGATGCATAATTCAGGTCAGAAGCTAAGGAATATAAATCCATTGTAAATTAACACATTTATTTTACCATTAAAGACTAAATGGAGATACAATAAAGAAAAATGTGATATTTTCATCCTCGCCTGGTAAAAAAAAGCTATATTTTTAATGCAATAAACTATCAAAACCATTGTCAAATAGATTATAATACAACTGAATATCTTTTAATACACCTGGAATACAACTATAACTTTAAATGTGATGAAAAGAAACTAAAATACAACAGTTACCATTTTTTAAATATACCAGTTAAATGTCCATATTTGTAATATAATGCAGTAAGGCGGTCAGGCATTCTGTATTGCTGTCAGATATGTTTCTCCTGTAGATCAACTTTTCTCATTTAGTTTAATCACAGCTGAGTCTACATACATGCAGGCACTCCTGAAGTAGCCTAAAGTCTTTTCAAATGTGCATATGGCACCTTTTCACCTCAATGATAAATTAGCTTAATTAATGTGAATTCAATGAAGAATTATTTATTGACCAAATATTCAATAGGGTGGACATTTTCTGCACCAATTTATGGTGGAAATGTCTTTATTTTATAAAGGGATGGACAAAATTTAGGTGGTAGGTGACAATTCAGAATGTAAAAATACAATAGAATGTAATGCAGTAATCTGTCGCTTATTATTTATTTTATATTTTAAGTGCAGATCACATCCGCTTTAGAGGGAATGAAGCATCCTGGAGCAGAGAGACAAAATGTCCTCTTTTTGGAATACAAGTTTTGTCAGTTTGTCTTAGTTCACTGACAACAAGCCGAGAAAATGTAAAATGCTTTTTTTGAGAAATCATAAAAATATCTACAATGGAAGGACCAATGATATAGTAAATGTGGATTGACTACAAATATGCCAGCTGCGCAAAAATCTATTTGCCTTTGGCAATTTGAATAAACAAGTAAATAGCCTATGTGTACAGTAGATAAATAATATTGTGAAAAAAATCAAGTTGTTTTTTTAGAAGCAGCCAAAAGACAAACCTGAGAAAGCAATAACAGTTACTACATATAAACCCGGTTATGTTGTTGCATTTGTTTGTTTGTGATGAGATGAAAATTTCACTAAGCTAAATCATACTTAATCTAATATTTAGAGAGAGACACAGGGAGTGCTTTATCATCTGTTCTAAATATCACTGTCATTATATCGTTGTCGAGGAGGGAAATTGCATAGAGAAATGTTTCCATATTACAAGCAAATGATGGATCAGTCCAAAGTGTACAGTGTGCTTAGAGCAAGCCAGACCAATATACATGTTGCAGAGGACTTGCTTCAGCACCCTCCAGCAGGAGCCATTCAGGCAGGAAACATTGTATAGTCTGATGGCTGTTGGCAGAAAACAACCTCAGGTGAATTAATTTTGCCCCTGAGGTAGATGAAGAGAGCTTTGACTATGTACTGCATCAGATCACCATACAGAGTTTTTAAACCACTGGGTTTGGGCTTCATGTGGGATCACTTGTATTCATTGTCACAGTAAGAGTAAGACTGATATATTGATTTTTAGTATCGTTCTGTGACAAAATAAACTGGGATAATCCATTGATTCTCTTTCCATTCTTCTGGAAATAAAATATACAGGTGCTGGTCATATAATTAGAATATCATCAAAAAGTTGATTTATTTAGTAATTCCATTCAAAAAGTGAAACTTGTATAATGTATACATTCATTCCACACAGACTGATATACAGTATTTCAAGTGTTCATTCCTTTTAATTTTGATGATTATAACTGACAACTAATGAAAATCCCAAATTCAGTATCTCCGAAAATTAGAATATTACTTAAGACCAATACAAAAAAAGGATTTTTAGAAATGTTGGCCAACTGAAAAGTATGAGCATGTACAGCACTCAATACTTAGTTGGGGCTTCTTTTGCCTGAATTACTGCAGCAATGCGGCGTGGCATGGAGTCGATCAGTCTGTGGCACTGCTCAGGTGTTATGAGAGCCCAGGTTGCTCTGATAGGGGCTTTCAGCTCTTCTGCATTGTTGGGTCTGGCATATCGCATCTTCCTCTTCACAATACCCCATAGATTTTCTATAGGGTTAAGGTCAGGCGAGTTTGATGGCCAATTAAGAACAGGGATACCATGGTCCTTAAACTGGGTACTGGTAGCTTTGGCACTGTGTGCAGGTGCCAAGTCCTGTTGGAAAATGAAATCTGCATCTCCATAAAGTTGGTCAGCAGCAGGAAGCATGAAGTGCTGTAAAACTTCCTGGTAGACGGCTGCGTTGACCTTGGACCTCAGAAAACACAGTGGACCAACACCAGCAGATGACATGGCACCCCAAACCATCACTGACTGTGGAAACTTTACACTGGACCACAAGCAACGTGGATTCTGTGCCTCTCCTCTCTTCCTCCAGACTCTGGGACCTTGATTTCCAAAGGAAATGCAAAATTTACTTTCATCAGAGAACATAACTTTGGACCACTCAGCAGCAGTCCAGTCCTTTTATTCTTTAGCCCAGGCGAGACGCTTCTGACGCTGTGTCTTGTTCAAGTGATGGTTGATAAAAGGAATGCGACAGCTGAAACCCACGTCTTGCATACATCTGTGCGTGGTGGTTCTTGAAGCACTGACTCCAGCGGCAGTCCACTCTTTGTGAATCTCCCCCACATTTTTGAATGGGGTTTGTTTCACAATCCTCTCCAGGGTGCGATTATCCCTATTGCTTGTACACTTTTTTCTACCACATCTTTTCCTTCCCTTCGCCTCTCTATTAATGTGCTTGGACACAGAGCTCTGTGAACAGCCAGCCTCTTTAGCAATGACCTTTTGTGTCTTGCCCTCCTTGTGCATGGTGTCAATGGTTGTCTTTTGGACAGCTGTCAAGTCAGCAGTCTTCCCCATGATTGTGTAGCCTACAGAACTAGACTGAGAGACCATTTAAAGGCCTTTGCAGGTGTTTTGAGTTAATTAGCTGATTAGAGTGTGGCACCAGGTGTCTTTAATATTCAACCAATATTCAAAGTCCTCTCTCCACTGAGGAGGTTAAAACCAGATACTGTTCTGGACTCACAGAAGATCTAAGCTGGTGTTCAACCACTGGTTGAATGGGCTGCCCCTGTCCGCTGGGCTGACTTGTTGGCAGCGGGCTGCTCACGGGTGTTGGTCTGCAGCATAGTCGTAACAGGTAGAAAAGGAAACATGCCTGCTGTGGAAAAACCCAAGCCTTCTTATCCTCCAGGCACTGAGTGGTGATCAGGCACCCCTGCTGCCACTCACTCATGCAGCTGAGGCACGGGGTGGAGGGCCTCTACCTTAAAGAGAGAAGGAACGCACTCCAACCCAACACATGACCCTTAGGGTCGTAATGAAGGTTACAATATGGTAAACCTAGTTCTATTAGCACAGGCGGAGCCCTCTACTGGACTCTATGGGTACTACCTATCACACGCACGTACTCGCCCACTGAAATTTTGCATACTGTAATTAGCCGACCAATTGGACGTCACCACTGTACGTGCGTACCGTATAAATAGCGGTGTCCTCACTGCTCAGTATCCAACCAACCCTTCAGCAGACAGCAGTGGAGCGGCGGGGCTCCATCGTAGAGGGCTCCGCCTGTGCTAATAGAACTAGGGTTACCATATCGTAACCTTCGTTCTATCTCACACAGGCTCCGCCCTCTATTGGACTGTATAGGCACAATGTGTGGAGCCCGATGACTGTCCGCCCAGCCACGACAAACCACAGCTCACCTCACCGACACGATCGGCCACAGGTCACCAGCTACAGGCCCTAAGCTGCCGCCATCCTAAGTGATGGGGCAGTGGGCCACCCCTCAGAAAGGTCACTAGACCTCTAGGGGTTTGGCATGACCAAGAGGGATCTGACCCAGCCAGATCCAACACCTGAACTGTCCTGACCCCTTACAGGGACATCACAGTCAGTGTAAAATGTTTTCCCCAACAACCGGTAGTCTATGGTAGACACCAGTCTCCTTCTTCACAGATCCTGAGTCGCACCTGCGAGCACAGATCCTGAGAAGGAGCCCGACACATCCAAGAGGTAAAAATGCACAAATGGACATGGACAAGACCACGATGCCGTTGTGCAAATCTCCTCAACACTCACCGCCTGCACGTAGGCCTGTGAGATACAGTCACAAAGCCATCCGGCTAGGCGCTTCTTGGATAGAGCTTTGCCAATCGCACCGTCACCAAAGCAAACAAGCAGTTGATCAGTGCGTCGAATGGGGGCCTTGCACTTCATATAATGTGCGCACAGGACACAACAGATGCAGCCTCGCCTCCCTAGGCCCAGGGTGGGGTGGAGGGTGGAAGGCATCCAAATCTATGGTCCTGACCTGGACGAGCTTCTTATGTTCTTAGGAACAAAGGAGGGGTTTGGTCTTAACACTGCTGCACTGTGGTCACCACGAAGCAGCATGCAGCTGGGATGAACCGACAAGGCGCACAGCTCACTCACCCTCTTGGCAGAGGTGAGACCCAGTAACAAAGCTGTCTTGAGAGATAGCATCGTAGGGGTTTGACCTCAGAGCCGCTAGTACCACTGGGGGGCGGAGACACGTAGCACCGGTCGTTGTCTCCTCACACCCTGCAGAAAACGCTTCACGAGGGGGTGGGTGAAGACAGGTCTGTCGCCAAACCCCTCATGACAAGATGAGATAGCTGCCGCATACACCTTAATGGTTGAGTGTGACAGTCCCTTCTCCATTAGGCCCTGTAAGAAGGAAAGGATGGATCCCACTGAGCAGGTTATGGGATCCATTTCCTTCTCAATGCACCAGCGCTGAAAGCCCAGCCACTTAGCTTTGTAGCAGGAAGTGGTGGAGCCTGCCCTCGCTGCCTGGATGGTATGTACCACCTCTGCGGACAGCCCAGCCTGTCTCAACCTCTCCCTTTCAGGAGCCAAACCTGGAGAGGTTGGCCAAGCACCGGCAGTGTGCCTATGGCGCACTTCAAGGAGTGGCGACTCCATCCATGGAGGTGAAGGTCAGTGGGCGGTTCGCTGTCTGTCTGAAGAAAAAAGGATGCTGAGCAGTGAGGACACCGCTATTTATACGGTACGCACGTACAGTAGCGACGTCCAATTGGTCGGCTACTTACAGTATGCAAAATTTCAGTGGGCGAGTACGTGTGATAGGAGGAGGGGTAGTACCTATAGAGTCCAGTAGAAGGCGGACCCTGTGTGAGATAGAACAGCACCTTATACTGTACGTCCTTGACTCGCTAAACTGCATTTGCTCTGTTAAACGTGGGCCACTGTGCACCGATACATTTTACCTTACAAAGAGCACACCCCCTTGCAGTAGTCAGGGTTGTGGACTTTGTTTACTGTGTACACACTGTGGAGCTCATGCAACCCTGCTGTCATATACTGTAGTTAACATTCAGTTAAGGAGAAACATGGGTCACCATCCTATGTGGTTAGTAGGTTATATTTCATCTTGAGCTCCACATTCATTGTTTTCTTGTATTGTGTGTTCCCCTCTGATATTACATGCATCTATACTTACCAACTGCTGGATAAAAAAAGAAACAAAATAATTTAAAACCATGAACTTGCAAGTCATATTTCTCAATTGATAATATGTCAATAATAATAATAATAATAACATATATAAAAGATACTAAAAGGCACTTTTGAGTATATGTTAACTGGGTCATCTTCCTGTTTAGAAATAAACTAGCCACGCAACAATAACAGAAACCAGCCATGGCCTCAGCACAGGTAACTACAGGTCAGTTGAAAACACTATGTCACACACAGAGTCTGTGCAAATCAACATGTTTTTGTTATTTTCTAACTGTGGTCTTATCATTGCTGCAGTGGCAAGCCAACCTGTTTTCATTCCCAGGTAATCAATACCTACGCTTTGTAAACAGCCCTCTGCTTCTCATACAGATTCACCAGGTACCCATCCACAACAATATCAGATGCTAAGAGCAACTTCTCCAACTGTTTCTCAGCCCATGTCGTCAAAAACCAATGCTGCCTTATCACACCACTTGGCATCTCATTCTGATGCACATAGTAGCCTATCCTTTAGCTTCTGTATGAGACAAACTTTTAACATGTGGTTAAAGTTTTGAAAAGGTCCAGTGTGGTTAGTTTTAGGCAACAAACTGCTTGGTTATGTTTAGGATCCCGGTTTGGGATAAAGTAAGTATACATTATGTAATGTATGTCACATTATGTAACTTTAAATCCGTAAACTGTTGACTATTGGTATCTACAGAGGACATGAATCCTAGTCTCCTGGGTGAAAGTCCTATATTTTCTTCCCCTATTATGCATAATACATTTTACAACTTTCAAGTATTTTGTCAAATCATTAAATTTCCTTGAACCATTGACAAGTTTGATTGTTGATTAAACATTCCAACTGATGATAATTTCGAAACTAACTATTGAAATTTGAATTTTGCTGAATTTAACTAACTTTCAATAGTCCACTCAGCATGAGGAAACTACATCACCATTGCTGCATTGTAGGCCATGCAGATAATGATCAGATGAACAGGTTAATCATTGACCTGATTGCAGTCAGAGTATAAAGGCCGAGGATCCTCACTCAGAGGGTGTGCTGTCACAGCGGAGGGAGAGGACTGCCACAGAGCTGGAGAAGCAACACGACAACAACATGAGAATTACACTAATTCCCTTTTTGTTTCTCCTGGCTGCTGCCTGTGTCCCTACTCTCTGTGGCAAAGAGGAGCAGCCTGTCATCCAGCCTGAGGCCCCAGCTGAATATCGTTCCCACTTTGCTGCTCTGGATGATGTGCGTCTTCTGGGAAACGGCCTCCTCCAGCTGGGTCAGAGCCTGCAGGAGTTTGTGCAGAAGACAAAGGGACAGATAAACGACATCCTCCAGAAGCTCAACATTTTTGACCACTCGTTTTACCAGCTGTCAGTGCTCGCCAGTGAAATTAAAGAGGAGGAAGAGGAGCTGAAGAAGACCACTGTGGTACTGAAGGCCAACAATGAAGAGATCAAGGGCCTGTCTGTTGAGATCAGCTCCAAAGTGGACAGCATCTTACTGGAGAAGAGTCGCCTGCAGAACAAGGTGGAAGGCCTGGAGGAGAAGCTGAGCAGTCTGTCACATGGCCTGGTGATGAGGGAACAAGTGGCAGAGATCAATGGCCTTAGGGTGAGTCACCTGTTGTTAGAAAGGAAACCTGCTCTTGGATTGTTCTCCTGCCTATTCTGCACAGGAAGAAATTCAACATCTTATTGAATACTGATCTCAGTTACGCATATTATATTAGATTGTAAATGTTATGGTCGTTTAAATAGATGGAAACAAGCTTTAAACAAGGGCTTTTTGAATACTTACTGTAATGGCACTATTCGGTAAAAATTAGTATGCAATCTTATCCTTTACAGTGATTTGTTTTGCATTTGTTCTCCCAGTGTATGACTGCTATAAGACAGACTCAGAATATTCTGTGTAATATTAACTATATAATAATAATAATAAAATAGTAGCTATTTGTGCACTTTTTAATATAGGTTACATAGTGTTTCACAATAATCAATGTAAAAACTAAACAAAATTAAAATAAAAAATTACAACAGTCAGTATAAAGGAAAAAGAAATATGCAAATAAAGGAAAAACTAAAGTGGGTATCACACAGTAATAGCACCAAAAAGTAAAAGTAAATAACACCATTCTTTAACAGTTCTCATGTTTTCCCATGACTTTCTTCCCTGATCAGGGGGTGGTCCACAGCCAGGAGCAGAGCATCATAGAGCTGCTGAAGGCTGTGAGGGAGCAGAGCGACCAGCTCAACAACCAGAGGGTTAAGATCAGGATTCTGGAGGAAAAGGTAAATCTTAGGGACTGTAGGAAGATGATTAGGTGGAAGGTGGAAGTTTATGTACTTTGTCTTTCTGCTGAGAGGGTAGCTGAATTTCTCAAATTTCTCACCCAGATTCATTCTTTCCTTGTGACGTTTATTTTTAAAAGAAGCATCACATAGATGACTTTCATTTTGATATTTAATACTGCATTCTGGAAGAAATGTCTCCAACAAGCCCGGTCACGCAACCTCAGCGTAAGAGATTTTACAATTGATACCATACATATCAGGCTATAGCGTCATCTGATCTAATTCTTTATTTGTTATTAAGTGGAATCTGGGTAAAATACTGGGGTGCTCAAGTGTAGCGGCCATAGATCTGGTGCTGGTTCCCGTTTTACTCATTCAGTACATGTAATAGTGGTTCAAAAATCGAGAGTGACTTACCATTTGGTTATGTTTGCCAAAATATGTTATTTTGAGATATTGTGGGAGAGGGTGTTGTATTTGATCATTACTTCAATTTTTGGGAGAGTCTTGCTTATTTCCTCTAAAATTAAATATAGGTTCCAGTCCCTATCTCCACTCCAAAGATGTCCATACAGTCCCTTCAGTCAGAGTGGATGGGCAGTGGAGTTTTAGTCTGTTGCTGTGCAAAAGTATGCATTTCTCCAGGAATTTCCTAAGAGTATTGTGCCTGCTTTTTGAGTTAGGAGCTCTCATCATCATGGCATTGCACTGAATGTGCTGGTAAAAAGAAACCTTAATGGAGGCATGGTGCTGTACTATATAATTTAGACTTTAAATCTTAGCCAGTGCCTCAATGATATAACACATTTGCATTTTCCTTGGTCTTGAGAACTCAAAAATTCATACTGTTGCCGTAAAATATCTTAAAAACTTTGGAAAAGTTCTACTTTTGCAACAAACCAAGATTTATTATGTGTGGAATTGCTTTATAATCCACAGTATTTCTATAGAGTCAGTCTAAGGATGATGTCTGCAGGCTGAAGTGTTTCCCTATTTCCCCAGCTAACAGCCAACACATTGACCCAAGAGACCATTGAGAGGATGCCTGAAATCTTCAAAAGTGAAGCACCAACACTCACCCCTTATCTGACCTCTAGTTCTACCAGCACCACCGAAATGATGAGTAAGATGGATAATAAAACATGAGGAATTGTTGAGATTAATATTAGGATTTGGTATATTTTATTTGCCATACAATGATATCAGCACGCACAATTGTTATATATTCAGTCTTACGGTGTCACTGCTCGTTATTTAAAAATGTGTCCATACAATTTCCAGCAATTTTGTGCTTCACATTTATACAATTTCATGCAGTTATAACGGGGAGCTGCCTAGTACATTCACATTTTCAGCACTTGCTGAGCAATCAGTGACCCTGCACACGTTATTCTTGCTAATGCTGCTGATATGAACTGTTGACCTACTGGTCACAAGTGTGCTTCTCTGCTCCAAATTACCACTCTGCAGCTAATCTTTATTCTGGGCAGTATTATGTTTGACTTGAGGTTTGTGGTCATTTTTTAGATCTACCATTAGACTGCAATGAGTTGTTCAACAGAGGAGAACGAGTCAGTGGTGTCTATGCCATCAGACCCAATGGAATGGAGCCCTTCATGGCCTTTTGTGACATGAGCAACGGTACTGTCTCACAAACAGCACAAAACTTAAAACACAAAATTTAAAAAAACAAAAACGTATTAATCATGGTTTAGTCTTTGTCCAGCTGTTTATCTTATTTAAAGTTGTAATCCTTAATGTAAAGCAGGGGTAGTAGCAGATGTTGGAGTGAACAGTAAACAGTGAGGCTGATATCAATGAGTTGAAGTTACAACAGTAATGCTGGATTACGTGCATGGATTGTATGCTGTGAATCCAGCAGGAGAAAGGCGGACTCCGCCATTAACTATGAAAACAAATATAGAGAAAGAAAAAACAGACTGTAAATGCATTTAAAAAAAAATCAACCTTTAATATTAAATGCTATTTCATGAAAATCTTAAAGATTATAACTTCAAATTAAGTCATCAGTATTGTCTGTTTTTTCCATTTAGACCATGGAGCAACAGTCATCCAGCGAAGGAGGGATGGCTCAGTGAATTTCGATCAAATCTGGGAGAAGTATGAAAATGGGTTTGGAGATTTTCAAGGTGAGAGGCACTATTCGCTTCTCAAGACTCTAAGTGCAATTACCCATATAATGTTGGAAAATTAATTTTCAACTGCCAAATTCTAAATTACTTGGCTTACATGATGATTATAACGTTTATTATTTTATAAACTATGTAAGTAAAAGGATACCTCCACCTCTGCATATACCTTTGTGTGCATCACTTCTTAAAGATGCTTGTAAATCATGTCAGCTCTGACCTCTCAATAACGTCTCTCTCACAGGGGAGTTTTGGCTGGGTCTCAGGAAGATCCACTCTCTAGCGGCTCAGGGCAACTCTGTCCTTCACATTCACTTGGAAGACTGGAAACAGGGCAGGCGCTATATCGAATACAGATTTCACCTTAATGGTCCAGAGAGCAACTATGCCATTCACCTCACACTTTTGTCTGGAGATTTGCCAGACCCCATGATCAACCACACAGGCATGATGTTCTCCACCAAGGACAGAGACAATGATAAGCACCAGGAGTCCAACTGTGCCCACAACTACACAGGTAAAACAGATGTGCATGTGGGAGACATGTGTCTCCTCATGTAATGCAAAGATGGGGATTAATGAATACTTGTCACATGGAATCAGTCGCACAACATGTAATTTCTGTCAACTTCCAGGTGGATGGTGGTTCAACGCCTGCGGAGACGCCAACCTGAACGGGAGATATTTCCACATGAGACCTAAGGGGCGTTCAGAGCGTAGGAGAGGGATTCAATGGAAGCTGGGCCAAAAGACTTCTTATTCCCTCAAGCTCACTCAGATCTCTGTCTACCCTGTGGCTCCCCCCAGCACCACCTCCACCACTTCAGCTTCCTTTGAGGCAGGTGCCTCTCTCTGATCCATTGCCAATATTCTCCAGTAAAATTTTGCATTAAACAGTGGCCTCTTCAGGACATAATTGGCATTGCTTCATGTGAGCTGCATCCATGATTTAGGAAGGCAGAGAGGAACTTTTTTCCTCCATATGTATCGACTTCTGGTAGATTAAATTCAGTCACACAGGACACAGTGCTGTTGTGTCCTCAAGAGAGAAAGCCAAAATAATGTATTGCTACCTAATAGGATAGGACACTTGTGAATTTATTGTGTAATCTAAAATATACTAAAATGCAGTTAGCATAAACTACATCTTCACTCACTGTATCTTAGAGGTCAAATGTTATGGAGAACAAATGAAAACATACAGCTACATAGAGTATATATAATAAGTTTTTATATTGGGTCACATTGACTCTTTGTATACAGCAGTGGTTCCCAACATGTGGGGCAGGACTTGCCTTATTGTTTTGATGTTGCATACTTTTTTAAAGTTAGAGACAAAACTGACTCAACAGCGTGTCTGTTTGTCATGTTCACAGCGAGAGAATGGAAAACTTGGACAGGAAGAAACTGTGTCCAGAATTTTTTAAAGTTACTGATCGGTACAGTCATGTTTTTGGGTCATTCTAGAATCAATATGTTTTTTTTTTGTTTGTTTGTTTTTAGTTTGTTAATTTTTTTTTGGACTATGCACATTTGTTTCTTTCTAGAGTTGCATTGCATGTTTTCTCATTGTGCAAATAAACCTTTCTCAAAACATTTTCATTTATTAGTTAACATTTTGAGATGTATGCTATTTTTCAGAACATTTTTAACAAATTACGCTTTTAAAATTGATGGAGACAAAATCAGCCTTTTCAAAAAGTGAAATCTTGTAAATGAATAACTAATGCACATCACAATGTTGCTACATGTTGTACTAAAACTTACAAAATGTTGCAGTGGGATGTTGTGATGCCAAACTCTTTTGTACTGTGTTGTCAGGAGCCCTAACAACACAGTAAAAAAAAACTCCAGAGGGCAGTGTTGTTCTGTCTCATGTAGATACAGTGGGGGAAAAAAGTATTTGACCCCTTGCTGATTTTGCAGGTTTGCCCACTTACAAAGAATGCAACAATCTACAATTTTAATCATATGTACATTCTAACAGTGAAAGACAGAATCCCAAAGAAAATCCCAGAAAATCACATCATATGAATTTATAAAAATTGATAACCATCTGATGAGGAAAAACAAGTATATGACCCCCTACCAAACAGCAAGTATTCTGGCTCCTACAAGCCAGTTAGTCTTTCTTTAAGACACAGCCCCAATCCCAACCAATTATCTACATCAAATACACCTGCCTCACCTCGTTACCTGTATAAAAGACACCTGTCAACACCCAAACAACCAGCATCCAACATCACCACCATGGGCAAGACCAAAGAGCTTTCTACGGACATCAGGGACAAGATTGTTGATCTGCACAAGGCTGGGATGGGCTACAAGAGAATCGGAAAGCAACTTGGAGAGAAAAGATCAACTGTCGGTGCAGTTATCAGGAAATGGAAGAAGCACCACAC